>NW_020837978.1:9593217-9638307 GCF_003676395.1 Aethalodelphis obliquidens | reverse complement strand
TCCCCTGCATCGGCAGGCGGACTCTCAACCACTGCGCCCCCAGGGAAGCCCACAAGAGCGCTTTTAAACAAAGAGGTCAAAGTCAGTCCTACAGACTCTTAAGAGAATGCTGTCTTCTGGTGAAACAAATGGCCTTTTAAAAGGAATAAGATAACGTGCATGGCAAGGATGCATGTGAAAAATTCCCTATCAGAGCCCATAGAAAGAACTTAATAAATTGTAAAGATCTAGTACTCAGGCATGTGGGGAGCATGCTAAACAGATGCATTAATCCCAGCAGTTATCTTCTTTTCAGGAGTATTTTTTGGTAAACAGTACACAAAAGCCATATATATGATAATAATCTCAGCACATTAGACAGTCTCCATGCTGAACAGAAATAGTAATCCGCCGAGGTGAAATATCTACTGTGCTGTGGGTGCTAGTACTGCCATCTGATGCTGCAGAGCAGCAGAAGAGATGCTCAGCGTTAAGGGGGATTTTTCACAATGATAGCTTTGCACTCCGTTCCTTTTGCCCTGCAAAAGGATGAGCAAGCACCTGGCAGCAGAGCACAGGAGAGAGTGGGGAAGGATTCACAAAAGATCTGGTAGCATATGTGATGGGATATGCATCACAAGAGCTGGGGAAGAAGAAAAGAGACCAAAATAACTTAGGGCATGTCTGCACTTTCCTTTATATAGATCATGCAAAGATGTCTAAGCACATAATCAAACTGTAAATAAAAAAAGCATGGTTTTGAAAAATACAGACTCCTAGTCGCAGCTGTACATAAACATGCACATAAAAACACACACGCCACATGTACACCATTATAGTTTTATTTAATTTCTTTTTCTTCAAAATGTTATCCCAGGGGAGAACTGAGACAACATAGGTGTCCCTTTCTGCAACCAGTTCATTTGTGGTTACCTGGGGGGCTCAAATCTTGAGTGTAGTTATTTGTTTCCACCAGTAGAGGGCTAACCATGTTTCCCCTACTAAGCCTACAGATTGCTTTAATTGTGGTCGTGATTTCATCCCCAAGCCACTTCTTTCCTGATTTTTCCAGGAGTACCTTCTGCTGCTGTTTTTCTTCTCTTTCACATTTACTTCTTTTCTCAAATATTTATTGAACAGTTTCAGGCTCTAGAAGGCAGATATCCCATCTAGCATTTCACTTCACTCTATAGTAGTGTTTTGCTTATATTAATAAATTCTATAATTTATTGAACCTGCTTACCAATCTATAAACTCCTAAGAGTAAGGGCTTGGTCTGTATGCTTAATCTCCGTCCTCAATGCTTAGAACAATGCCTGGAGCATTGCAAAGGCCACCAAGACCTGTGCATTTACCTATATGGCCACTGATCCTCATAGATGCAGAGTTGATTCTTATAGTCAGATTTCTAATCTAATTTTACATATGAGGAATCTGGGATTCAGAGACATCAACAGCTTTGCACAAGGTCACACACCTAGTGAGAACAGAACTGAAATTCAGACCCACATCTGTTTGACTTTAAAATATATTTAATTTCTACTACAATATACTTATTCAAAGAAAGAAAGAAAGGACTTTTATGACCATATAAAATTTTATTCAAATGTAAATATTAAATTGACTTGTTCTCAATGAAAGACAAAGGGAACTTTGCTTACGAACCCGTGTCCCCTGCATCGGCAGGCGGACTCTCAACCACTGCGCCACCAGGGAAGCCCGAGTACTTATTTTTAAAACCATCACTTCTAGTCTCCCTTTTTGGGCGCTGGGTGGCTACAGTAAACACTGAAATACTCAATTATTCCATTTGGCTAACATTTCTTCCCAAGCATGATGGAAATTTGATTTTAATCTAGTCATGAGCAGATCAAAATTAATCTTATTTGCCTAGTCATATAACAAAATAGAAAATCTTGATATCTGATGCTCAATTCATATATATCATGCTCTTTTCCTTGTAAGTAAAAGTGTGCAGAGCTGTGGAGCTTGAAGTCCTGCCTGCTTTAATCTTAATGATAGTCTCCTAGAAGTTGGCAAGTTCAAGGTAGTGGCCCGCTCATTTCACCCTAGGCAAATATTGCAGGGGAGCACTTTTGATCTTCAGTAGGATGAGCCTGTGCAGCAAATGAGAACGAGAAGGAAGCAGCACGCTGGTCTAATGGAAGGTGGGGTCAGTGCCTTGTCTGTCAACATTAAAGTCTGACCTTGACTGTGTCACTTAACTTCTCCAAATCTCAGTTTCCCTCTCTCACACCTCAAAGACTTGCGGTAAGGATTAAATGATGTAACTATCAACACATTTGAAGAGCTTAACACAGAGCCTACTATACAAAAAACAGTAAAACAACAAAGTTCTCATCATATTTCTCAGTGTAATTCACTCTAATGCAGCCAGGGTACCCTCACCTACAGTGTCACCTGTTTAAGGTCTTGTCTGAGCATGGCTGAGAGAAGGACCATGTCATCCACTAAGTCAGCTCAGCTTCAGAGTCTGCAGCGTTACTTCCTTTACCAATTCAATGCAACAGCATTTACTGAATGCTTCCTTCACACACAGTGCTCTTTTCAAAGCATCGATAACACCTCTGGAAATGTTTTTAAAAAGGCAAGAAGAAATGGTCACTACCTTTGAAGACACATAAGTTGGTGAGTGGAGGGTATGGAGTTATGCTTTTTTTTTCTGGCAGAGATAGTGATATGGACAATATAGAAAATCCATGCCCATATTACTCATTAATACAGAGGATTTCACTCAAATATGCATTATAAGGTAGCCCAGGAAGTTCCCCTGCTGCTGACGCACTGGTGTTTCTGTGGATGAGGAAGCAGGTCCAAGCAGCAGTGCAGAGAAGGTCTCTGCATGTTCAGCTGTCTGGAAGTCTGCTTCTACAAGGCAATCCCAGGACATAAGCTTCCCTGGCCCCTTTCTCATGCACAAAAGCTTCTTCTCTGTTATGCTTAGACTGTGAGCATAATGGAGCAAGTTCATGGAATGAACAGCCAGTATGTAAAGAAAACAGACTAGACATGCCAAAATACCAGTTTGACTAAAATCAGTTATTCTGCAGTTTTAGATCAATTTCTATAAAGATCTATACCATGCATTCTTGAGGAATTAACATCAAAAAGAACAGAATACCCATGTTTAAAAATAATTTTTAAAGTTAGTGAGACAGAACTGGATCTCCCTGAAGTCTCCTACAGGACGCCCACCTCAAAACTCAGTGCGTGATTTCTCATCAATATATGTAACTCCTCTACTTTGGGGCTGGGAGTGATCTCTGGTAACAGAGGAATAAGGTAACGATCCCTTGTTCTTGCTTGGTGGTACACTCTCGCCTTCTTGCCACAGACCTTTAATGTCTCCTTTTGCACAGCCTACTCTCACTACATCTGACTGAGGTGAAGCACCTGGAGTATTGCCAGCTGGTCTTATTTCTTTCATTTCAATTTAATGAGATGTGTATCATGTGATATAGATGAACTCACCGTCCTTCAAACTGTGTATATTTTGATCTGTTCGTGACTGGTATTCTGCTTTTATTAACTGCATCTGACTTTGGGATCAAGTTGGGAGGCTAAGGCCTGAAAGGCTAAGGGTATCCTGGGTACACATACTTTGGGCCACTGGGACCAGGTAGAAGGGCCCATAGGACCCGTGAAGTATTGAGAAGGGCCAAAAAGTACCCTGGCTACTCTGCTTCCTGCCATAGTACAGGCCCGACTCTTACTGAATCCCACTAAGGACATGGTAGGGGGTGGAGGGGTTTGTGGATATCCTGCTCCACTCCCCACTGACTGACTCTGAGAGAAGGGGTACCAGCTTGTTGATGTCAGGGTGTACGTTCACAGCAGCTAGCATGGGGTGAGAGTCAGAGCAAGGGCCGACACTATTCCTTGGCCATAGGTACAACTCTTATCCATCTTCAACAAGATAGTCCTATAACATTTTGAAGAGAATATTTGGGCCCACCTTTAGTCTTCTTGTTTGTGTCTTAAAGTTCTTGGTTTTTCACAGCAAGTTCTGAGGTTCTGAGACTGGACCTTTCTATGGTTAGAATCCAGGCCCTGCCACTTACTAGCTATGTGACGTTAATCTCTCTAAGACTCAGTTTCTGCATTTGTGAAACAGGGGTAATGACAGTTCCTTTCTCACAGGGTTGTATTGGATTGCATATACAAAGCATTTTAGAATAATTGGCATGTGATAAACACATACCAAAAGTTAGCTGTCACTATAATCATCATCATCAGTAGAAGCAGCAGCAGTCTTATGATCATTAAAATCCCCACCATCTTTGGAAGACCCTAGTCCCCAGAGACTGCAAAGACCAGAGATGCAGGTAGGGCATACCAAACACGGTCAAACTACCCAGGGTGATCAATTCCTGCACTGATGCCGTTCTGCCTCATGTTGGGTCTTGTGGCTACTTTTAACCACATTTAGGGGAACAAAACCCACAGCCATTTCTCAGCTATTTAGTGGAATTCTCTTCGAGTGCCTGTGTTTCATGAGTGCTTTGGTACTCATTGATTTAGAGTCACAATTATTTTCTGAACACACTCCAACAAAATGGCATCAAAAGCATAAACAAACAGGAGAAAACAAAAAGCCTTCTGTTTTATGACATTTTACTTAACTATTCATTTTACTGAATACAATTTAACTTGTTAGAAAACACTAATTTTAATATTTTCCACCGCAGGCTGTCTTTTCCTATTTTATTTCTATGAAGTTCTAAAGTACTGTCTTTGCTTAGACAAAGAAGAATTTTATAGGCAGCAGAGGTCATGGTCTTCTGACCTAAGAATTTAAAAAAAGGAAGGGATGGTAAGATAGGAAAGAAGGAATTGGGTATTGGACACTGTGGTGGGCAGACCCAAGGTGGACCCTGATTCATCACTTCCTGTTTTCACACCCTTGTGTGATCCCTTCCTCTTGAGTGTGGGCAGGCACTATGACTTGCTTTTACTCAATAGAATATAGTTGAGGTAATGGGATGTCACATCTGTGATTAGGTAACATAGGGAGACTCTCTCCCTTGCTGGTTTGATAAATTACGTGACCCTTGTTGGGGTGGCCCACATAGCAAAGAACTGAGGGTGCCCTCTAGAAACTGAGGATCCTTCAGTCATCAGCTCGTAAAGATCCAAGCCTTTCAATCCTGCAACTGCAAGGAATTGGATTCTGCCAACAATCATGTGAGCTTGGAAGTGGATCCTTCCACAGTCAAGCCTTCAGATGAGACTGTGGCCCTGGCCAAAACCTTGACTGCAGCTTTGTGAAACCCTGCAGCAGAGGACCCAGCTAAGCTACGCCTGGAGTCCTAACTACAGAAACTGTGAGATAATAAATGGGTGCTGTTCTAAGCCACTAAGTTTGAGATAATATTGTTATGCAGCTCCAGATAAGTAACACTGACATCTATTACTGTCATTCACTGGATTGTTACTTTCACATATATAGCTTTACAAGACTCCCAGCAATTCTAGGAAGAAGGCTTTATTCATATTTTTACAGAGAGAAAGCTGATGCTTGGGGATATTAAGTAACTTGCCTAGGGCTATTCAGCTATATTGAGGTAGGGTTGTAATTCTTAGAAAGCAATTTTTGTGGTTTGTCTTATCTTTTGTTTTAGTCAAAATATGCTAAGTTGGGTAAAGGGTGTCTCTTGTTTATCTTTTATTCTCCATTAAGTAGTATGAAAAAGATTTTAAAATATCTGCTCCATTTTTTCATCACATTAGAACTAATAGGACTGATGAGATAATGTCTTTAAGAAACTCCTTGCTCCCTGGAGAAAAACTTGTAAATGCAGTTAACATTTGAAATAATTTTAAAGATTTTAAATTATAAATGAATGACTGAGGAAGTAATTACTGCTTTCTTAGAACAAGTCTTTCTTCTTTGTAACTAAAAGACACAAGTATGTAATTTAGACTCTAGCAATATTACACAGAACGTATTTCAATTATCATTCCCAGAAATGGACACCAAAGGCAAATGAGTCCTTCTCTGAAATACACAGTATTTCTTTTTATCATTCTTTATTGCATTTGTTCTCAAAAATTTGCAAGGATGATAGTTCGATTAGTACTCAGGGATGCCTCTCTACCTTTCGGTTCTCTAAATATTGCTGGAGACTTTCTACCCTTATATTCAGCCTAAAATTCTGCATGTTGGACTAATGTTATTGGTTCATTCTGAAAGGGATAAAGCCCTGAAAACTAAGACTCAAAAGAAATCTAGTTTTTGACTTTGCTTTTTAAAATTCACCAAACTGTGCCACCAAGAAGAATTCAGATACATTGTCTAGCCAATGGAAAAAAGTGGAATAGGAACAGAAGCAGTCAGTAGAATAGAAATAATATTTGTCCTGTCTACCTTACAGAGTATTGATAGAATAACACGAAACTATGGTAAAGGATAAACCACTATAGAAAACATAGCACATTTTAAACATTCAATCTGTCCCCCATCATATATCTCTCAAAAGGGGTCTATAAAATTTGTATAACATTAGTTGGTGGGAAGAGACTTTTTTCATTTGCATAGTCTTTTGAAACTTTTGAATTTTGAATGATATAATGTATGGTCTATTCAAACATAAGTAAATAAAACTAAAGCCAATAAATGTTGAAAAAGAATGCTTCCTCTATTTGACCTCCCTTTAGGCGTGACACACTGAAACTGTCACCTTCCAGACAGAGGATTAGATAAGCCAGCAGTTCAGACCTCCTCTCTCTTATACTTGCCTGTCCCCAGAGTCTCATGTCTCATGCTCTGACACAGGCATCCCCAGAAATGTCTCCTTTCCTTTGGCCAGATCCCTCTGATGGGTTGAAAAGAAGAAATGTCTTCATAATTTGGCCTGACCCACTATACCCGACCTGACTTCTCACTCCTCTGACAGGTATACCCTCACTCTCAGCACACATTCCAGTCGAGTTCTCCTCTGTCCACAGATTCTCCCCTCTGGGTTTGCCCACCTACCCCCGACTCGCCCAGCTCTTCACATGTCCTCCAGGCCCAGGCTTCACATCATCTGCAAAGATTTTCACCCGAACTCATCACTCCCTTTTTCTGAATTCCCTTGACTGCTAACCGGTTATGAGGCAACAGCAAATCATTTCACCTTTCTGGGGATCAAGATCTTTGGAAAGGGGGTATTTGAAGAAGTGGAGGTGCTTCCTCTGCTGGTAATCCATCATTCTGTTCTAGGATGTTCTACGCTGTTCTAGCAACTCATCAGAAACAAGTCACCATCAGGAGCCTGATTCAATCTACTTGCCTACAAGTGGAAAAACCTTTATGACTATGATGTTCTGACTCATTCTGAAGACAATATTAAGAGAACCATTTATTTGGATGTATACATTCTGACTCCCGATTTCACACTCTCATTTCCTAAATTGATGGCTCTGACCATCATATTCCTAAAGGAAGGATAATCTGTGTTAGTATCATGTTTTGCTTGAATCATTAATGGTTTTGTTTCCATCCACTGTTATAGGTATCTGGACTTAAGTATGTACTGACCATATTTTTTACATCTGTGTGAATTCTCTGTCTGAAACAGACACCTTTTGCATCGGGTCTATTCTTGGGTGCTTAATTTGCAGATAGCTATATGTGATTTAAAAGTGTGAGTTACATGAAGACACCTTGTACCCTGTATTTTAACTTCTGAGTTAAAACTGTCATGTCTCTCCATGAATTTAAACTTGTTTAACTCTGCCCAATCTGCAGAAATTTCAACTTATAGAACCAGATATCACCAGCTCAGGCCTCTCCAGGGAAGAAGATTGAGACGTTTCTTCTACTATCTATAGATCTATTGTGCCAATCAGGCCCCAGAGTTGACTAAACTAAATTAATTCACCCAAATGGAACATATTTTATTCTCTAACGTCTTCAAAAAATAGAAATAGAGCCACCACTATGTGCTAGACAGTGTTCCACTGATGGAGAGAATAAGCAAATCTCTTTATTTTGGGGTGGGTGGGAATAAAAGTGGCAAATGAGTGGACACATACAAAACTAATATGATTTTAGATACTAATGCTATGGCAGAACTAAAGCCAGATGACCAAGTGGAAAGTGACTAGAGGATACTGCCAGGATGGGGGTGGGTAGGAAAGGCTCTTTGAGGCAGGTGGGCAGCATCCAGGCTGTGACCTGAATCACAAGAAGGACCCAGCCACGTGGTGATCAGGGAAGATTCCAGATAGAGGGAGCCATTAGCACAAAAGCCCTAAGCTGAGAATGAGCTCAACACGTGTGAGAAGCAGAACAAAAGCCAGAGCAAGTGGGCCTGGTGAAAAAGGCAAGAGCAAGAGGAGAAGGCAGGGAGCAGATCACGCAGGGTTTTCTAGCCAGGTTAAGGGGCTGGGATTTTATTTCAAGTTAGTAAGAGGCCATCAGAGGATTTATATATAAAAGTGCTCACTCTAGCTGCCACAGAGAACAGATCGTGTGTGAAGTTGTCTCTGTGTGTGTGCGCACGCACACGTGCAAGAATGGAAGCAGGGGGGCTTCCCTGGTGGCGCAGTGGTTGAGAATCTGCCTGCTAAGGCAGGGGACATGGGTTCGAGCCCTGGTCTGGGAGGATCCCACATGCCGCGGAGCGGCTGGGCCCGTAAGCCACAACTACTGAGCCTGCGCGTCTGAAGCCTGTGCTCCGCAACAAGGGAGGCCGCGATAGTGAGAGGCCCGCGCACTGCGATGAAGCGTGGCCCCCGCTCGCCACAACTAGAGAAAGCCCTCACACAGAAACAAAGACCCAAAACAGCAAAAATAAATAAATTAATAAACTCCTACCCCCAACATCTTCTTTAAAAAAAAAAAGAAAGAAAGAAAGAATGGAAGCAGAAGACCACTAAATAACACAGATGATTCCATATATATGCGTTAGCATACGGTATTGGTTTTTCTCTTTCTGACTTACTTCACTCTGTATGACAGTCTCTAGGTCCATCCACCTCACCGCAAATAACTCAATTTTGTTTCTTTTTATGGCTGAGTAATAGTCCATTGTATATATGTGAAGAACCTAGGAGCAGGACAGGAATAAAGACGCAAACGTAGAGAATGGACTTGAGGACATGGGGAGGGGGAAGGGTAAGCTGGGATGAAGTGAGAGAGTGGCATGGACATATATACACTACCATATGTAAAATAGATAGCTAGTGGGAAGCAGCCGCATAGCACAGGAAGATCAGCTCGGTGCTTTGTGACCACCTAGAGGGGTGGGATAGGGAGGGCGGGAGGGAGACGCAAGAGGGAGGGATATGGGGACATATGTATATGTATAGTTGATTCATTTTGTTATATAGCAGAAACTAACACACCATTTTAAAGCAATTATACTCCAATAAAGATGTTAATAAATAAATAAATAACTCAGATGAGACATAGTGTTTTCAAACACGATGATAGTGGTGAAGATGGAGAGAAGTAGATACGTTCAGATTATGTTATTCGAGTAACAGAGGTTCCTAGAAAAGTGATTATCTGGTATATCAAACGATACCTTAGATGCACCCAGCTTTAACACAGAAAAGGAAGTAAAAGGCCAAAGAGCATGCGGATCGTTACTTTACATCATAGCATTTCCGAGGTAGAAGGGGGTCTCAGAAGTTACTCACAAGGGGTCTCAGAAGACATTGATCCTTATAGGTAGGATAACATCCTCAAAGACATACAATTAACTGGCTTCAGAACAAAGACTACATCTCCTCATAGCCTGTCTTTCTCACCATGTTGAGGCTCATTACTAATTTGGAATTTGACATTTGGATCACACTATAGTTGGTACTCTAAAGCTGCAGGTTACTTAAAGAAAATCTCAGAAAGACCACTTACATATAAGCACCTCATATGTTCTAAGACTTTGGTTGTGATGGAAAAGAAGTCAAATATCTTTGCTCGGAGAGAGAAAGTATTTTAGCATTTAGCATGGTCAGAGATTTGCCTATCTTTCTACATCCCTGAGTCTATTATTGGTACTACTGTGTGCCTGACAACAAGAGAATTTCTGCTGTCTAATAAAATGAGTTTGTGAGTGTTCGCTCCTCTTCAACTTTTTGGAAGTGTTTGAGAAGGACTGGTATTAATTCTTCCTTAAATGTTTGGTAGAACTCACCAGTGAAACCATCTAGTCCTGGGCTTTTCTTTGTTGGGAAGTTTTTAATTACTGATTCAATCTCCTTAATCATTAATGATCTGTTCAGATTTTTTAATCTCTTCATGACCTGGTCTTGGTAGGTTGCATGTTTCTAAGAATCTACCCATTTCTTCTAGGTTGTCCAATTTGCTAAGAGGAGTAAATGCAATTACTGTGAGAGCATTAAACACTGATGATTCTAAATCATATGGTTGTTGCCATTCTTGTTACGTCAAGGAACGTGATAGAACAGAGAATAATTCCAGTCCGGCCAAAGTCTCCTAAGAGACAAAAAACACTTCAGACCACATCTGGAGCATCCAATGTGAATTCAAACAAGGGGCAGACATCCGATCTATGTCTTTGTACCCAATTATGGATACAAAGTTAGTTCTGAAATGATAGATGAAACTTCCTCCTATTTCAAGGATGTCATCCCTTGCTCTAGGTCACCAAGGTGCAAGCCACAATCAATATGTACCTGAGCTCCTGAGTGAAGGGTTCTTTTCTGGATGATTCTCCTCATTTTGGTACCATGACACTCCCTATTTCCTAACAAACCTCATGTCTATGAACAACAAAGATTGTATCCCTAAGTGTTCACATAGTTTTAAAAAATGCACCACAACTCAATGTTTATTCAGTTATTTGCTCGTTTATCTAGTTATTCAGTGGATATTTGCTGAGCACCTACTGTGTGCATTGTAATGGATTTTCAATCAGAAAATACAGAGAAACATTTCAACTTTATTTTCTTTCTCTGGGGGAAACTGATATATAATAGTTCTTTTCTATCTTCATAAGCTTAGGTTTGCATAACCTTTTAAAATGTTGTTTATGTCTTAGAAGAACTGAGTCATCAATTAGTATATGCTGCTACTAGGTGATAACAGATTGGTGGCCTAAACTCCATGTTCTTCATTTTTTAGTTTTTTTCATCTCTCTCTCTCTCTGTGTGTCTCTGTCTCTGTTTCTCCATCAGTTCATCATCTTAATTTACATATTCAATATAGAAATGATCAATGTGAGCTTTAAATATGTTGATTGCATAAAGCAGAGACTTAAAGAAGCAAATATCTTACTATCAATACCTTTTCTTTTTCCTAAGACCCTTGAATCCTTTTCTGATGGCAATCTACAAAGAGAATAGAGTAAGATTCTAGGAAACCAGGTCAGCTGGGTATCAAACTCGATTAGAGTTTTTAGTTTATTTCCAGTTTTTAGATTCAGTCAGCTGTGAAATAAATAAATGGTGTGTCTTAGATTAAGGGAACTAAGGACACCTTTACTTTTCTTTTATAATCTGTTATTCATCTCACCCATAACATTCATAAAACTAGAGCCCAATTCAAGATCTCATCTGGGCCATTTTAAAGAGTCTCAACACCTTATTAAGCTCATTCTTCTTTTTACTCCATTCCCCAAGCCATTAACCCAGGGTTGCAGATTAATTTTTCTAAAGTATAGCACTAATATTATCACCCATCTACTCAAATGCTTCCAAATTAATTCTCATTACCTCCTAAATCAAGTGCAAAACTCCTTGGTCTTGTACTTAAAGCTATAATGTGGTCCCAAACTCTTCTATAGCCTAAGGCTATATTAGGCTGAGATTCAACTTCATGTAAATATTTCCTTCCACTACAAGAAAGACACTATTAGAAAAGCTTTTTCTCTAACTTCTAAATGTGTGTTTTTTACTGTATTTTTCTCCTCTGTCTTTTTTTTAGAAACCCCACTCACACTCCTTTATATCAGGCATTGCCTGGCCTGGCCTCTGTCATGACTCCCCTTGACCAAAGGCTGCTGTGTAGATCTTACCTCTATTCCAAGTTGCTTTTTAAAAGGACCTGCATCTTTTACAATAGAGCATTATTTTACCCCCCAAATGAAGTTTCTTTTGTTGCTTTTTTGCTCATTACAAAAGCAATACATTTCCATTTCAGAAAAATTGGAAAAGAAAGATAAAGAAACAGTGGGATATAGAAATCACCCATAATCCTACTTGTCTAGAGATAACTACAGTCAAATTCTCACGTATTTCCTTCTCCTTTTATAAGAATATTACTCTTTTCAAAGTTCCCAAATGTGGATTTAAAGTAATACTAAGACACCAATTATTACAAATATAAAAACCAAAAATGAACAGAAACTCCAGCATAGAATACCCTTGATTGTCTACTTCTCATAGTCATTTTCTTATAAAAAGAACACACCCATCCCCATTATTTTACATCCTTTTATACAATCTAAATTTACTTCAATCTCAATCTCCGGGTTTTCTCACGTGCAATGGTTTTGTACTGAATACATATAGATATGCTACAGAAAATGTACAGTATCAGTTCTAATATTTAAGTAGGTAACTGCAGAAGTTCAGTGGCAAATCCTAATTAGTAGGAGAATAGAGAGGCATAATGTTCCACTCTAAATTGAGAATTTCATGACTGTCTATAAATAAATCTTTTGGGCTCATTGGCATCATATGCTGCAAAATCACAGAATGACAACTCTATTACCTACCCACTCGGTCAACTGTGATTTGTTAAGAAATAATCAAAGCCCACAGCTACTTCTTTGTATAGATAATGCTAGCGCTGATTAACCTGACAATCATATTCCAAAATTAAGTTTTCTGCTGAAAAAGAGAGACATCACACAATTGTTGAAAACCAAAGTGACTAATGAGTATCAAAAAGGTCCACTATTACATCATAATATATCCTAACTATTCTATTTATTGCAGGACCCCCTCCTTCACAGAAGACAAAAAATGGATCTCTTCTATTCACTCTTATATTGTCATACAGTGTGGATGCAAGGTTATATTAGAATCCACTTCCGCCTCTTTCGTATCACTGGTATGCTTGCTGAGGGCTAGTCTTCTCAGGAGGGGTGGACAATTCTAAGCTGGCTTTTGCTTCCATAAAATATTATATTTTGGCAGCTCCAGGTTCTGTTAGTCATAAAAATCAGGTTCTGTTAATTCTGGTAAATCGGATCTTCACATGTGTTGGGTATTTATGTTGCCTTTCACGTGAATGAAAATACCTTTGCAGTCTGACTATTGACGCTGACGTGTGGTCATTTCCAATTAAGTCCCAGAGCAAGATTTTCCATATACAGGCTTTCATTTATGTGTACATATCTTAAAATAACCAGAGTTAAGTCAGAACAAGTGGCATCTTTGAGTTAGAGGGCCTTTGTGAGGGCTCTAGGAGGTCTACAAAACCTCTGAAATCATATGTAAAATCTAATATTAAGAATCTTTGTGCATTGTTCTGGGGAAGGGGTCTATAGCTTTCATCACTTTCTCGAGAGTTTGTAACCCCAAAATGTCTAAGAACCCTTGCATTACATTAAATACAACAGTGAATTTGCTTTCATGTTTACGGAGTAAAGTTACAGCAGCTATTTGGCTAGTAAAAGATAGGAAAAGTTTTTCAAGAAAAGTGTAGGAATTTTAGTCAGTAACATAATTTCAAGATGTGCTGGTTGCCTACATAATTGATAGCTTAATGACAATCAGCTATATGACCGTAAACAGTTAAGGAGGATGACAAGTGATGAAATGTAGGTGTCCCACAGAATTGCCTTTATATAGGTGCTTATGAGGATATTATCAGCAGCCCATTTTTAAACTGAGATGTAATCAACATATAACATTGTATTAGTTTCAGGTGTATAAGGAATATATATATGCATATATATGTATATACATATATCTATAGTGAAATGATCACCACAGTAAGTCTAGTTAATCTCCATCACCAGTCATAGCTACACATTTTTTTTCTTGGGATGAGAAATTTTAAGACCTACATTCTTAGCAACTTTCAAATAAACAATACAGTATTGTTAACTATAGTCAGCGTTATGTACATGACATCTCCAGGACATATTTATTTATAACTGGAAGATTTTACCTTGTGACTACCTTCACCAATTTTGTCCACCTCCCATCCCCACCAATGGCAACCACCAATCTGTTCTCTGTATCTATAAGTTTGTTTTTGTTTTTTCTTTTTAGATTCCATAGCATCCCATTTTTAAGGCTGTTAAAAGAATTAGTCCAATGGAACTTCTTGATACTTATGGCAAGATGTCATGGAGAAAGCTATTCATTGCATCAATATGATGCAATGAGTGAGCTCATTTCCATGAAGAGTCCCAGGAGAAATTCCTACTTGACCTTGATTTCAAGATTAATTGTCCTTAACTGAGTCATCATTTCCTTCATATTGATTTATGAACACTGAGAATTGTGCAAACCTGGAAGTTCTCTAGCACAGTGTGTTTAAGACGTATTGCAAGTGATTTTGATTATTAATATTAATGTAATGAAGTTTATAAATTATGTACTTAAGGAATTAGAGAAGATTTAAGGCTATCCTATGACTGTGTCACAGTCATTTGAATTCCCATGTATTTTCCTCTTGAGTGGCAGAGAGAATAAATAACAAATAGCAAACTGGCTACAGTTGGGTCCCTCTGTCCTATAAGCTGAGGCAGAGAATACATTGGGAATGTTACTAAATCTGATCAATTTTCCATTTTTCTAGCCAAATATATGAACTCAGCAAAAGTCACCTGTTCGAGGTCACGGGGGTGGTAAATGAGGATGGAGCCCAGATTCAAGCCCAGGTACCCTGGTTCCAGAACCTGTGCTTTCTTAACCACTACAGTATGTGTCAGATTGAAACACACATTGTCAGAACATGTATATTAATGTTAATGCTCGGAAATTTCAAAACCCAAATATATTAACAGGCTCCATTATTACATGATGAAGAAGGGATTAAGTGTGCAATGAAAATAGTGCTAGGAAATAGGACAGCGTTATCTATTTCCTTTCCAGCCTCCATGTCTGCCTTCACTACCCGCTTCAAACTTTCTGAATTCCATCCATAAACCTTCCTCCAGAGAAGTAGATTGAGGATGGAAAGAATTTATATGGCTTCTCTCTTCTTTAATAGTATGCAGAGGTATAATCCCATTAGGGACATCAGGCAGGCAACAGAATTTTCCTTTCCTTGGAAGGAAAAATGAGTAACTTTTGCTCAAGTTATGTTGGGCAGGTAACTTTTCACTTCCTTTTCCTTGGAAAGAAAATCATGACAAAGTTATTTCAGGAATGCATCAGATCAACATATAGTCACACCCAACGAAGCAGCAAATGACCCCTAATAGCTCGTGAATTTTAGCTTGTATTTGTCTGCAAAATAAGGAAAGAAGATGGATATGATGAGCACTAAGTAGAAGCTTCTAAAGTGTTAGGAAACGATTTCTGCTGTATTATAATAACAGTTGAAACCCTGGTCAGAATCAAAATAGAGACTGAACCTTGAAGTTCCAACTGAGAAAGAGATCTTATAAAAATCGATTATTGTGGGCTTCCCTGGTGGCGCAGTGGTTAAGAATCCGCCTGCGAATGCAGGGTACACGGGTTGGATCCCTTGTCCGGGAAGACCCTACATGTCGCGGAGCAACTAAGCCCATGAGCCACAACTACTAAGCCTGCGCTCTAGAGCCTGAAAGCCACAACTACTGAGCCCGCGTGCCACAACTACTGAAGCCCGTGCCCCTAGAGCCCGTGCTCTGCCACAAGAGAAGCCCCCACAATGAGAAGCCCGCGCACCGCAACGAAGAGTAGCCCCCGCTCACGGCAACTAGAGAAAGCCCGCGCGCAGCAATGGAGACCCAACACAGCCAAAAACAAAAACAAATAAGTAAATAAATTTTAAAAAATCAATTACTGTAATTCAATACAACACTGTGGTCTGAACATGAAAGGGGGTCAGCTTGCTTCTAGGACATCCACACAGATCTCCAATCTGTTCAAAAACCAGCAGGACAGATCCGTCCAAATCCATAGGCATGCTTGCTATGCCCATAATAACCAACAAAGTACAGTAAACAATTCTTTTCCACTTTACTCAAGAAATTCCATGCCTCTTATTGGTATTTGAATTAGTGGAACATTTCTTATATTTTATTTTTTTTATTTATTTATTTTCAGCTGCGTTGAGTCTTAGTTGCTGGCGCGGGTTTTCTCTAGTTGTGGCGAGTGGGGGCTACTCTTCGTTGTGTGCGGGCTTCTCATTGCGATGGCTTCTCTTGTTGCAGAGCACAGGCTCTAGAGCGCAGGCTCAGTAGTTGTGGCACACGGGCCCAGCTGCTCTGCAGCATGTGGGATCTTCCCGGACCAGGGCACAAACCCGTGTCCCCTGCCATGGCAGGCGATTCTTAACCACTGCACCACCAGGGAAGCCCTATTTTATTATTTTTAAACTCATCTCTCACTTAACTTCTTGGCTTCACTGTGCTGATTTTCATTAAGTTCACTTAAAATTCCAAATTAAATGCTCCCCATGTGTCACTCACTCTTCTAAGCACTTTAAATACAGGAACTTATTTGTTCCTCTCCCAAAATCTTATGAAACAGTGACATTATTCCTTCCACTTTGCAGAATTAGAAGTCTAAGCATAGAGAACATGTGTAACTTGTTCAAGGTCATCTGGGTGATAGTAGATGACAGAGCCTCTGCAATTAGGTGGTGTCCACAGATGGTTAGATGTTATGACTTCGCCTTGATATATTATACAACCCTTCCTGATAGGACATCGAGATGCCCATTATATACTGTTCAGTAAATCCACTACCAAGGCACCATGAGGTTTATTTGTTGTCACTGCTAAGCCACTCCTATCCCTGACCTAAATGTTACCATTAAAGGAGGACTTAAGGGTAAAATCAAAAGGCATTCCCCTCTCCATCCCATAAACTCTCTTGCAAACTCTCTCTGTGGACTCAAACAAAGCAAAAAATACTTTTCTCACTTAAACCTTGAAACAGTCTCCATTCAATAATTAATATGTCCAGCCTGGTCTGTTATCCACATGCTGACCATTAGCTGAAGTCAAAGCTGTGGGCCAGGACTACTGCAGACCAGAAGCCTATCCTGGGGAAAATAGGCCAATCTGCTTCCTTTCTTTTCTGATTTGAGCTTCTGTCCGCCTTACTGCCCTTGCCGCTGACCTCTAGCCACACACTCACCAGATGCCTTTGCTCTTCCAGGGTGTGAGAAAGGTAGGGAAAGAAGAGAGACAGGAGGAGCAGGGAATTTCGTAGCTGTTTAGAATTGTTGTGAGCTGGCATTGGTTTCCCCTGGCCATGGCAGAGTTTTAAAGTTCACTCTCTCTCACGCGGAACTCTGTGGCTTGTTGGGAGGTCTTCATCACCCAGCTGTCCCCCAGCTCTCATCACTTGGTTTCTCTGCCTTGTCTGGCTGGTTCCTTGTGGCTGCCCCTTAGGTCTCTGGTTCTCAGGAGTCTGTCATCACACAGGCTTTCCCTGTTGGGGTCTCACTGCCCCTCTGGGAGGTCCTTTATGGCAAAATCCATTTAGGAGAGCTCCAGACTAGTTTTCTATTTCTGCCCACATCTTGTCCTCTGGAAACACACACCTTTGATTTTTATTTCATAAGAGTCCAATGACTTATAAAACTACAGACCTCTATTCTGTGGCCATAGTCAGGTTCTTGTCTTTTATGTTTTTTCAGGATGAAATTCTACAACAGCCCACTGTGTTCCACAGCACCATAGGACACATAACAAACTCTTGTGATTTTTTTTTTAAGCTTTTCTTATTTGGTTTGAAGTCAGGGGGATGCACATCAACTATGGTCTCCTTGTGTGGCTAACAATTAAAATCAGTTTCCCCCAAAGTTTCTTTCAAGGAATTTTCAGATTACCGAACACTATTTACAAAGACAGTAAAATCTGATTGCTGAGTTCATTTACTCACAGCTCTGTGTTCAAATATGGACCAACGTGGATGAACTTTGGCAACTTATTTAACCTCCCCTCCTGATTTGTAAAATGTGATAATAATATCTAGAGATGTTTTAAACATTGACAAAAACGTGTGTAAAGCATTTAACCGAATATCTTGGCACATAGAAGGCACTCAATAAACTATAGGTATTATCGTTAAAAAAAATCCTTAATTTTTTTCCACAAAATATCCTTTGAGTCGCTTCCATTTATATATAGTCATTGAAAGACTAAGTGATTGGCTGCAGGTCGGAGTCTGGAAAAGTTAGAGGTGAGAAATGCCCTGGGATTTCTGGTCTGTGGTTTAAGATCCGAGTCATGTTCATTGATGCTTAACTTCTCATGCATTTGTCCTTTTTCATTTGAGTATTTAAGACACAATCACATTGGTAGACCTCAGAAAGATTGTCTAGCTTATATAATTGCTCACAAATTAAAAGTCTTTCCTGAAAAGTTGAAATCTCCATACTAAGTTTTCCAATGAGAAAATATTTGAAAGTGGTTTGAAAAGGTGGAAGGGAAAAATTAAATAAGGCATTATTGTCATCACTCAAGAGCGACGGGAGGTTTCCTTTTGTATATTTTTTTCTTTTATTTTTTGGCTTGGTTTTTGGTGATGATAACCATTATTTTTATGGAGAGTTTATACAGGTAGTTCTCATATTTTAGCATTTCAGTTTCTATTCTTAATCAGAAGAAGTACGTTGGAATATATATATATATTTTAAAGATTTTTTTGATGTGGACCATTTTTAAAGTCTTTATTCAATTTGTTACAATATTGCTTCTGTTTTTTTTCTTTTTGGCTGCGAGGCATGTGGGATTTTAGCTCCCCAAGCAGGGATCAAACCCGTACCCCCTGCATTAGAACGTGAAGTCTTAACCACTGGACCGCCAGGGAACTCCCGGAATATATTTTTAAGTTTGAAAAAATACAGAATTCAAATTTTAAATGAAATGTTTAGCTCTTTGATCTCAAATTAGTTTCCATTTTCCCTTGCCAAAGTGGAAGCTGTGCCTTTGTAAATCTCTCTGGCGAGTAACACTTCTGTAAGGATATGGTACCCAAAGATAAGAGATCAGAGTGGAAGTAAGAGAAAGGAATGGAGGAGAGGAAAAACATACAAGTGAGGATTACAGGGATATTGTATAGGGCATCTCTTTGCTCTGAAACACGTTTTTATTGTTTTCAGAAACATTAAGAATACTTTTTCGCTGATGACGTCCTGACAGAGTGAACATTCAATCCCGTGGGCCAAAAGGTTAGGGAAATAATAGGAAATTTACCCTCATATGAAATACTCATCCCTACTCCATCCCCTCAAATATTTGAGTTCTTATTGTTTACTTTCTTTCCAATGTCTGAATCAGTGCTGCTAATGTGTAGAGTGGTTTCCTACGAAAGGAGTTGCTGAAAATTTAGGCAGCAACTGAAAGCAAGTAATCCATGATCTGGATAATTAAATTCTGGTACTTTGATAATCCCAAGAATACGCCAGAATGAGGATGATGACTGAGTTGAAACTGAGATGGCTTTTTTGCTCCTCTCTTCAGGTTAGATTTATCATTTATCCTAATCTGAAAATGGCGAAACCAACATTACTGCTTACTGAGTCACTTACTGCTTTGAATGATTACAGACCTTTTTGAAGCTAATAATGATAATAATAGTAACAACAATGCCATCTCTCTAAATATTTTTATTATTTACAAATAACTTTTCCATACATGATTTCATTGATCATCACAATACCTCTTGGGATAGGCAAGAATTTATACTGCCAATTAACAGAAGAAGCAATTGAGATACAGTGGTGCAGTTTGTAATGCCCAAATTCACACAACTAAGAAGGGATGAATTTAAATTAGTACCCAAGTTTTTTCCAGATTCTAATCTTATTCCATAAGTGGGAAATTATCATATATTTCAAATACTCTGTCCTGTGTGGTTGAAATACACGAGGGACCGGGAAACTGGCTGTTTGAATTGCTCTAGTATTTCCCACGAGAGCTACTACAGAGCAAAAGAGAAAATCTAGTGACTCCATGGAATATTCTGTTTACAGAAAGTATAGCTATAAGTTGTAACTGCAGAGAATTTGCCATTCACGTGACACAGACATATGTCTCTTTTCTCATCACCACTCTCAGATATTAAATGATGAGTCATAAAAAACCTATAAAAATCCATACAATCCAATAAAAGAAAATAATTTCCTGATATGGAAATAAAGCTGAAGACTAGACACACGGATCAATCTCAGGAGGCCAAGGTTTTTTCATGGAATACTTGATGCTCATAGTCTTCAAGCCACCATGATTTAGTGTTTTGGCTGAGAAGCTGGGAAAGGTGCAGCTGCAGTGTTGTTTACTTAGTTCAAATGTTTTCCAAGCTCTGATTTTTCTAGTTAATGTCCCCTGCAAAAACACCTCTGACATTTCCTATGCCTGTATTTGCTTGAATGAATGTGGAGATGCAGAATCACTCCACTTCTCAACATGTTTTTCAAAGAGTAAAGGGGAGTCTGCCTTGTATAGAAAGTTCTGGACCAACTTGTTTTGGCTACGATCACCCTGCAAATTTTATACCTATATTTGTAGTGGTCAAAAAGCCAAGAAGTAGATGTAGATAATGATTCTGTATCCTAAGAAGTGTTTCACTTTTTTCTAAAGGTTTTGATTTTTTTATCAGAGCAAAGTTGTAGACTATAGAATATTCTAAAGAACTCTCATTATAGCTGTGTAAGGAGATTAGAAGGACTGGTTAACCTAAAACCCCTGTATCATGGAGTATGAATGGCCAAAAGTTCTTTGCAGTAACCCCCACCAAGTGGTAGAGGCTGTACTCTTTCAATCTGGGTTAGCTATGTGACTTACTTTGGCTGATCAGCAAACAGAGGCTTAAAAAATGCTTGCTTATTGGGGGTTGCCCTTTCTAGCTGTTGGAAACCTTTTGCCATTAAATGAACAAGCCCAGGCTAGCCTCCTATAGGATGAGAAACCACTTGGACACAGGCTCCAGGCAGTCCAGCGATCTCAGCTGTCCCAGTTAAAGCTCCAGACATGTGAGTGAGACCATCCTTGACTACCCAGCTCCAGCAGGGCTGGTCCAGATCAGAAGAAGAATGCAGGCAATTCATAGAATCATGAGAAATAATAAATGTTGTTTTAGTCTAAGTTTTTGCACAGTTTTTTGCATAGTAAATGCTAACTGATAAATATTCACACACATCCCAAAAGAAAAATAATTTAAAAGTAAGCATTTGCTTAAAATGTCCATACAAAACAATCCACAGATTCAATGCAACCCCTATTGAAATTCTAATGGTATTTTTCGCAGAAATAGAAAAAAAAATCCCAAAATTGTATGGACTCATGAAAGAACTTGACTAGCCAAAGCAATCTTGAGAAAGAACAACAAAGCTGGAAGCATCACACTTCCTGATTTCAAAATATATTACAAAGCTAGAGTAATCAAAACTGTATGATACTGACATAAAAACAGACATATAGATCAATAGAACAGAATAGACAGCCCAGAAATAAACCTACACAATATGGTCAATTAATTTACAACAAAGGAACCAAGAATATACAACCAGGAAAGGATAGACTTTTCAATAAACGGTACTGGGAAAATTGGACAGCCACATGCAAAAGAATGAACATTGACCCCTATCTTATACCACACACACAAAATCAGCTCAAAATGGATTAAGGACTTGAATGTAAGACCATAAAACTCCTAGAAGAAAACACAGAAGACAAGTTCCTTGACATTGGTCTTGGTAATGATTTTTTGGATGTGACACCAAAAACACAGGCAACAAAAGCAAAAATAAACAAGTGGAACTGCATCAAACTAAAAAGTTTCTCTACAGCGAAGGAAACCATCAACAAAATAAAAAGGCAACATACTGAATAGGAGAAAATATTTGCAAATCATATAGTTGATAAGGGGTTTATATCTAAAATATATAAAGAATTCATACAGCTCAATTCCAAAAATCCAAATAATCCAATTAAAAAATAAGCAGAGGAACTGAATACACATTTTTCTAAAGAAGACCAACAGGTACATGAAAAGATGCTCAACATCATTAATCAACAGGGAAATGCAAATCAAAACCACAATGAGATATCACCTCACACCTCTTAGCATGGTCATCATCCAAAAGACAAGAGATAAGTGTTGGCGAGGATATGGAGAAAAGGGAGAAAGGAAGCCTTTTTGCACTGTTGGTGAGAATGTAAATTGGTGCAGCTCCTATGGAAAACAGTATGGAGGTTCCTCAAAAAATTAAAAATAGATCTACCATATGGTCCAGAAATCCCACTTCTGGGTTTATATCCAGAGGAAATGAGAACAGGATATTGAAGAGATATCCTGGTGGTTTGATTTCAGTACTCACCTTTCCTGAAAAATATAACCAGTCTTCCAACTTACTGTTAGAAAGATCCCAAAGATTTGAAATCTCTTTTCTCACTTCTGGACAGTGTAATGTAACAATAACAAAAGCTATCATTTATTAGGCACTTACTGTATCCCAGCTACTGTACTCAGTGCTTTAGATGCATTATCTCAATCAGAGCCAGGAAGACTTTATTCTTCCCATTTTCTAGTTTAAGAAACTGAGGCTCAGAAAGATAAACTTATCCAAGATCCTACAGTAAGTGGCAGAGCAAAGAGTCAATCCCAGATCTTTCTGATTCCTAACCATTTTAATTTATGGCTTCCCAAGCCATTGATTACTGCTATGAATAAGTTTAAAACCATTTTCCTGGAATTTAATGAATGGAAAAGTCTAGAGAGGTATAAAAAGCAGTACAAAGTTTGCAGAAAAAGGAGACAGAAGATATGATGATAAACTTTACCTGCTTCATAATTTTACTTCTATTACTGTTTCTTGGTTAAAGTCCCCTTTGTTAAAGAGTCTATTCTCCTACTACTCACTGAAAATACCAAAAGGCAGTGATGGCGTATGAAAAATTATCATTTTTAGACCACTATACAAGTATGACCAAACTTGTACTTCTCTGCCAATCAAGGAAACCATATTACCACCGAAAAAATCTAATTGTTTCATGCATACACACACACACACACACACACACACACACACACACACACACAAACACCCTGTCCCACTTCTTCTTTCTCTCCCTTCTTCAATATAAATTATGAGTATCGTTTTGAGTCAATGCATGTTTTTTTTTTCTTTCTCATGGATAAACCCAGTGGGAACCCTCACAGTTAAGACAAGCCATAATTTGGAATTCTTTTGAAGTAAGACTCCTGAAGTCTTTTGACACTTTGTGAACATATCCTTCTGACAACCCTGGTTTGTTAATAGCATTGGGAAGATTTTTAAAAACAGCAACAACACAACAAATCAAAGCCTCTTTTTTGAGCTGTGGCTATCGCGATTTATAAAAACAAAAACAAGTTTACCACTTCTGAAAAACTGTACAATACTTTAAAGTTGTGAGGATAGAAGAAAGCTGTCAGACATGATTTCTGACAGACAATGACACACAGACAGATGTCTCCGAACCATGATGTAATATAATGCAAGGCCCCAAGAACAAAAAGTGTCCTGTCTCAGAGTAATCACTTTCCCCTGGGGGGTAAGCCTAAGCAGGTTTTATCTCTCCTTGACAGGAAACCCAAGGCACACATCCAGAGAGTTCAATTACATAAGTCTAGAAGACTAAAGAGAATGACTGAATTTACCTTGGAGAGAACTTCAAATTAAGAGAGGGATAAAATGTTTAAGAGATGACATCCATTCTTTGAAACTCAAAAAGAATGGGTCTGTTGAGACATCTCTCATAAGAGGGTACGTGGTTCATAGCTCTTTTGAATATAGCAAGTATTATCAGGTATATTAAGAAGATAAGCTGACAGCTTCTTCATGTAAATGCCAATGTTCATGAATCTCTAAATTAGAAACCATTTACTCAGTTCCAGTTCTGAGTTGACATGGAGTCATTTACGGTAGCATTGGTGGAAGGTTCTAGAATATAATAATATTCATGTACAGCTCTTGTTCACATATCTAATATGGTCCATTCTCAGGGGTGAAGAGCTGTGCTCACTTAACTTTCTTTTGTCCTATCCACACTGGAGAGATTCTTCCCCTTGGAAACTGAGCATTGGCCCATGACAACCTGCCTCGCTCGCCTAGAAGATGGTCATGCACAAGGAGAAGGGAACTAACTTTACTCCATAGAAACTCTTCGTTTCTTGTGAAAAGGCTCTACATACTGTTAGGTAATAGAAGTAGGCTAGGCCAGAAAAGAGACAAAGGGACAAAAGAGACAAAAAGACAATAGAGAGGAGAAAAAATAAAATGAAGGACAATTAAAGAGATCCCTCCTTAATTACTTTCTCCAAAGACTGGTATTTGGCCCCCTGTTTTGGATGTGAGCTGGGGTCTCTGGAATTTGACTTAATTTGGGAGAAAGTAAAGTTAAGTAGACTGTTTCTGCAGCTCCACTTCCTCCTTCCCATGCAACTGCCAACCTACACTCAATAAAAAGGAGATGATTATTTTCTTCCTTTTCTATTCTAAAGCACAAGGAAGTAAGAGCAATTTCACTAGCACTCACTAAACACCTGGGAACAGATTGATTTGCCACATTCGCTGTTTATTAGCAGTGACCTGGCCTCAGAGAGAATGATCAGAACAGGTAAGTTTGGTGTAGGGAGATTCAAGAAGAAAAAATTCCAAATGTGTGGTTCTCAGTAGAGAAAAGAATCTTGGATAGCCTCGGGGGAGAGGCAGCACAGAGGCCTATGGATAGAGAAAAAAGGAATGCTGGTCACTACTCAAAGCTGCTCTTCAAATTTCCCTGGTTTGGGGCTCCTTGAGATGCTTTGGAGAGAAAAAGCAGTATCTATAGGTTGTTAAAATTTTTCTGAAACGGCAAACAAAGCATGGTGGCCCTCCTATTGCATGGGCGACGTGTCTACATCGAATTAGAATTCAAAGCAAAAGGCAATTAGAACAGAATCCTTGAGCATGATTTTTAATTGTCTGCACGGGAGACTATCATTACAATGACAGTTGGTACCATGACGGATAAACACAAAGTATTGAAGCTCAAAATTAATCTTTTCATGTTGTCACAGAGGAATTTGCAACTGTGCTCAATGCATGTTAAGTGTGCTGTGCTTTGAGACAAACTTAACGGAGGATATCTCAAAAAGGACCAAGGATTTGGGCTCTGGGTTACATAAAGCAGTCACAGCAACTCAGAATCACTAATGGAGGGGGGATTAATATCTGCGGAAGTGGAACAATGAAAGTATATTTGTCTCAAGGGATACCCTTAAAGAGTCTGACGAATTCTACACAGTACAGCTTTTTTTCACTATTTGTAGAACATCTGGTGGGTGATGGCTTCCTCTGGGAGGCAATACATAGAATGACAAAGTCAAAAAGGAACATTGTGGTCAAAGCCTCATTTTATAGGTTGGGAAATTGAGGGTGAAGGGACTTAGCTAAGTTCACACAAAACTAGTCAAAGTCTGATTAGGTACGAAAACACCCAGATCCACTAGCTCTCAATTCAGCTCCCTTTCTGGAGTTGAATAAGGATACAAAATTTCAGTTACACAAAATAAATAAGATACATAAGTTCTAGAGATCTACTGTACAGACTAGTACCTATAGCTATCAATGTACAGCTACACTGTATGTATGTATATGTACAATGTATGTATGTATACATATGTATGTATACTTTGCATATTTACTAGTAGAGGAACTGTAACGAGATGAAGAAGAAAAACAAACATACAAATAAAACATAAAATAAACAGAGAATACTTTTTATACCACACTGTGTTCTTTGATTATATATCCTTCCTTTAAACATCTACCATGATTCTTTTGTTCCAAAGACGATACATTTTTTTCTCTTTTTAAACTGTGGTAAAAAATGCAAAAAAAGTAATAGATACGTACATATTAAGCATACTTTGTATACTTAAAATTTGCTAAGGAGATAGGCCTCATGTTAAGTGTTCTTACCACTGAAATAACAATGATGATGATAAAGGGGGCGGGAGGAAACTTTGGGAAGTGATGGCTATGTTTTGGGGAGGTGATGGTGGTAATGGGTTCACATTGTATAATTATGAGTGTAAACTTGTCGAGTTATACACATTAAATATGTATACCTTTTTACTGTCAAACATATCTTAATAAGGTGGGGTTTTTTTTTTTATAGAAAAGGAACATTTTTGGAACATCTACTCTGTGCGAAACACAAAGTACTTTTCATAAATCTCTTTTCTTTTTTTTTTTTTTGCGGTACACGGGCCTCTCACTGTTGTGGCCTCTCCCGTTGTGGAGCACAGGCTCCAGACGCGCAGGCTCAGCGGCCATGGCTCATGGGCCCAGCCGCTCTGCAGCATGTGGGATCTTCCCGGACCGGGGCACGAACCCGTGTCCCCTGCATCGGCAGGCAGACTCTCAACCACTGCGCCACCAGGGAAGCCCCATAAGTCTCTTTGATCCTTATCGCAACCCTATGAAGATGAGGAAGCTGAGGCGTGGGAGGTTGTGATTTGCTTATGACTATATCACTCATGGAGAAAGTGCCTGGAGAACTTAATCTTCTGATTCCTTTCTCTCTTCTTATCACAGCACCATCAAGAGAGGGCAGTCCCGGGCAGTTGCGCACCAGAAAGGGGCTAGAGCTCACGCCACAAGTGCTAGAAACTGCTGTTTCCTTAGGTGACGTGAGAGAACAATAGGAATTCCATGTGACACAGAGGAGCTGGAATCAGCGTGGAGATGGAAGAGGATGAGGCTTCACAGGGGAGATGAAATCGAAGGCGCTTGCTAGAAATGGACAGCGGTATCCAGAACAAAGCACACGTGTTTCTCAAACTCTGCCATGTTTAGCAATCCCCTGGGCGTCTTGTTAAAATGCAGATTCTGACCTAGTAGGTCTGGGTGGGGTCTGAGATTCTCCATTTCTAACACATCTTGGGGGGATGTTGATGCTGCGGGTCTGCAGACCACACTTTGAGATCCAAGGCTCTGATCGTTCTTTTTCGGCGCCTCCAGAAAACTGCCGCCAGTAGCTCACTTGTTTCTAGTGTTCACCTTCATCCAGCTGCTGCCAGTGGTTGCTGCAGTATCTGAACTGGTTGTATGAGTTGGTTTACTGTTAACAAAGGGGCAGGTGGAAAGTGGAGAGTGACCATTCCAAGGCCAGAGCAAGAGGAAGGGTTCCGAACCCCGGCCAAGAGGTCAGTTGGCCATCAGGGACTCTGGGATGGTAGAGTACCCCTCACACGGTGCAGATACACCTCCTCATGCTGTAGAGGAGTTCGGGTCCCTAGACTGGTAGACCACAGACCTGGCTGATGCCTCAGAGAGTCAGAGAGAAAGTTGTGACGCAGTAGTTCCTAAATTATGAAAATCTGACAAAAACTCTGCATATTCATCCCAGAAAAATGCACACACACATAACATTTTCCAGATAATTGCAAGGTATGAACAGACCCCATGAAGCTGGTTCATGACCCCAAGGTTAAGAATGCTGCCCTTCGACTCTCAGAACTTGTGTTTGGAACCCCACATCCCAGAAGAAATACAGAGAGCACACATCTATAAAAATAAAAACAAGTTTCATTGAAGTGCAATTTGTAAATCTTTAACCACCTATTTAAGAAATAGTCAGGGCCCTCCTGTCTGTTTTCATCTCTCTGTGCATTGTTAATACCCAAACACCACCAAGTTTTACGTTTAAAAAAATGTGTAATTGTTTTTTAGTGTCTCCTACTTGACAAAGCTTCACAACCAATTAGAGAAATAAATCGGCCTAATGAATTAATTATTAAAATCCACCTCTGCTGTGGGTGATTGGTGAAGCTCATGCATATTTAAAGCACCCCCCAACACCTCATCCAACAGTCTAAAACAGAACCTGAAGAGGCCTTCATCTCTGATGATCGCCAGGTGATGACAGAAAATTGCTTTCAGGCTTCAACTGCATGAAACTCCAATTACACAGCACGGGAGTGCAATGGGAATTTCTATCATCTTTTAGGTATCCATATTGAGACCTAATGCATGTGATTTCAAACAAGCGAAAGCATAAGCAAGGGTCTGTTTAGCCCACTCTGCAATGTGGGGCTGTATCACTAATAGGTCAGCAGGTAAAGGAGAGACAGATGTGGATGTGAAGTAAGGATCCTACAGATACCGGGGCTGGACGAGCTACAGACATTCAGGAACTGGCAAGAGGGACAGCTGTAGTGAAGGGACACTGCACTTGGGGTCAGGAAGTTGGGTCCTAGACCTGGTTGGCTGGTTTGCTTGTTTTATAAACTTGGGCTAGACCCTTGACTTCTTTGAATCTTAGCTTCCAGGTCTATAAAATAGGGATAATGATACCTAAATCTTAGGGCTGTTACAAGGATTCCATAAGATCACATGCGTAAAGTATACCTGGCACGGTATCTGGTGCTCAAAAATGGTAGCAATTTAGCCATACAAGGGAATAAAGCACTAATACCTTGTGGATGAAACGTGAAGACATTATACTAAATGAAGGAAACCAGACACAAAAGGTCGCCTATTGTATGATTCCATTTATATGAAATGTGCAGAACAGGCAAAGCCATAGAGACAGAAAGCAGATGAGTGTTTGCTGGGGGCTGGGGGGACTGCTTACAGGGCGCAGGGTTTTTTGGGGGGCCATGAAAATGTCTTGGAACTGGATAGGGGTGGTGGTTGCACAGCCCCGTGAAGGTACTAGGCACCACTGAGTTGTATACTTTAAAACGGTCACTTGATCTTCTGTGCATACGTGAAAAAAATAAAAATTATACATTTTTTGTTAATAAAAAAAAAATAGCGCTTGCTCATCTGTTTCCCCACACGCCACAGACCAGCTTTCTCTTTCAGAAAAAAAGGAAGGGCCACGAACCTCTATGGTTCCTTGCAGTTCTGGCATTTTCTGACACGGTATGTCCTTAATGAAATCCTTCTATGTATTAAGTCCTGTACTGGTGGCCAGAGAGACATAGAGAAAAAATAAAAGATGGTTCCTGCCTTTAGAAAGTGTACTGCTAAGTAGGCAGGAAGAGACAGACCCATGAGTTATTTGAACAAGTCAAATAAAGTCAGAACCACACCAGGGCTGCTTCAGAGGAGGTGATGCGTATAGGGTAGGACGACAGGAAGAGAAGGGAGGGCACTGTGGGGTGTATTTAGGCTAGAGCCCCAAACTGGAGACGATTTGGTCAAGATAAGGATGAGAAGTTAGAAATAACTTATGTGATATCCTTTGTATATATCCTTGTAATCCCCACCCATGTCAAGACATAGAATGTCTCCTGTAAGAAAACATGTAACCTTTAAACAAGTCAAATTATTAAAACCTACCAGTTCTTTTCAGTAATGAAACTATACTCTCTAGCATAGCCTTATATAATCAGGGATGTAATTTATGTAACGGTTTTAAATAAACCCAGGGCTAGAACTTGTCGTGCATCTATTTTGAAGGTTTATGTGACCAGGCAAACTGTAACCCACTACATTTTTCAACATTTTCCCAAACTCTTACACTTCCTTCCTCCTATGATTTCGGGAGCTCCCTTATGCAATCTAGGATTGACAGTAAAACAAGTGATGAGGCATCTTCCTATCATGCTAAATCCCAGGACATCTTACAACTCACAAAATAATCTAGGAAATCAGTCTTGTACTGGACATGCTATGGAAGCAGTCTTGCTGAATCCACAGCCATTTCAAGTGTTTCTTAGGCAGAGGAGCACCTAATAGGCAAGAAGATGGACAACTGACACTGAGCCAGCCATGTATAGTCTGGGCAGCAACCCCAGAAGCCTGCTGCTTCATGGGAATTCTCTGTCTGCTACCCGAGGGTGACTGGACAGCCACACGTGCTCTTTCTTGAGGAGTCTTGAGTGAGACTCACAGAGAGAAGGGGCACACAATAGAGTGGGACAGGAGCAAAGAAGCACAGAGAGAAGGAAGTAAGCAAAAACCATAACAGGGAAAGGAGGCAGCAAGGAGGTAGCTGAAGGTAGAGGGGGAAGAAGATGCAGTTAGTGAAAGAGGCAGAGTCGACAGCATAGAGGTATGAGCAGTGCACTCCAAGACAGTTACTATTGGGTCTCTCTGGAGAAGACGTTGGAATTGAAGCCATCGTCACCTCCCGACAGAGGAAATAGCCTTCCAGTTCTGCAGCTGCCGACACCTCTCAGGGATCTGTACCAGAAACTCCATCCACTGAGAGCATGTAAGTGCCTCCCCATTTCTTGAAACATGAAGGAGCTTCACACAAATTCCGTCTTACATGAAATTCACTGACAGCATCTTTATAAATGCCCGGGGATACGGAGTGGGTGTCAGGTCTTCAGGAAAAGCACTATGAATTATTTTAGGGAAAAAAATAATGCAGGAACAAGGCTAAATTGTCACAAATTAGGGAGCAATTTTAGCCCTCTTTTAAAAATTAATTATCAGTGAGAAAAAATGAGTTTAAAATACCTAGATTTTGAAATGTGTGTACCTTATGAAGAGAGAAATAATCCGAGGGAACATTTCATTTTTAACCCAGATAGATTTCATTTGATTAGCTCTGTTCCACAGCCTTCAAAACCAAATCTATATAAGACTTAGGAGAATTTTTGGAAGCAAATATGACTAGCCAGGTGATGGAAGTAGGCTGTCTAGATACAGGTTTTAAGTAAATCCAGTTCACTTAGTCCATATTTTCATCTTTTAGTATTAGGGTCTTTCCAAGGGTGAGGCCTTGGACTTGAACACCAAGAAGATAAGAATTATTTTAAACTGTATTTATTGTTCTTACCATTAGTCAGAAGAATAAGCAAATCATAAGGTTTGCTACCCACGAAAGACAATGTTTGATAAACTTTATATTTGAGGGGAGGGATGGAGAAAAAGCTCTAAGCCAGAGGCCTTTCCATCTGTATCTGATCTTGTAAGAGCAATTGAACTATAACGCTTATTTAAAGCATCTTTTCTTTTTTTTTCCTCCAAGAAAGACATCTGTCTTCACATCTACCATTTGATTAGTCTATATTAGTTCTCTGGAAGGAAAGAGAAGTTTATACAAATGGAGAAATTAAAACATTCCATTGTATGAAAAAATCAATCTCAATTCTTGGGAACAGTTTTGTTTTGTTTTGAGTAGAGTTGGCACATAGGTTTCACGTCTCATGCCAACTTGGGTTAATGCATAACGGCTGCCAGAAGTATTGTGTGGAGAAAAATTGGGGTTTCATCAAGGTTGCTCAGGGCCAAGTGCTGAGACTGGTGAGTGGTGCCTGCCTGGGTGGGGAGTATTGGCTATTCCTGCACTGGGAGGGGCTTCCCTTCTTTTCATGTGAAAGACTCTAAGTAAATATCAATGATAGCTTTTATTTTCCCTATTGCTAAAGCAATCCCTGTTCACTGTAGAAAGTTAGAAAATACAGATAAGTACAAATAAGACAGCAGAAGTCATCACCATTCTATCACCTAGAGAGATGACAACACTGATAGACATCCTTTCCCCTTTTTCTGTCCACGTATTATTTTCTAAAAAAGGGGTTGTGCTCGTGTAATTCTGTAACCTGATGTTTTAGCCTTGATCATATCTCATGAAAATCTATGTCATTTAAAATATCTTCCTTGTTTTCTATTGTACCAGTTTTATGTAGTTAACCACTCTTCCTGTATACTATGATGGTCTCTAACTTTTACTATTTTAATAACCCCAATTCCATGAAATTTGTATAGCTACATCTTTTGGCACCTACACGATTATTACATCAGGATAAATTTTCATGAGTGGAATTGCTAGATCAAAGTGAGTGCAAATTGGTTTTGATGTGTATTGATGAATAGCCCTCCTGAAATGCTATAAAAATTTATTCTCATCAACATTTTAAAAGTTGAAAGTATATTTTTAAACGTGCCCAAAGACTGAAGAATACTAAGATTTAAGAGACTGATAAAGAATTCTGTTGTATAGATTAGCAATTAGCTCTCTAAAAACTGGTTTCTGCACACGTGATTACAATGAATCATTTTTATGTCATGTCTGGAACTATATGGGTAACAAAATACGTTTTTTTAAAACACAAAGGTATAATGGAAGAGTTACCTGCTTGTCATGAATATTTTGACTCATTAGGTGGGTCAGGACTTGGTACTGAACTCTACTTTGAGATGTCGCAGAGAAAATAAGAAGAAATTCCCCCAAATAGGAAAAGCAGAATTCTACAGTGAGATCCCTGCTTCCAATATGACCTGGTATATAAATTCAAACCAAACCAAACCTGTTAAAATTATGGAAGCAATTCTGTAGCCTAAATGGAAAATTCAATCTCTGAAGATTATACTTGTAAACTGTAAATCTCCATAAAATAACTGAGGTTGAAGTGTGAATATCTAATATATTTACCCTCACTCGAACAATTCAACAAACTTCACTGGGCAACAAAATTATGCCAAACACAGTGGATGAAAATACTATTCAGACATGGTCTCACCCATTAAAGCTTATCACAAGGCTATTGGGAGAACATCACATAAATATTTGGGGGATCAGAGTAACAAGTACTAGGATACATGTAAGTAAGTGCAAGACACAGGGATGAGTGGAAGCAACACGCTATGCCTGTGGAACATGACTGAAGGCTTTATAAAGGATGAATATTTTAAGACAGATTCACTAGGAAGACTGTGTTGGTGTGAGATTTTTTTTTTTTTTTTGCTGTACGCGAGCCTCTCACTGCTGTGGCCTCTCCCGTTGCGGAGCACAGGCTCCGGACGCACAGGCTCAGCGGCCATGGCTCACGGGCCCAGCCGCTCCGCGGCATGTGGGATCTTCCCGGACTGGGGCACGAACCCGTGTCCCCTGCATCGGCAGGCGGACTCTCAACCACTGCACCACCAGGGAAGCCCTGGTGTGAGATTTTTGATCAGAGTTTCTGCCTGTTTTTTGTAAGGATTTCACATGCCTCTCTTCTAACCAGTCTACTGACAAACTGAAATACCTGAAATCACACTGATCAACAGCCTGCATCTACCCACTGTCCATCTTTCCTCAGTTCCTTGTGTTTCCATGGGTTGACACAATAATTAACATTGTGAATTATTATTATCGTGGAGAATCAAACTATCCAATGCACACTAGTCTCTCTCCTGGTTTGAAATTCTCCAGAGAAACACTGTCTACCTCTTTAATGTCATCAGCCTGGGAGAAGAAAAGAAACTGGCATCAATAAATATTCTGATTTTTCTTTTCTAGTTACTATCATACATACACAACTGCTTTTAGAAAGATATGGTTAAATAATCCAAATATTAATCATTCACTCACCCATTCATGACCCACTCATTGGGTACCCACTCTGTCCTAAGCACTGTGTGAGGTTTTTTTTAAAAAGCCCATCTTTACAAGATAATTAAGCGCTGGAAAATCTGAGCGCACACATGTGCTACAACACCATCTTGAAGAATCAGACTCTTCATGTTTTGAGAAAAAGAGATTTGTTTGCCAAAATACTGTAGCATGGGAAGAAAAAATAAGAATCTTTGTGTTTTTAACCACAACAGCTGTTTTGAAAAAAAAAGTCATCATAAAAATAGTTAAGTATGGAATGGTAATTACTCAACTTGTCATCTGATTGCTAGATTAAAAACTACAGATTTGTAATTGCAGTTATCATGCAAACAAATTCACAGTTCTGAAAATATATGTCCTACTGGCTGTGTTTTTTAAGGATAGTCATTTTGCCCAGGGAATTTGATGTATGGTAAGTATGTGAATCATCCTAAAGATTGAATTTATAGCTATTACTAGTGCAAATGTATAATGCAGACCTGATTTATAAAATTTATTGACTAAATAATACTCTATAAAAATAATTTCTAGTATTAAACCATGGTATATATAGCACAAGCCATGTTTTTAAAAAGACATTAAAAAATCCAATTAGCATCGGTTAAAATATTCCGTGAGCCACATTTCTGTTATATAACAGACCAAACCTTTATATTCTATTACATAAACGTTCAAAAGATGTGAGATGATGTCTTCCAGGAGTCCTCGGTGTTGAGGATCAGTTTTGAGCTGAGAGGATCTATAACAAAGTGTAGAGGGGAAATGTGTAGTCAACTTCAAGCTGCGTCGAAGAAAAGTGCTCTCACTGGAACGCTGAGACTAGTGTCTTGGATCTAAGAGTGCGGGGCGGTGGGGGGGAACCACACATAGCTCTATTCACTACCCACAGGACCCAGAAGGGAGTAACTCATGGATAAGAGGAGGACAGCTGAGGCTGCTTGTGTGGACACTCATTGCTTACTGAAGATGAGTTTACCCCGGAGTTACGGTTGACTTGAGTTGTTGAGTCTCTGAATTACTTTAAATGCACGGCCAGCATGTCTAGAATTCCAAAGGGCTGCAAGCACAAGAAGGCTGAGCATGACCGGAGTTAATCTTTTAAGGGGGTCACAGTAGTGCTTAGGTTGAAGTCCGGGTGCAGCCTGCAGACCCGGCATGAGGCTCTTAACCTCCCTTCGCCTGGGCATCTTCATTTGTCATATGGGGATGTTGTTTCTCCTTTCTTGGGGCTTTTAAGAATTAAAGTGCCATTTTGGAAGTGCTGGATACAGAGTAAATACTCTACAACTTAGATATCATTACCTTGAATTCTTTTTGATCAATCATTAGGAGAACAAATGTGCCGCTACATTAACTGCCCAGCCAATCTCAAATAAAGAAACAAACCAAAGCAAGATTTTCAGCAGTTTATGACTACTTCTGAGAATGTGGAATGGGGACTTCCCTGGTGGTGGTGCAGTGGTTGGGAATCCGCCTGCCAATGCAGAGGACACGGGTTCGAGCCCTGGTCCCGGAGGATCCCACGTGCCGTAGAGCAACTAAGCCCGTGTGCTGCAACTACTGAGCCCACGTGCCGCAACTACTGAAGCCCATGTGCCTGGAGCCCGTGCTCTGCAACAAGAGAAGCCACTGCAGTGAGAAGCCCGTGCACCACAACGAAGACCCAACGCAGCCAAAACTAAAATACATTAAATAACTAAATTTATATTAAAACAAAGAAGATATGGACTGGTTACCACCACCTGTGTGACACCATTAGATCTTACTCCCTTCGGCCTTTTCTGTTTCTGTTCCCTCTGCCACCCATTCTTCTCCCTACCTAGGCCTGTAAACATTATTTTATATTAATCATACATGCACAGTCATAGTGACTTAGTCTTATAACTGAATAATACTTTAAGTGAATCAATAAATATGAACTGAACAAAATTGAATAAGAGTTTGAATCACAAATGTAGGTCAGTTGGGTTAATTTAGATGTATTAGTTTTAATATTTAAATTTCATGCATGTCTGGGAAAACGTTCTTTGTCTCCAGACACCCCTTTGGATAAAACGATTGTGAAAACAGCAACGGTAGCTGTGGGCTTTGTGTGGAATAAGGCACATCCTGAAAACACAACTTCTTGTCTCTCTGATAATACTGTGCAGTGGAATTTTTTTCCAGAGATCAAACAGTCCAAATGATCTGAAGTCAATACCACAGTATCAAACAGGTCTGACACAGTTGAATAAGCATATGAGGTTAAAGAATGGGTTTATTTTATTAGAAAATTAAAGCTACTGTGCCAAATTTTAAGTGGTATTTCTTTTTTTAAAAAATAAATGTATTTATTTATTTTTGGCTGTGTTGGGTCTTCGTTGCTGTGTGCAGGCTTTCTCTAGTTGTGGTGAGCGGGGGCTACTTTTCGTTGCGGCGCACGGGTTTCTCATTGCAGTGCCTTCTCTTCTCGCAGAGCACGGGCTGTAGGCACGCAGGCTTCAGTAGTTGTGGCGCACGGGCTCAGTAGTTGTGGCTCGCGGGCTTAGTTGCTCCATGGCATGTGGGATCTTCCCGGACCAGGGCTCAAGCCCATGTCTCCTGCATTGGCAGGCAGATTCTTAACCACTGAGCCATCAGGGAAGTCCTTAAGTGGTATTTCATTTCTCCTGATAACCTTCTGGATTCTGGTGGATTACATCACTCACAAATTAGAAAAGTTTTATTCACTGCTTTCAATTCTATTTTTAAAAAATAGAAAACAAATGACAAAATAATAAGACAAGGCAAAGTAGAAAACACACACACACAGAGGCACATACCTAAGCTCCCTATCCTTGAGCTTAGAATCTACCAGAGGAGATCGAACGTATACATGTGACTGACGAACAAGGAAGGACATTGAAAATGATACGAGAAAGACACAAGAGGTGGCTGTGGGAGCAGAGCAGAGAATCAGAGACAACCTCATAGAAAAGGTCCTATTTAAGCAGTCTTCGAAAGATGGAGAACATTTTAGCCGGGAGAGGAGGAAAAGGCATTTCATGTTCGAAAATGTTAGCACACACCAGAATCACCTGGAGGGTATATTAAAGCACAGATTGTTGGCTTTACCTTCAGAGTTTCCGATCCAGCAGGTGACAGGTTGGCCTGAGAATCTGCATCTCTAACAAGTTCTCAGGTGCTCCTGATGCTTCTGACACAACACTTGAAGGACCACAAGCAGAAGCACAGGGATGGCCCAGGTGGAATATATTCAGGGAGTCACGCATCATCTGCGCTAGCTGGAGTGTGGGACATAGTAGATACAGGTAGTTGAGGTCAGAAAGTAGAAGGCATTGAATGCTCGGAGGGACCACTGAAGGTTTTTGAGCGTGGGGTAGGTATGGCCATTTCCCATTTTATAACTGAGGAAAGAGCCATTCTTTATAAAGTAGTGGGTTCCAGTAAAAGCTTGTAGGGTTGGTTTAAAGGGAGGAAGTCAGAGAGGTGCTTAGTCCCTAAGGCAGGGGACAAGGGCCTGAACTAGGATCTGGAGACTGAAGAGGAAGGGAAGGGGTATCAGAGACGCCACGAACGTCTCCTACTTGACTGGTAATTGATACAATATGTGGCATGAAAGAAAAAGGGGCATTAAAACTTTCTTCTAGATTTAAAGCAAAGACAACGCTGCTCTCGTGAGACTAGAACAGGAGCATATCCGAGAGAGAGGACGGCAGACTTAGTCGTACAGATGTAGAAGATGGAGGCCCACGTAGGTTACAAAATGCAGACTGGGAACTCAAAAGATGTGTATTTGGTACTAAAGCCTTGAGACTGGACAATATTGCTAATGAAGAAAATATATAGGGAGAATTGGGACTAATATACAACATGGAGATGTATTTAGTAAGGGGAATAGGAGATTGGGAACTTGGGATTTGGGAAGCAGGAGATGGAGAAGAACACAGCGTTATGAAGCCAAGGGATGCAACTGTAGTCAACAGTGGCAAATGCTACTAAAACTCAGAGGGAAGCAAATGAGAGGCCATTCACGCTGACAACTAGTAAGTTATCAGTGTCTTTCAGAGAATGACATTGTGGGGGCTGAGGTATGAATAGGAGGTGACCAAGGGGACGGTTCGAAGGGCTGAAGAGGGTTGTTTTAAGAGAATGTGAGCCAGAATTTCAAGTGACACAAGTGTTTCATGCTTTTAGAAAAGTGAAATATTTGAGGCCCTTTGACCTCAAGCAGACCAGATCATTTAAGAAGAGATTTATTTTAAAAAGAAGTTGAAGAGTTTGACACCCCCAAAAGCACTGTTAAATAACTTTCATATAACACAGTAAATGATGAATGCCAAGTGTGATATTTTCAAGGCACAAATGAGTCATTTCCTCCAAGATAAAATTTTCTGACTTAGCTAACAAGATAACAATAGATTTACACCCAAACTTTACAAAAAAATCTTAACAAGCCAAATCCCGAACCATCCATGTATAACCAAAAAGAAAAATTCTCTTTCTATACATATGTTGAGGACAAGAGGGGTGAGATTCTGAATGGCATGTGAAGTAGTGATTGTTGCTACTGTCCAATTCTGTAGCAAGAACCATGTAAATTAGGATAACATTTTTGAATAAATTCCCTGTGAAGGTTGGTGGGCCCGGTCAGAGTGAGCAGCGCAGGTGTGAGGGAGGAAGGGAAGAGACGGGAAAGACAGGCCAGCCCTGAACATCCCGCCACAGCCCTCCCAGCCCTTAGGTTCCACTCCTGGCTCCAGAGTTCCGTGAATTATTGAGTGCAGCAGTGTTGACACATACAACTTTCAAATAAGAGAACACACAGAGAAGTGATCAAATAATGGGACCAAACAGAGTCAAGCTCAGCAGAGCACAGATAAGACAGTGCAGCTTGTCAACAGATCACAATTTAATACACAAGCTTTGAACGGGCAGCCTGATATTTTAACATGTGTGCTCATCTTGATAACATTATAGAATGTCTCCTCCTCCCTAAAAATGCCGCAGATATGACCTCTTCACGTAAGGTTTTTATTTTGCTGCTCTTATCACCCAAAAGCAGAGAATGGATTTAATTGATTTTCTTTTTAAAAAGGGAAAAAAATACCCCAAACTTGTGGTCACTTTAAAAACTTCTCCTCTCAGAATAAAATGGTAGAGATGAAGCTCTCGGGTGCGATGGGGCTTTCCATGGGGAAGGTCATCAAGTTTAGAGAGGTAATCAGTTCCTTTGTGGTCAAGTTTAAGATATCATATTTCACTGATTTTACTATACATAGTTTTAAAAAAAACATTTTAACACTTAAGAAAGTAGGATGCATCTTATAATTGATCTGATTAAAAGGCACTGTATCACGGTTTAACTGGTTTTCTTTTGGGTGGCAGAGAAAATCATGGTACATCCTACAACTGATGGCATTGTAGATTCAGTGAAACAAAGTATACGATTTCTAAATTTCCTAGAATCACTGCATCAGGCAGGTCAGCTCTAATACTGCTCCTTTTTAAAATTTGTTTCTTGTTCTGCTTCTGTTTTAGCTTAGTTGTGTATTCCATTCGCCAGCACATAAAAATGATTAATTCTTTTGTACTTTTTGTTCCTAAGATTGCTTATTTCTTTTACATTATCATAAATTGCTAATGAGGACTATAAACTAATGAGCACTAAAAATATTTATTTCTTTCAGTAAATAAGTTAGGCTGGAAATAGAAAAGTATAGGTAGAAGTTAGTATCTATCAATACTCATCAACTTGGGCATTAACTGGCTACGTAACTTTTACCATAATTACATAAAATAACACATAGCTCATTTTTCCCATGATTTTAAGGGGTATATGAATCCAAGGGGTTATATGAGGTTAGATAATCACACCAGAAACTAGAAGTTATGTTGTCTCTATGCAAGTCCATTAATTTGAATCCCATGAGGCTACCAATATGGTACAAGTAATGCTAAACTAGGATATCAAAAGGTTAGATCTGACAATTTATTAACCTCTCAGGGGCTTAATTCTTGATTCGTATAAGTAAAGATATTGGCTTAAATGTTGCAGAAGAATCTCATATTTTAGGATTCTGGGATATTGGGAAAGAACTGCGGCAGAGTTTCTACCTCGCTCAATAAAGCTTTATTAAATAGTTCTCATTCACAGAAGGTTTTTCTTGCTTTTGATCTCAAGTTTGCCCAGCTTAATTTAGCCTCATTAAGTCCAACCAAATCTCCAGATGAACTCTAAGATGCCTTACAGTTTTAAAATTCCAGGATTCTGCTAAATGCTTCCTTCCTAAACTTCTACGGACTTCTTAGCTCCTTTTTTGCAATTAATTCCTTCCACTTCTGCCATCCATGCCCTGGCACAGCTGTCCGCCAAGCAGAGAGGATACCCTGTTCTTTTTTATTTTTATTCTTAGGTGTGAACCCCTATAATTCCTTTTGCGGCCTCATTCTGAACTCGTTCTCCTTTGCCTACGTTCCTTATGAGAAGGAAATGCCCAAGCCATACGCTCCTGGGTAGGTGAAATCTGCCAACATCTCATCCAAGAGGGCATGTGGCCTCAATCCTGCAGCCTAGACAATCAGTCCTGTGGCCATGCTGACCATGTCACTAACATGACATGCACAACTGAGCTTTATCACCAAATTAGACTGTGTTTTCCCGGGATTCATCTGTACCCATCTTTTCAGTCTTTTGTACATTCTCCCCTCTAGACTATTATCAGAATATATTAACATGCTCAAAATCTTTCTCCAAATTACTTTACCAGTACAAATTATTAATTTAAGTCACACAGTTACACTTGTCATTAGCTTCAGTATCTTGAACACAGAATTCAAAGGCCCTAACGTATTCCAATATATAATTACTGTACATTATCTTGCCAGTAGTTTCACCTAATTTTTTAAAACTATTATACTAAAAAATTTACTGGCACAATCCACGGCTTAGAAACTGAGAACTGGAAGGGACCCAGGGAAATGAATTACTCAAATTGACTTTTAAACTTTAACTCAATATTTTCTAGATCAAAAAACTCCCTCTCGGGCTTCCCTGGTGGCGCAGCGGTTGGGAGTCCGCCTGCCGATGCAGGGGACACGGGTTCGTGCCCCGGTCCGGGAAGATCCCACATGCCGCGGAGCGGCTTGGCCCGTGAGCCATGGCCGCTGAGCCTGCGCGTCCGGAGCCTGTGCTCCGCAACGGGAGAGGCCACAGCAGTGAGAGGCCCGCGTACCGCAAAAAAACAAAACAAAACTCCCTCTCTTTGTTACGACTGCCCTAATGAACTACACATATTAAAATTAGGAATCACTCTGTTGACTTTAAAAGAAAAAACAATGGCATACAATAAGACAAAATCAATTTGTTTCTCTTGAGCCCAGGAAATGTTTGCGCAAAATACCAAAAGGGTCAAGTCAGTATGCCTGAATGTGTTACCCACTCAACAGTCTTCTTCTTAGGTTGTAACCTTTTGGTGAGATGCCCAGACTATGAGATTTTTCTCTTGCATGCATTGAATGATAACCCATGGATTTACAAAATTAACTCCAGGGATTTATAGCCCCTAAAACTCATTCTAACCAAAGAAAAGAATAAACATCCCGCCTGGAGACGGTCAAGTTAAGGAGTTGAAATTTTTTCTTTGTCACTGCTTCTTGCTTCTTTGTTCCTTCTTGATGGAGGAATAGAATGAACATGGGGTTGAAGGTCAGAAGACCTGAGTTCGAGTGCTGTGTCTGTGGTTTATTTATTTTGGCACTAATGTTTTCAACAATTAAATGGAAATAATAAGAATATTTTAAAACTTGCACACAGAGTTGATGGAAAAATTAAAGGAAATAACATATGTGAAAAATTTTGGTCAACTGCAAAATAGTATACCATGCTCTATAGCAGGAGAGCATAATGAGTTCTGAGTTATTATTACTATTATTATCATCTTCAGCTACCTTTCTTCTATGTCTTTGAGTATACATGGCCACTAGGACGAAAGTTTGCCCATGAGCATTCTATCCAAATCCCTTTTCCTTTATTATTTTCAAGGTCATATTAGACTCAGGTTACCTGATGACGAAATCATTGACACTAGATGGTCAGAAAGTCTAACTACACAGCCATACAGCTTGGCCAGGACCATCAAGATAACTGACACATCATAAATTTGTAACATGTCAGTTTCTAGCAATGAATCTGAGTTACAAGATGTAGGTGCCTTCTTCATAGGTCTCTTTTCCACTCCCAAAAGAAATTTCACTTCCTGTGGAATCCCACCAAATATTGGTATTAGGGCATCTAGCATTATGAGATGCCTTTTTTATTACGGCAAGAAGACAACACAGTTATTTTTCACCCAGAAAAATAATTGTGAAAAAATCTAATATTTTGTATACCTAGTAACTGGTTCTAGCTTTGAAAGCTAATGATGTCCCATTTACATCTGTGTTTTGATTTTGGTGGTATTACATGAGATATTGCACGAAAAGATGTGAAGGTGAATTCTCTCCAAATGAGTGTCATCTACAGTGTGGCTGGCTCCAGCTTAATGCTTGGCCTCACCTTTCATCACACGCCAGCATTTGGAAAACATCCTTTCCATGCATCATGATGAAACATCACTCTTGTAGAGATCCTTTTATAAATCTTTTATGCAGATGCCTTAATGAAGTGAATCACATGTACCAAACATGTTCCCAAGAAAGGTCAAATTTAAAAATGGATATTGCTTTTCCCAAAGTAACTCTGGTAGAATATGACATTTAGAAGGTGTCACTCAGCCTTTTCACAATTTGACATAATCTTCAGTCAATGAAATGCTTCAAGTTGCTACCTGGAGATCTTCACGAAGGAAAGAAAGGAGAACAATTTTAGAGTGAAAGAATCTGAATATTCTTTTGAGTGGGACTGGTGGAATTTTTTTTTGGAAAGAGGAACCAACCAGAATAAAAGAATAAAGAGACTGTCCACTGCCACTGTACAGATTCAGGGAAGGCCCATAAACTGTTGACGTTTTGAAATCATATGAATTTGTTCTAAACACTGTACCATGGTACATATGCTAATTATGCATCAAAAAATAACAGTACAAAGGTACGCTCTGAAAATTAGCCCAGAATTAAAAACATTTTCCTTGGGCTTCCCTGGTGGCACAGTGGTTGAGAGTCCGCCTGCCGATGCAGGGGACACGGGTTCGTGCCCCGGTCCGGGAAGATCCCACGTGCCGCGGAGCGGCTGGGCCCGTGAGCCATGGCCGCTGAGCCTGCGCGTCCGGAGCCTGTGCTCCGCAACGGGAGAGGCCACAACAGTGAGAGGCCCGCGTACCGCAAAAAAAAAAAAAAAACAAACACATTTTCCTTTGCGATACTCTGACCTTTTAGGTGACCATCCAAAGTATACAGGACAAGTCACCACTCCCTTAATTAAAAGGCAGGATGTGTGCTCTTTATGAAAAACCTTGAGAAGTAAACAGTTGGTGCTGTCACCCAAGCACTCGCTTTAAATTGGTCATTTGTTACTCAAAGTCATTTGTGATATAAAGCTTTATTTACTTAAGAGTTAAGGAGTGAGGGACTTCCCTGGTGGTCCAGTGGTTAAGAATCCACTTGCCAATGCAGGGGACGCGGGTTCGATCCCTGGTCAGGAAACTAAGATCCCACATGCTGCAGGGCAACTAAGCCCGCGCGCCACAACTACTGAGCTTGTGCTCCTCAACTAGGGCCCACACTGCCACAAACTAGAGAGCCCGCGTGCCCTGGAACCCGCGCGCCACAGCTACAGAAGAGAAAACCCACACAGCACAACTAGAGAGAAGCCTGTGCGCTGCAATGAAAGATCTGACGTGCCACAACTGAGACCCAACGCAGCCATAAATAAATGAATAAACAAACAAACCTTTAAAAAAAAAAAGAGTTAAGAAGGCCTAGAATGCCCTTCCAATATTCACTGACTTTTTGAATCACATCAATCTTTTGGAATCTCAAATCAGTTCTTTCCTAGGTTGCCCATCCCACCTCAGGCAGAGGTAGAAACTTCACTTCGTCTATATCATTATAACACTGAGATCCATTATATACGGCTGCTCTCCCCCTACCCCTTTGCTTGTTTTATTCAAAAAACATCCACTCAAACCTCTCAGTTCCCTTCAGTGAAACCTTCTCTTCCTTCTCCTTCCTTCCTCCTCTCCCTTCCTCCCTCTTTCCTTCTCTCACTTATTCAATGAATGTTCATTGACTGGTGACTCTGTAATAAACACAGTGCCAGGCACAGAAGACAGAGGACAGATACAGCAATTAACCCAAACACCTTGTTTCTGGCACTTGTATAGTTGTGTGTGTGTGCACACGTGCACATTTGAGAAAGGGGGGGGGGGGGAAGCCCAAGAAAAGAACCATGGAAACAAATAGAAATGGTATTATGTTAAATGGTGGTATCATAAAAATGTAATAAAAACTGAGAGTAGAGGGAGGTTACTTTAAATATGGTCGTCTGGAAAGATCTTTAGATGAAGTGACATTTGAGCTGAGATCTAAATTCCCTATTATCATCTAAGGAGGGAGAGTCCCAGGTAGAGAGAACAGGTGGTGAAAAGCCCCAAGATAAGAATGAGCTTGATGTGTTGACAAAAAGGTCAGTGTGGCTGGAGTGTGGTGAGGGAGGGAAAATGGAGTCTAAGGAAGGATTGGGACCATAGCTGGGCTGAAACGGAACAGCATCTCCACTGGCCATGGGACAAGTAAAACTTACACCTGCCTGGACCTCCACTCCCACTGCCCTTGATATTTCCTCCATCAAAGCAATTAAATTGTTATTTTGCATTATTAATGCTTATTCCCTTTTCCCTCTAGTCTACAAGCCCCAAAATATTATGAAGAAGATGCTCAAAGAATTATTTATTGAGAGAAGTAATGAATGAGTTACCTTTTGCTCATGTGTCCCATAGTTAGAGCCACTGCCATTATCTAACCGAAGGGCCAGTGGGTGACAAATTTACTGGTTACCAGATTGAAAATTCAATGAAAGTACTCGTTCCTAAATCACTACACAATAGCAGTCTATTAATGTATGTTTTTGGTTGTTCATCTCTGCTAAACACCCTTTTCCCAGGGGCTTGTGGAAGTACCCAGTTACCCCTTAGCTGCTTGCAAACTGGATGCTACAGAATTATTATTATTATTTTAATTTTTATCGGAGTACAGTTGATTTACAATGTGGTGTTAGTTTCTGCTGTAGAGCAAAGTGACTCAGTTATACATATATCCACTCTTTTTTAGATTCTTTTCCCATATAGGTCATTACAGAGTACTGAGAAGAGTTCCCTGTGCTATACAGTAGGTCCCTATTAGTTATCTATTTTATATACAGTAGTGTGTATATGTCAATCCCAGTCTCTCAATTTATCCCTCTCCCTTCTCCCCTGGTAACCATAAATTTGCTTTCTACATCTGTGACTCTATTTCTGTTTTATAACTAAATTCATTTGTATTGGATACTAGTGAACTACCAGCGGGTTTTCACCCCATCAATCTGTCTCACTGCATCTATTGTGCACACCCTAGACTAGCCATCTCCATTACTCCTGGAGGCTCTCAGGTATTGTAAGATCAATTCTCTTGTCTCCAGCTGGAGTTCTGTCATTAGACACCCTCCTATAAATCTCTCTCTCTCTCTCTCTCTCTTTCACACACACACACACACACACACACACACACACACACACACACACAC
>NW_020837978.1:9168162-9593207 GCF_003676395.1 Aethalodelphis obliquidens | reverse complement strand
ACACACACACACACACACACACACACACACACACACACACACACACAGTGCTAGGCTTTTTCTAGGCTTTCCTGAGTTTGATATACCAAACCTAAGTTCTGGCTCTTCCACTGAAAAACTCTGTGCCCTTGAGTGAGTGAGTTAGTATTTCTGTGTCTCAATTTTCTCTTCCGTAAAACGGAAGTGATAATAACTGCTCTTCCGTGTTGGTGTGCAGAGTATGTGAGAATGTTTTAGAAGTGCCCAGCCCAGCTTCTGGAATACAACAGGCCAAGAGAGATGTTAGTTGCCTCCTTCTGCTCCTGCTTCAACCTGCCCATGGACTCTAGCCTTGGAGTGTCCTGCTGTTCACGTGCCATAAGGCCCCGTGAAAGTCTCTTCCATGATGTTACCTCCATTGACGCTGAACTACCCCTCCCACCTCTTTTCTCTCCTTAGATGTTTGTGGAAATTTTGGGTGCCCATGCCTAGCACGTATGCTGGGAATCTGACCTAGAAATCAAAGATACGACCTGGGTAGACACTGCTGCCAGTTCAGTCTGTGCTGAGCACCAGGTCTCGTGAGATAACAACATAACAGACAGTCCCAGGCATAAGCAATCTTGCAAGCAGCTTGTCCTGGGAAAAAGAAAATGCTTTCTTGCCCAAATTGTTTTGATCCAAATTGAGTTTTATATATAGTTGCTATAAACCAAAAAGCATACATGCTTATTTGAGTCAGAGGGTACTCAAAGTATTGTAAAAGAAAATGCAAGTATTTAGAAATGATAGCAATGAAATCCCCCCACCCCATACTTCCCCAAAATGCTGGGTTTTTTCCTTCTTTCCCAAGGTCTTTCAACTTATTTGAGAAAAAGAAAACCAGCTTTTTGGCCTTGGCAAAGTTTAAGTAAATGATACAGTTTAAATCTTCGGATTCCCAAGGAACAGACGTATATGTTGGAATTCTTCTAATTTAAAATATTAATTCTTTATTTACTTAACTTCACAGAATGGCCAAGAAGCATTTGGAAATCTTTAATGAATTTTGAAAACAATAATTACACTAATACGTATAAAATAGATAACTAATAAGAACCTGCTGTATAGAACAGGGAACTCCACTTAGCTGTACAGTAGAAACTAACACAACATTGTAAAACAACTATACCCCAATACTAATAATAAAAAAGAAAACAATAATTTATGTTTCTTCATAAACTTGAAGATTCATTTTCCTAAAATATAAGTTCTGGTTAAGGGAAGACGAGTTTTCTGTCAAGAATTCTCCCTGAAGAAAATTCTCACATTTTTACCCCCCCTAAAAAAAGTCAACACAGTGGACTAATTTACTTTGCCCTTTTAAAAATGGAGGAATAAAAACGTATATAAAATAAACTTCAAAAATCATGATGTTACTCTCCATATAGATCAACTGACCTCCCAAATTACTTCACCTATATGGACACAATGAAAAATGTACCAGTTTTGCTGCCACGCCACCTCCCATTACATACAGCAGATATTAGCAGCCATTAATCACGCTTCACCTTTACTTGGGCAATTTTGTTGCAGTCCCGTGGTTTCCAACTCATCTGTGAATCAAAATGTTCTTCCCCAGGAGCATTAAATCACAGGCCATTTGTGCTCAGAATGTCTTTATCCTTTTAACATGAATTAATGAGTTTCCTGGAAAGGTTAAGAAAATTGAAATGCAAGATAATGGTTGTCATTTGCAACCTTACTTGACACAGCTAGTTACCCGGGAAGGGTGACTTCAAAAGGAGACCAGTGCTAAGTAGTTAGTTCTGGACTGTAAAGTACTAGTGTCATTTGTTTACATTTTGATTATTAACCAGGGTTTCTCCCTTCTCTCTAAGTAGAATAATCCTTTACATTATTTTTTTGGTTTTTTTTGGGTTTTTTCGGTACGAGGGCCTCTCACTGTTGTGGCCTCTCCCGTTGCGGAGCACAGGCTCCGTACGCGCAAGCTCAGCGGCCATGGCTCACAGGCCCAGCCGCTCCACAGCATGTGGGATCTTCCCGGATCGGGGCACGAACCCGTGTCCCCTGCATCGGCAGGCAGACTCTCAACCACTGCGCCACCAGGGAAGCCCTATTTTTTAGTTTTTATTCTCAATCCTTGCTACTCAAAGTGCAGTTAATGGACCAGTGGGATCAGCATCTTGTAGAAAGTCAGAATCTGCATTTTTTTTTTTTTTTTAGAATCTGCATTTTACCAAGACCCTCAGATTATTGGTGTGCTCATCAAAGTTTGAGAAGCAATAGTCTATCTAGATCATTTGTGAGAGCCTCCTAAGCGATGGTCTTTTGCAAACCTCCTCCTACACTGTGATCTTTGTAAATTAGAGATCTGGTACATAATTCTCCTACTTAAACATGCCATGTCCATTTCCATAACCTGGCTACACTTTGTCTTCGGGTTCCTGCCTTCCTCTCTCTCATCTCTGCTCTCTCTCTCTCTCTCACCACTGATCTCTTTCACACCCACACACCCACTACTCCAGGCGTCCACTGCAGTAGCCACCAGCCACATGTGGTTATTGAGCAATAGTGTAAAGTGACAGGTGCTCTAAGTGGGAAATACGCACTGATTTCAAAAGCTTAGTATGGGCAAAACAACGTAAAATCTCTATTATGTTACATTGATGACGTTGACGTGATACTATTTTAGACACATATCTACATAAAATACAGTATCAAAATTAATTTCACTGTTCCTTTTGCTTTTTTTTAATGTGGCTTCTGGAAAATCTAGAGTTTCACTTATTTCTACTGAACAGCGCTGCTCTATACCCAACACATTCAGGCTTGTGATCTGCTCAGGCAATGCTCCTGGTTTGGAATTTTCCCCCTTACCCTGTCTGCCAGGCAAATGTCTTCCCCGTTCAAATACCTCCTCTGAGTTCACTGACACTTCATTTCAGGATAAAGCAAGGATGCCCTCAGCACTTCAGGAGTAACTCACTGTAGGTTTATCAAATTGTATCACTGTCATCTCTTCACAGTTTGGTCTCTCTTACCAGATTGATTAATCTGTGAGTTAAAGGAGAGTGGTGTCTCACATCTGAGGGTCTAATATCTGTGAAGTGATCTAGGCATTTTACAAAGTGTCGTGTTCCACTTTGTCCTCACAAGTAGGATAAGTGGGCTGAGGTTCAGAGAGGTTAAGTTATTTTTCTAAGGCCACACAGCCGCTAAGTGGCTGAACCAGGATCCAAATCCAAGGCTCTCTAACTTTGAACCGTGCCCTTTCCATCTTATTTCTCTTTGTATCTCTAGGAGTTAGCACAGTACCTGGCATCCTGTTGGTGCACAGTAAGTTCTTTTTAGATTAAGTTTATTTCTAGTTCACACTTTATACTCTCACTTGAATTACTAACAGCCATAGGTTAGTTTTGGAGGATGCTTTGGGAAAGTGATAATTGATTATATGGGAAATATGACTATTCATCAGAGAAAACAGAAATGTGAGTGTATCTCAGAAAAGCTGATTTACACTATTCATTTATTTTTTTCCTTTGCCTTTGGAAATAGAGTGTTATGGCTGAAACACCACTAAGTTGGTAATCACAAATCCTGGATTCTGATGTGGCTTCTACCACTAACCCAACTTTAAAAAGCCATCCACCTTCTGGGTTTGGGTTCTTATGTGATACAATCAGAGTTTGGAGCACTATGTGTCTTCCACCTCAAAGGTTCATAAAAATTTAATTTTCTCTGTGATTTTGCATTTCTTTTGAATCTTGAAGCATAAAAATGACATTATATTGAATTCTCCTTGTGTTCACTTGATATACAAAAAGGATGGAGAAAAAGATACAGGAACTGAAATCCTGCAATATCCTATTTAGTCAAGCCTTATCCCTTACCAAATAGCTTTCTTTAAAATATGCCAATGAGGGAAAAAAATAACAAATCTGAATAATGGAAAAACTATATACAAAGCTTTTCAGTTACAAGATTTTATAACCCAACAAAACTCTAGAATCCGTACTGGTGGGAACAGTTGCCAACTCTCACATAAGGAAACACTTGACATATATTCAACTTTGACTCTAAAACACTCATGAAATACAGACTTTATAATCTTTTATCAGAGCACTTGAGAAATAGGTCAGCAAAGAATGAAACACCTAATGTGAACGATACCTAATAATTGTCCTTTTCTTTTTTCTTTTCTTTTTGTTAACATGGGGCAAGAATTGGTAATGACCTTGATAATTATCTCAGGGGAGAAATACAACTTTGAAAATAAAATGAAAATGACAAATCTCACCAACTTGACTGGAAGCAAGACAAATCTAAAATCTAAGCAACGGCTTTAACTAGGAGGGAGATTGCCAATAATAGCAAACATGTAGGTGTAAAGATAGAAAAGCTTCAGAATTCCTTTGATTACTCCTTGAAAAAAACTTTAAGATACAAATATAGTGGGGATATCAAGCTTCATGAATGCACAGCTTTATTTAATATCCCTAATCCCCCCCCCTTTTTTTTTTAATTTTCTGGCCGTGTGGCAGGTGGGATCCTAGCTCCCCGACCAGGGATCAAACCCATGCCCCCTGCATTGGAAGCATGGAGTCCTAACCACTGGACCGCCAGGGAAGTCCCAATATCTCTAATTCTTGAATTCCATCTTAATGGAGTCTAAAAAAGCCTCACAGTCCAAAAGAATCCTAGCCTGAGTTTACATTTTCAGGATTCTGAACAGAAATTGGAAGAATATGAGCACAAGAGACTAATTTCTAGGACACAAAAACACTGACATTTTCCCAACCATAGATATAGCATGAAATACATGGGCATAAATGTGATGTCTGCGGCATTGTATTTGAGTTTTCTCAGTAATAAAAATGATTCTGTAGATTTAAATTTATTCAGGATGATGGAAGAACACTTCATTCTTTTATTTCTAATCATAACCTATGATGAAAATATATTCATATTTGTAGTTACATAGTAAATATACACATTTATGTATATGCCTACATCTACTTTCATATACATATGTACATTTACATGTGTATATATTAATACCTCCTTTGGATCTCTGTTCAAATGTCACATTATCAGAGAGGTCCTCTTTGATCCCCCCACTTCATGAAATATTACCTATTTCTACCCCGTTTCTTTCCTTCTTTTTTCTTTTTTTTGTTGCAGCAGAAAAAATATTTACTTAGTAGAAAAGTACATCTTGTGTTTGTTTTTTTTAAATTAATTTTTATTGGAGTATAGTTGACAAACAACGTTGTGTTAGTTTCTGCTGTACAGCAAAAATGTATATTGTAAATGTAAAACATATAAAAATATGTTAATGTAAAATTAATGTAATGTTAATGTAAAATTAATGTAAAAAATGTAAAACATATAAAAATATGTTATACATATATCTAACCCATGACTTTCTATCCCTTTTGCCTATTTATTTATTTATTTATTTATTTATTCTTTCATGACACTTATCACCACTGCCATAATATGAAACATATTATGCTTTTCCTACTATGGTGTAACGCCCAGGAGAGAAGCAGTTTTTCTTCTTGGTCATTGCTACACCCAGAGCAGAAGCTGGACATAGCGGTCTTCAACAAACATTCATTGAAAGAATGAATATGGAACACTGCTTATTTTGTGTGCGACCTCACGCTAGTCGTTCTGCACACAGCAACTTATGGTCTCATTTAATCTTCTGAAAAGATGATGACCTTGGCATATTATTATTGCCTTTCTAGAGGTGAGCCTTAAAGAGGTGAAGGAACTCTCCCAAGCACATCCCCGTCGGCCAGTGCGTTCAACCACTCAACTCTGCTCCCTCCTTCCTCTGTCCCTTTGCTAAGGTCACTGGGCATGCACCTTCTTTTGCCAAAGGTTTGGTTTCTTCACTTCTCCCCGAGGACGCCATGCTCATGGTCACTGTAAAGCTTTGCCCAGGTCACTTCATTTGTGGAGGAAGTGAGATCAGTGACAAGTTCCTGGGGTCTTATCCATCTCCAGATATTTGGGCTGATCTAATTCCTTAAACAGATTCCTCCAATTCCAGGCAGAGAACAAAAGCATGCACCTCAAAATGCCATGAGAGGGATGAAGGATGAGACAGCTGAGATCCTCTCTAGTAAAATATCTCCCCATCTTCTAAAAACTTTCACCTACTTCTCTCCTCCCTTTCTGCAGAAAGAATCAGTCACTTGCTTTTCTACGTCCCCATTGAAGCTTAGCCTATTTTTTACACATAATTACTCACATGACTGTTTGCTCCTCCCCTGGACCCCCCTCTGTGAAGCCCCATGTATGACACATAGTTAGTGGTCAACCAGTGTTTGTTGAATGACTACTGAATAGACTTCTATTGTATTTGTCTGCTTATTATTCATTCTCCCTTTTAAAATAACCATATATACAATGGAATGTTACTCAGCCATAAAAAGAAATGAAATTGAGTTATTTGTAGTGAGGTGGATGGACCTAGAGTCTGTCATACAGAGTGAAGTAAGTCAGAAAGAGAAAAACAAATACCCTATGCTAACACATATATATGGACTCTAAAAAAAAAGGAAATGGTTATGAAGAACCTAGGGGCAGGACAGGAATAAAGACGCAGACGTAGAGAATGGACTTGAGGACACTGGGAGAGGGAAAGGTAAGCTGGGATGAAGTGAGAGAGAGGCATGGACATATATACACTACCAAATGTAAAATAGATAGCTAGTGAGAAGCAGTTGCATAGCACGGGGAGATCAGCTCAGTGCTTTGTGACCACCTAGAGGGGTGGATGGGGAGGGTGGGAGGGAGGGAGACACAAGAAGGAAGAGATATGGGGATATATGTATACGTATAGCTGATTTACTTTGTTATACAGCAGAAACTAACACACCACTGTAAAGCAATTATACTTCAATAAAGATGTTTAAAAAAATAAACAAATAAAATTAAATAGAATAACAACATTCTAATTTTAAAGGTAGGAATGGGTCTTTCCCTATTTGATCCAGTATTGATAGAACAGTCCATCGAGTTGCCCCACCCTCCCCTGGCCAAGGGTCAGGCAGGTGACCAATCTAGGCCAATCAGAAGTTCTCTTTCTGGAATTTCAACCTTGATCCAAATGGAGCTCACAATTTACCCCGATGGTAGGGACCTGAGGAGATGGGTTCCTGTCTTTCTCGAAGCCTAGTTCATCACTTAGATTCTTTGATCCATCCCATGTGCTTCCAATAATATCCCCTTTTCCAAAAGCTATAGCCATGTTCAGTCTCTGTTCATTCATTCGGCAAATATTTCCTGAGCACCTACTAGGTGGTCTTTAGCACTGAACAAAACAGACAAGGATCAGTGGTCCCAGATGATGCAGACAGGTCTAGAAAAATGCAATATAGGAATTGACCTTTGTTTAGATTTAATAGGATGGTAGGCCTTAGTGGTCTCAGCAAAACCAGTATCAGGGACGTATGAAGGCAAAAATGTGAACCCAGGTGATTTCAAAGGAAATGAGAACAGAGGAATTGGGGACTGTGAGTGTGAACGAAGAAGAACAAAGAAATGATTGCATCATCTAGAGAACCTCAACAGATAGAAACATAACACAGCTGTTTAGTTCTTAACTTCTTCCCTCTCCCAATACTCTTGCTTCTCCAGTTTCTTTTTTTCAAAGTCCAACTCATGTTACCCCTCTTGTCCCTGAAGATGTGTTTTTGCATTTATTTCCTATGCCCTCAATTCAGTATTTAATCAAATTCCACCTCACATTGTTACTCTACTCTTCTCTTATGTGTCTTATCTGTCTCCAAAATTATTAGCTCCTAGAAGGCAGAGATGATGTTTTAAATATTTTTGGTGTTCTTATAAATGAGTACTAGAATATTACCCACAAAATGGGCACCCGACAAGGTCTTAGCTGCTGTTCTCTGTCAGATTAATATATATTCTCTGATAAATTAACCAATTCCTCACTTTATTAATATTTTGATAGATAAGAATAAATAACAAGTACAAAATTAATATTGGTATCTTATTCCATGTCAAAATCAGAACAGTATATCAACATGAAAAAAAATTTCATAGAAAATCAGAGACCGACATATCCTCAATGTCCTGATGAAATTCTCTCATTTGTTATATTTCCTTCCTCTCCTTTGCCCCATGAAGTCCTCATTAAAAATATGAAATTTCATACGTCTTTGATAGGTCATTCAAAATCCCTAAAAATAACTCTGACAAGATAATATTCCTCTCCTGCCCATCCTTTCTAGGTTTTTCTTCTGTAAACAAGAGAAGGGGCTTCATTCCTGCAAAGTCCACATGTTGCTAAATGGTGCAAATTAAAAATTTCACTGGTAACTCACACCAGCGGATGTAGTGGGGAACTTGGGGAGGAAAGCCTTGGCTGTAGTAGTGTTGAGTTTCTCTCCTTTAGTTTGCCTGAACCTGCTGTTAATGGACCCAAATACCCTCTTGAAACCCCAGGCCTAGGCCAGTGCAGACATGGGCTCTGCAGTTTGCTCCCTTACTCATCCTGAGGTGCTGGTTCCGGTCTAGAAAGGTCACTCTGGGTAGAGAAGTGCAATGATAAAAACCCCGGAACCTGGGCTTCCCTGGTGGCGGAGTAGTTGAGAGTCCGCCTGCCGATGCAGGGGACGCGGGTTCGTGCCCCGGTCCGGGAAGATCCCACGTGCCGCGGAGCGGCTGGGCCCGTGAGCCATGGCCGCTGAGCCTGCGCGTCCAGAGCCTGTGCTCCGCAACGTCAGAGGCCACAACAGTGAGAGGCCCCCGTACCCCCAAAAAAAAAAAAAAAAAAAAAAAGCCCTGGAACCAGAAGCGGCAACATACCAGCCTTGTTCCTGCTAAAATCCCTCGAGGAGTGGTGCTATGATTTAGCATCTGGCCCCAGCCTGACGTGTGATGGGTTTTGAGTAGCATCTGCTGGCCTGTTATGGGAGCCTGACTATAAATTAGAACCAAATTGAACTTTTTCTCACTGCCTTCTTAACCTTTGTGTAAAGGCAAGTTGGTATAAACTCCCCCAATATATCTTTGTTCTTTGCACCAGTATTCTGGGAAACCATTTATTCAGGATGCATCAGACCTTTTCCATCTTGGCCTTGAATATTTAAGATTTGCTCCACAAAAGACCCTTTTGCCTTTCACATTCAAGTCGTGGGAGGATACTGTTGTCTTTTTCAAAGGAAGTGGTACAGTGGTCAGAACTCCATGCTTTCACTGCCGAGGGTGTGGGTTTGATCCCTGGTCAGGGAACTAAGATCCTTCAAGCCGTGTGCCCCCCCACCAAAAAAAAGAGGGCTTCCCTGGTGGTGCAGTGGTTGAGAATCCTTCTGCCAATGCAGGGGACACGGGTCCGAGCCCTGGTCCGGGAAGATCCCACAAGCCGCGGAGAAACTAAGCCCGTGCGCCACAACTACTGAGCCTGCGCTCTAGAGCCTGCGAGCCACAACTGCTGAGCCCGCGTGCCTAGAGCCCATGCTCCTCAACAAGAGAAGCCACCACAACGAGAAGCCTGCGCACTGCAACGAATAGTAGCCCCCGCTCGCCGCAACTAGAGAAAGCCCGTGTGCGGCAACGAAGACCCAATGCAGCCAAAAAAAAACCCAAAAACAAACCAGTCTTTTTCTACAGAGAAAGTTTAACTGTGTTGAGATGAAGTAAAAATTCAAAATTCTCATGCTTTACACTTGCTTTTAATCTCATACCTGAGTTCTAAACTATTCTAACTTAAAAAGACATCATTAGTAGAATGAAACTGACAAGTTGTCCCAGCCTTACACCTAGGGTTGGCATGAACCCTTGATTCAGCCTCCTGCTTTCTCGTGTCATGATCTCCTCAACTGTAAAATGAGGGAGTGATCTCCAAGCTCCCTTTTATCTTCTGCAAGAACTGTCCATTCAAATTACCTCTTTTTCAGTCAATTGGAAAATCATCCTGATTTTCAGTGGCTTCACTAATTGAAATATGTTCCTTGGTAGTAGTACTTTGCTCATGCCTGAACAGCTTATTTCCTAACTTCTCTGAATTTATATAAAACTTATCATTTTCCCTCCGTTATAGAAGTTAGGATAGTTGGGATGTCTGTCCCACCCTCTGTTTCTCAAAACTCACTCCCATAGGTGATTTAACTTGGGAGTTTTAAAACATGTCATTTAACAGATGGAATCTTTTTATACATGACCATCATTTCAAGTATGCCTTCTCCTGTCACTGGGGCTTAGCTAAGTGCTTCTAAAATAGGAGAAAAAACAAACAAAATGACTACTTTTATCAAGACTGATGATGGCAGGGCACTGAGAGGTTTGCTCGTGTGCTCTGGAAACAGCTGTCACTTTGAACTCAGCTTCAGAACAGCAATTTCCAGATTGGTAGCTTCCTTGACACTTCAATACTCCAAATACTGTGGTGAGGGAATCTGTCAGTTAATACTGATCCCAAGCAACCTGAAGCACATATGTACAGCGACTAACGATCGACACTTTCCAGAAACAAGGAGTTCAGTTTATTTTCCCTTTTCTACTCTCCTTACTTGAATACTGATTTCTCTTTTTTTTTTATTTAGAGTTTTTTTTTTTACATCTTTATTCGAGCATAATTGCTTTACAATCGTGTGTTAGTTTCTGCTTTATAACAAAGTGAATCAGCTATACATATACATGTATCCCCATATCTCCTCCCTCTTGTGTCTCCCTCCCACCTCCCTATCCCACCCCTCTAGGTGGTCACAAACCACCGAGCTGATCTCCCTGTGCCATGCGGCTGCTTCCCACTAGCTATCTACCTTACGTTTGTTAGTGTATATGTGTCCATGCCTCTATCTCGTTTTGTCACAGCTCACCCTTCCCCCTCCCCATATCCTCAAGTCCGTTCTCCAGTAGGTCTGTGTCTTTATTCCTGCCTTACCCCTACGTTCTTCATGACCTATTTTTTTCTTAAATTCCATATATATGTGTTAGCATACGGTATTTATCTTTCTCTTTCTGACTTACTTCACTCTGTATGACAGACTCTAGGTCTATCCACCTCATTACAAATAGCTCAATTTCGTTTCTTTTTATGGCTGAGTAATATTCCATTGTATATATGTGTCGCATCTTCTTTATCCATTCATCCGATGAGGGACACTTCTGAGCCTTAGACCCAATCATGTAGCAAACATCACACTCTGGACTGTCTCAAGCCTTATATTTGATGCTTTGAAATTGATTATTAACAAACCCCAGAATTTGTATTAAGAATTATTTTCCTATTCAAAGGAGTCACCTTAACATGTAACTTATATAATACTGTACATCAACTATACTTTGATTAAAAAATAATAATAAAATACACTTGTAGAACAAAAAAAAAGAGACACCTTAGAAAGCTATAAATTGTAATGCTGACACTGCTCAGACACACACACACACACACACACACACACACACACACACACACACACGAAAAATTTGAGCTCCCGGTTTTGGACTACCATCAAGTTTATGGGTAGCATAAGCAAGTCGGTCACATTCCTTTATGGTCGAACCTTTTGTTATAGTTAAGCCACTAAAGGTTCTGTGCCCAGACCATTATAACAAAGGTCCCATTTGTTGGAAGAAGATGCACTCTCTCATCACCATGTTGATATATTTTGAGTACCAAAGGAAGAGGGGAAAATTGCATTAAGAAGAAAAGGTTTTCTTTTCCCTTCAATTCATGGTTTTAAAATCTCAAAACTACTATGCTGTTATGAGCACAACACAACCCTTGACCTTTGAAGGGCTGTTTTGTCAGGGATGTGAGAATAGACAGCAGCAATAGGGTGGGTACAATCAGTGAAATGTACTCCCCACTACCTTGCACAAAGTAGAAACTCAATAGATACTTGTTGAATGAATGAGTAAATAAATAAAACCATGAGGAATGATTAATGTGTAAAAAACATATATGAAAATGTATATAAATAATATATAAATAATATATATATAATTTATATATGTTATTACATTATATATTATAATATATATTAATATATAATTAATGTGTTGAGTCAGAGTCTAGACTCCACACATTGTAAAAGCACTCTTGCTTCAAACACAAGGGAAGAAATTTGAATCTTCCTTCTGTTTTTCCGCTGTGTGTAGTGACTAGCCTAGCAGGTCTGCAGTGAGCTGGTTAACCCTGAACTGCTCCTGTACATTGTTTTGAGACATCCAGGAATAAGACATATCTGCCATCTGGGCAAAATATAAAAAAAAACTCTACCATTACATGTCAACCTAATACACACACTTGCATTTGCTACCCTATGTAACAGCTCTCTGTGGAATAGCAATCGAGACAAAGGCAGGGGGTGGATCCAGCAGCCTCTTCTATCCAAAGGCAACATATTCAATTACAGTTGGTGAGGTTCAGTACTTGTCTGTGTGTCAGCTCTTGCAAAACCCATTGTTTTCATGGGTATGTACTATATTTCTTCTTAGAACATAAACTTCTAGGAGGAATTTAATTTTTGTTTTCTCTTTCTCTGTATGTGTATGTGTTTATATCATCATGTATGTGTACACATATATATCATGTTTGTACGTATATATGCACATGTATATCCATGTATATATCATGTATATGTGTGTGCATCTATGTGAATATATGTATATGCATATATGTGTGTCATGCATTCTAGCTTTATCTCCTATAAAAGCTATCAAACAAGTACTATAGGACTAATTGATCTCTTGTGTTGATCTTCCCTTTCTCTGAATTTCTAGAGTAATTACCCATACAATTGCCATTTATTATTAGACAATTTTATTTAACATGATATGGTATAAAAAGGTGGACTTAAAGTCAGATAACCTGAATCTGAATCCTATATCCGGTTCTTAGGCTTGCCATTTAACCCTGCTAACTCTTCATTTCTTCCTCTGTGAAAATGAGATAGTAATTTATATGTTTGTATATGGTTAGAAATACATGTAAAGCATTCAGCATGCAATAAACGTTCACTGCAATGACAGATTTTTATGGTTGCCTTTCTCCACGATTTGATCAAAAGCTCTTTGAGGCTAAAAAATGCTATTTTCAAATCCACCACAGATTTGTTTATCAAAGCAGCAAGCACATGATGGCACTCCATAAATATGTGTTTATTACATTGAACTATAGCAAAATAAGTTTAAAAATAAAGTAAAAAGTTATCCACTGTCCTAAGAACACAGGCAAAGCCCACTCACATCCTCTATGCCTTTCTTACCTCACCTTTGCACCTTAGTCGTGGTTCTGTCCCATGTATTTCTGAGCACAAAGAGAGCAAAGAAATATGTCTTTAAATAAGCACATTGAAAAATTACTGTTATTACATATAATTCTCATACTTTGAACCAACACTCATCCAAGGCAGATTTGATTTCTACAAATGTGAGGCATTAGACCCTCACAGATTCTGACCAGTGTCTTCCTAGTTACCTGCCAGGATGCACAACACAAAAGAATCTGTGTGTTTGGTGCCACCCACCAGGGCAATGGAGGCAAAGAGATGACAAGACAATTCGATGACTTGAAACCAGGGTTCCTGACATTAAACATGTAATACACAAGAAGAGCAATAGGTTTTGACAGCCTTCACTTTTCAGTCCACAGCTCAGACATTCTCATAACTCATGTAAACTCAAAGTGTTTCATCTACCTTGCCTAAAACATGGCTAAGTAAAGGAGGCCACAGTTCATACGAAATATTCAAAGCTGATTTTTTTCAAATATTTACAATGATTTGACTCCAAAATGAAACAAGTTGAGAACAAATATTTATTTTTCTCCTCTCTATCTCCCAATTGAGTTTCCAGCTGGCTATATATCTCATAAAAGAATAGGCACTAAGATAATTACTATGTCTATTGAATAATTCTTCTTTTTGACAGCTACACGGCCCCTCATTTCCTACCATCAGGGTGCTATCCAGAATCGTTATTTTCTGTTTTTCTGTTACTCTGCCTAATTAATAGTAATTCTCTTTTTAAATTCTATTGCTGTTCACTCTCCAGCCTTACCTAACATTCCCTAAAGGCTAAATACATCTCCTTTCAGTTCTAGCAAACTGTTATTACTTCTTTTCCTGTAATTATCCCACGTGCACCACAATCCAAGTTTATCAAAAGTAAAATGCTACATTTATAGACTTAGGTGGAAAAAAATTTATGCCACTCAATATTTTTACAAAAAACCTTAGCCACATCCTCAATATTACAAATCTTTATGAAAACCTTAGAAACTGGATTAGAAACACAGGCTGGATTGTATTTCTTCCTCATGAATACAGTCTTCTTATGGTCTGACATTATACCAGAAGGGTCAGTCATGGTACTTGCCACATCTAATGCGCTTTCTGAGGACATCGGTTGCCCACATGCCCTGCTGGAGAAAGAAGCCTTAGGCAGTACCCTGTGCAGGGGCTCACGTTCTGTGCCATGTTTTAAACCTCTAGATCTAATGAATTTGACCAAGTAGGGGAGGCTGACTGCCAAACCTTAGATTGACCAGAAACCTATGAGATGACCTAGTACCGAAGCCCAGCCCCAGTAGAGTCAATATTCACGTGTTAAGACAAACACGTTCTTTCTCCTGGGATTTTGAAAAGAAAAATTTGAAATACACAGCCAACTGGTAATGAGAGAATAATAAGAATGTATTGCCTAGCTCCCTCCAGGAAGAAGTAGAGATGGCCAGAAGCAGGGCACCAGAGAAAAGGTTCATGAATGCTCTTGCAGCTGAAGTGGCAATGAGATGGGAAAGAACTGCTCTGTCCTGGACGACCCACCATGAAGATGCATAGACAGTGATTGATCTTGGTCTGCCTGCCTCCCGATAGCTATGCTTTTCGTTAAAATAATCTCCCATGAATTGACATTACCATTTTGAGCTTTTCTGTTCCTTCCAAATGAATAACCTAGCTAACAGCGGACAGGCTTGATGGAAGTGTTCTTTTGAACAGGGCAAGCCTAGAACCTTTGTTGACCTGTTTAGGAAAAAGCTTGCCAAACATCTGAAGGCAGCCAACAGTTCTTTATGAGTGAGCATTGATTTGAAAATGGTTTTGTCATCAGAGGCTCATATGCTGGGTGGAATGAATATTTAGCAGCGAAGGAACAATCACAAACTTGATCATCAACAGCAGGTGCACAAGGGGTCCGGATTCTCCACCCGAAAATTATCATGGGACTCACAGTGAAGCCAGAATCATCCCAGATGCAGAATGTGGGAGACAAGGGGAAGACTTAGAGCCACCAGCCTCTAAGTTCGTGTACAGAACATAGTACGGGGGACTCCAAAATGTTTGGAGAATTCGTCAAAAAATAATCTCCCTTCTTCAAGTATCCCAGTCTTCCTGAGAAGAGTTACAAGGAATGGGAGGCCTCTACATCCCTAGTTGGAATGAAGAATTTCAGTTTTTCATGAGTGACTTCCAGCAATTCCCTGGGAATAGTGTGAGTGTCAAACTGGGCTAAAGGTCCTTCTGTAGCTGAGGGGGAAAGAGAGCAAAACTATGCCTTTCCCTGACCCTTTCCCCAGTTTATCTGTCCTCCAAAACCATCTATCACATAGGGGATGACAAGGATGAAGTTTGGAGTCGGTCTGCACTCTAGTATTTCAGAAATTAGCCGTTTGAGATTTGTAAACCTTTTAAAAGTTTTGGAGATCCCTTCCTATAACTTTTGCTTAGGTGTGTTTAGATGACCTTAAGGTACCTTGAATGAAGGTATGAAAACACCAGGAAAGCAGCATGTCAAAGTACCTGCCTTGAGTGTGCAGGAGTGTGCAGTTGCTTATTTGCTTGACCCAAGGAGGTCATTCTGTGCGCGAATGAAGGTATTTGGGGTAGATGCAAGGCTTTGACTGTACACAGAAGGCAGCTCCGTGTGCTCTATGCCTTGGAAGCGCTCTGGCAAGACTTACTCTGTGATAATGGCTCTAATCGACTAAGTAGAATTGCCTCTGCATAATTCTGCTGGGTCTGAAGCTTAGAGAAGAAAGGATTTACTATACAAACTCCCAATCACATAACAGCAATTATCTGTTTCTGTGTATCAGGCCCTGATGCTCATATATAAAGTTGCCACTGCAGAATGTCTAAGTATGTGCATGCACACACACACAAAATGGAATGGCTTCTCTCTGTCCCCAAACCCCCTTCCCCATGCAAAATGGAATGCTTCCATTGCTCTGTCTTCTAGATATTGGGCTTTTATTAGGCATATACCTGTCAAAGATTTTAAATAGTTAAGCAACAGTAACAATAATTTTTATTATTTTTAATATTTTTAAAACATTTTCGGGCTTCCTTGGTGGCGCAGTGGTTGGGAGTCTGCCTGCCGATGCGGGGGACGCGGGTTCGTGCCCTGGTCCAGGAGGATACCACGTGCCGCGGAGCGGCTGCGCCCGTGGGCCGTGGCCGCTGGGCCTGCGCGTCCGGAGCCTGTGCTCCGCAACGGGAGAGGCCACAACAGTGAGAGGCCCGCGTACCGCAAAATATATATATATATTTTTTTTTTTTTTTTTCACAGTCAGCTTCTTGAAATCCTAAATCCTGCTAAACTTCCTGATTTCTATCCCCAAGCTGTCATTTGAGGGATCCCTGCCTCAGTTTCTTGACATGTTTCTCTCTTCCCTCCTCTTGTCTGGGCTAGAGTAGAGTGGGAACACGAGTGGGCTTGCCCATTGAGAAATGACCTGTAAATAGCACTTAAAAGCTCAGTGAGTAATAGTCAAGATAACAGTATTACATAACTCTCCACGATGCATTCCTGTTCGAAATGCTCTATCTGTATGAAAAGGACACTTTATTTAAATTAAGCTATATATATATTGAGCAAAAGAGAGAAAAAATATATATCCCTGTATTGCTACTGAGAAACACTGTCATAGAAGATAGTAAAAACATTTCTTTCTAGCCCCTATCGTATAATAAATCAGCGGTCTCATGACCAATTCCAGTGTGTGGAATGGGGTTCCCCACACCAACAAGCGATGCTTGGACACCAGCTGGGTGTCCTACAATTCAATTCCATGTTGATATTATCTACCCTGGAGATAGCATCAGATCCCACAGGTTAAGGGCTCAATTCTACAAGACTGCCCCTCCACCACTGTTTGCCACCAACTTCAGAGGGAGTCGCAAGCCCAGGTTGTCACCTGTGTGTCTGACTGACTGACCGGTTATAGACTGGAGTCCAAGAACCCACTCCTTGGGTTCAATTTATTTGCCAGAGCAGTTCACAGAACTCAGAAATATTTTACTTACTGGATTACCAGTTTATTATAAAAGGACATGATAAAGGATACAGATGAACATTCAGATGGAAGAGATGGAAGGGCAAGGTATGTGGGAGAGTGTGTGGATCTTCCTGCTCTCTCTGAGTCCGCCACTCTCCCCAAATCTCCATTCTCCCCAAGTCTCCTTCAACCTGGAAGCTCTCTGAACCCTATCCTTTTGAGTTTTTATGGAGGCTTCATTACATAGGCTTGCTGGACTAAATCATTGGCCATTGATGGATTCATTTGATCTCCAAACCCTCTCCCCTTCCCAGAAGTGGGACTGAAAGTTCCAACTCTCTAATTACCTGGCTGGTTCTCTTGGCAACCAGCCCCCATCCTTAAGTTACCTAAAGACTTTCCAAAAGTCACCTAATTAACATAACAAAAGATACCTTTATTGCTTTTATCACAGGATTTCCAAGGGTTTTAGGAGCTACCAGCCAGGAACCCTGAACAAAGACCAAATATAAATGAGAAATATATTTTGGCTGTCTGAATGGCCAAATATATATTTCTTATAAATCACAATATAACAGATAGCAAGGAAATAGTATCTTCAATAAATAAAAAGCAACCAAGAAGGTGTGGGGAGCTTGAAATTAGGGTTAGACTTTGGTCAATTATATCAAATGGAAAAGAATGGGGAGCATGCAACGAAATTAGGGAAATTAGTAGAAATGGAACTCATGGGTAGAGGTGTCTTTTATTTAAGATGAGGTTACCAAGAATAATTTCCTGAAGGAAACTGCATGGAGTATCTCCCAGTGCATTTGCTTTAATTAACTGAAGTAAATATGACATTACAAAGAGGTTTATCTTAGCTAATGAGTCAGGTTGAGAGTCAGGATTTCTTTCTTTGGAAAATAAAAAGAAGAAGAGGATTCTTGCTTCCTTAGCTTTTTCATATACTGGGTCTGCCATGTACAGTTGTGCAGGTTGTCATAGCATGAAGGCATGGAGCCAGGGGGCAGAGCCAGAGGGCGGATCCTGTTGAAATCCTGCCTGGGCCCTGTAGCTAAGGCCCTGCCTGGGACTATGCCAGCTGGGAGGGGCACCCGGTTCTAATTTTCACAAAGGAACAATACGGGTTAGTAGTGAACCTGCAATATACTATGTAGAAAAATCACACTGCATTTAAATGCTTTGTAACATGACACTGAATTTCAAACTTTTGTGCTATTCTTTTTTTTTTTGTTTGTTTGTTTGTTTGTTTGTTTTTGCGGTTCACAGGCCTCTCACTGTTGTGGCCTCTCCCGTTGCGGAGCACAGGCTCCGGACGCGCAGGCTCAGCGGCCATGGCTCACGGGCCCGGCCACTCCGTGGCATGCGGGATCTTCCCGGACCGGGGCACGAACCCATGTCCCCTGCATCGGCAGGCGGACTCTCAACCACTGCGCCACCAGGGAAGCCCCTTTTGTGCTATTCTTACAGAGACTACCCTTTCACACAGTACAGGTTCAGAACAAGTTTACTATTGTTTTTAAAAAAAGGACTACAGACCCAAAATGGAGTCACTTGTGCTAAGCTCCACGTCAGCAAACCAAGACTTAACACCTAACCTAACTGCAGTTTCAACCTCTCCCAGGAATGTAACCTTTAACTGGACAATCTGGAATTTCTTGGTCAGCACTAGTGAGGTAACCTGCCTGATAGACCCCTTTTATCCCCCAAAGAAAGATGAGGTAATACACTCTTTCCTCGTCCCCTTCTGCCTATAAAAGTCTCCCTTTCTATGTAGCTCTCTAGAGCTTCTTTCTGTTTGCTATATGGGATGCTGTTCAACTCATGTATGGTTGAATAAAGCCAATTAGATTTTCAAACTTAGCTGAATTTTGCTTTTTAACACTATCTTCTAGGGCACTGGTTTCCAACAGGTGTCTGTGGTCATGGAGAAAGGGGATGCAGGAGTTCTTGGACATGTTTTTAAGATTCTGCAAATTTTCTATAGGAATTGATTTGATTTGATGCTTTTATTCAGATGATAGTCTAAAAAAATAACATAATCTCTTCTGCAATAGTAAAAGGTAATACTAAAGACGACTATAAGATGAACCTAATAAGTCAATGATTTATCTGCACCAAGTAAATCCAAAGAAGAAATGAAGACTTTACTATGTTCTACCAGAAAACTATCACCTGGCCCTTGAAATACATACTCATTCTGAAATCAAAATCCCTGTTGCCATAATAGTTAATACCATAGTCACGTTTTGAGTGGTAATTTAATTTCAGCCCAACAACATGTTTTGCCACATTAAATTAGTTTTGTTAATTTGATCTTAATTGATTTTGTATTCTCTATTTGATTGTTAATTTGTTTTGATATTACGGTTGGACAAGGGCTCTGAGTGTAAGGAGTTTACAACCAGGTTTGCATATGTACAGGTTGAACACGGTTATTATGTTGCATGTGTACATGTCAAAAATAATTTAAGTCAATTCCAGTAATTTTGGTCCAGTAATCCAGTGGTCCAGTAATTTTTTTTCTTTTGAAAGGATCTATACATTACTCAACCTTGAGAACCCCCTTATACCTTCCATACTACACCTGGGCCTTTTGAAGTGCTGTGGGACCACAGAGTTATTACGGGCAGTCATCCCATCCATGTGTAGGTACCATTCATTAACTGTAGTCTGAATAAATCTCCAAGACGTCCATGCTATTATTCTTCAGATGTACACAAATACTCTTGTATTGAATGAAGCACAAAAATGTTTGAGTATTACTCAATTCTTCATCATTTCCACAGATAAATGGATATTAAATACAAATGCTATATGCATACCATGCACATCTTTACAGTGGGAGCAGGGCAGAGTATTTGAAATTTTCTAACCTCAAAAGTGAGCATTTTTACTTAAAAATGAATGAAAGTTATTACTCTGTGAACCCATTGGCTATTTTGTGGAAAAAGTATGGGTCATAGCTTCTTATTTCCAATAAAGATGATACTTTGCACCAGGCTGTATCATGTAAAGGACCCTACCTGGTTTTCTTCCTTTTCTAAAGAATCTAAGAATCTTTGATATTATTCTACAGTCCAGCATCATATTTCCTCAATCTATGAGTGAGCAGGAAGAAGGAGGTAAAGACCAATTTGATTACATAACTAGTACTTGAAGTTTCTTCTGTTCTTAAGTTAGAGAAGACAGTATGAATGATTAATGAAAATAAAAACAAACTTTAAAATAATATGTTCATTTTGTTTAAATAACTCTATTTAATGGTTGGGCAGGATTTTATTCAGACGATGTGAAAATGGAGTAAAAGAACTGGTTATACTATACACAAGGCATTTCTGATTTTCCCTAGAACCGGAGCCCACATCTGCCCAATGACAACTACTGTTTAATGCTTTTCAAAGCTGAGTGGAAACCTTTGCAGGATGGGGCTATGCAAATGCCAGGACCACTGGGAGTGTCAGCTGGTGGACATGATCCAGCACCTAGTTCAACAGAGGCTGCTGAAGGCAGTGATTCAGGTTTTACGGAGTAAGTTTTTCAGCAGAAGTAGAAAGACTGTTTTCTTATTTTGGACTAACTTAAATCTGTAAATTGTAATGAGGCATTTGTTAAGACAACAGAAGAAATTCTCACTTTTTCCTTCAATCTATAAGTAAACAGGAAAAGGAAAATAAAGACAGTGTTGGCTACATAACCAATACTTTCTTCTGTTGACGGGGATATGAATAGTTAAAAGAAAAAAAATGGCCAAAAGATGGAGAAAAATACTCATGTTTGGTTAAAATAGTGTATATGCATTTTTAAGAAAAGAAATCTTTAGAAAACAGCTCTTTTTTAAAACAATTTTCATACATCACTTGAGTAAAATTTGACTAAGGTGACCTTTAAGATTGTAAGAGCCATTAGAACAGGGAATATGGGGATAATGTTCATCACTGTCTTTCTACCTCCTAGAATAACGCCTGGCATAGGCTGAGCATGTAATAAATAATTGTTGAAGTAATTATTTTTAATTATTTAATTTTAATTGATTTTAACATAAAAATTGATGAATGGTTTCTTGTCCCAAGAATCTATGAAAATAGTTGAGAATCTCCTGTCTTCTATTAGATCTGGAAGTAGGTAAGCCTGGTGATACAGTATATTCTAGTCAAAACTATTGGCAGGAGAAACTCTTAGACTCTGAGATCTTAAAATACCAAGCTTCTAAAAAATTTGCTAGAGTAAGAGCAAAAGAAAACCACCTGCTCCTGGATTCCCATATGTACAAACTGCATTTCATCCTGTTTTGCATCTCACATGAATTTGCATATTTTCTCCAACACGAGAGATTCAAAAACCCCAAAACATTGAATTTTATTTTAATTTGTTACTTGGCAATCACAAATAAATGATGTATCCCAGAACTAGCCTTTACCATCATAATCCAAGTTTAAACTGCGAGCGGTGCTGTGCAGTTACATTAGGGCCCATGATTAATGAATTAGTGAACAGAAATAGATTTATGTCCTCATATTGCATTTACTACATTACGAGTTAACTATGTGGCAACAGATGGCCAGATCCAACTTCCTCTAAATAAACGTTTTTTTAAAAATTTAAAACAAAACCACTAATTTGAAAAGATTCATGCACCCCGATGTTCACAGCAGCATTATTTACAATTACCAAGATACAGAAACAACCTAAGTGTCCATCAACAGATGAATGGATAAAGATGATGTGGTATATTTATACAATGGAATACTACCCAGCCATAAAACAGAATGAAATTTTGTCATTTACAGCAACATGGTTGGACTTGGAGGGCATTATGCTACGTGAAATAAGTCAGACAGAGAAAGATAAATACGGTGTCATATCACTTATACGTAGAATCTAAAAAATACAACAAACTAGTGAATATAACAAAAAAGAAGCAAACTCACAGATATGGAGAACAAACTAGTGGTTACCAGTTGGGGGTTGGGGGAATGATATAGAGGTAGGGGAGTGGAGGTACAAAAAATCGGGTATAAGATAAGCTCAAGGATGTACTGTCTAACACGGGGAATACAGTCAATATTTTGTGATAACTGTAAATGGAAAGTAACGTTTAACATTGTATAAAAATAAAAATTAAAATATTTTAAAATTTAAGATGTTTATTGTAACTTTTTAAAAATAGTAGGTGTCATTTCATTAGGGGTGTTTTTTGGGAGAAGAACATTGGTTTACCGTAGGATTACAAATACTAGGATACTGGTTATTTGAAAAATTGAATAAGATGTGATATAGTATGGGAGTTCCTGAGTAATTAATGTGTCAAAAAGTTTAAGAGACTAGGTTTGTTCCTGGGGAGAAGGACAGTAAAATCCCTTGCTCATCTTTTTAACAGGCTACTCGGGCTGCTGAGGCCCTGGGAGGCTCTTGCCTGACATGCTCATCCCTTCAGCACTTCCTAAGTGGAAAGTCTTCTTGGAGAGACAATAAAAACTCATGGGTCCTTCAGCTGCAGACACACACTGTAACAGTGACTCAGGAACTTCTCAGCAACATCTGCTCTTACTTTATTTGGAAATGACTTTGTTTTTGAACTAAACTGGATTTGATGTCAAGGTCAGCACCTCTTTCTTGCAGCCTCCACTGAACACTGACTATAATATGTCTGTGTTTGTGGGTGAGATATTGCACTTAAATACCCCGCAGATACCTAACTGCTCAAAGAATTATCAGTTTGGTTACATTCAAATCTCTGTGATGTGTCAGGGAAATACAGACATGCCTCGGGGTTGTCAGGCGTTGCCACTGCAGTAGGTAAGATGATAGGATAAAATAGGATAAGATCTGAGAGCGGCTTTATAAAGTGTAGGGGGTTATGCAAACATTCATCATGAATATTACATACAAATATGTATTACATACATATTTGTGGTATTACATATAATACCAAAAATATAGGTAAATATAAAACACAGAGTATTCCCAGTACAAAAATATGTATCCGGGCTTCCCTGGTGGCGCAGTGGTTGAGAGTCCGCCTGCCGATGCAGGGGACACAGGTTCGTGCCCCGGTCTGGGAAGATCCCACGTGCCGCGGAGCGGCTGGGCCCGTGAGCCATGGCCGCTGAGCCTGCGCGTCCGGAGCCTGTGCTCCGCAACGTGAGAGGCCACAACGGTGAGAGGCCCGCGTACGGCAAAAAAAAAAAAAAAAAAAAAAAGTATCCATCTCATCTGAAAGAAACGCTACTGTCTCAAATATTACATTTTATTAATTCTCTCACCTTCCAGTTGAACCTCTTTCTTTTTCCCCACCACAGCTTTCTCTTGTCCTTTACTTCTATCTATACTCTTTAATTTCCTAGAGTGAAAGTCTTGAGCAAAAATTCTAAGAGAAAAATGTTTTTTGTGTTTAGAATGCATTTTTGAGCAGTCATTTTGATTACCTAATCAATTACCCAATCAATATAAAATGGATGACAAGTATGCTCTAGCCTAGAAATGGAAAGAAGAAAAACAAACAAAAAGAGATGTCTGACTCTTGGAATGTGATAAAATGGATGTTTTAGTTAAACTGTTATACTTGTGAGCATTATGTGAGAAGTAGATATTCTGGCAAAGTGAAATGTCCATGTGGTCTTAAAGATTTGTTTTAAATGCCAAGTTGATGCCTGAAGCAAATATTCACAGCTCAGATATTACGAGATCTGTGAGATCTGAGGTTTGATATTAGAATTGAGATGCGGCTTTAACTGACAGCCTTCTGGTTCTGTTGCACATGGTTCTTAGGGCTAGTTTGAAATGGGGTGTTTTTCAAGCATCTGATTTAAAACCAGGTAATAGAATTAATAACATTGCATTTCCCGTCCCTCTAAAAAGGTGACAAAATTGTGTACGTCTGAAAAATACACTAGTGTTTCAAATGAGACTAAATGGTACAAGTTATATTAACTGGAAGTTAATTGGGGAAAGTAGAACCAGTCGTCAGAGCACTCAAAATATTAGCCGACGCAGAGTATACAAGCACATATACAAGGGGCAACTTCCAGATACAAAACACCGTTCAGAAACCTTGGCATAAAATGGAATTTGACTGAGATAACCAGTCTTTTTATTTGCAGATTTAAGCATCTTTTAACATCTACCACCAATTTCATTTCAGGAAAATGCAAACAGAAACCACCACACACTAATAACTATGTACTTTCAAACTTCTACTAATGAGAGGCTTCAGCTATGTATTCAATCAGTTCACCGGATTTGAAAGTTCTTTTAATTATTTTAAAGGGCATATTTTCTTACTTAAAGGTCTCTTTCTTCTCACGTCCATATTGTATCTTTGTATGAATGTCTGGAAATCCTACTAGATTTGGTACAAGCTTAAATTAAAAATGGGACTTGAAAATAGAGTCCATTTACTATGATCTGTAATCAGTTCTAACACTTTCCTGAGCTTAAATGACACATCCTAGTACAAACAGAAACTTTAAACATGTTTTGGGGGGCATGCTTTACCCAATATAAACCAATATATAGCTTTCAATTTAAGAGCGAAGATAGGGTGTTATTTTTGATCAACAAATTGTTGCTCAGGAAGAGTTGATTTCGTGCTTAAGACTAATTAGTATTGTTACTTGGTATCTGAGAATGATGAAACCCACCCCCAAGTACCATTTACCCCACCAAAAATAAGTCAAAACACTACAGAAGGGGAACATATGGTCCAAGCACTATGGTAGAGAAAATGTTACTTAACAGATGAATGTAGGAGAAAGGCCAGTGTGTAGAGAAAAGTGGGCACAAAATATCTTGTTACACCTTCAAGTAAGTCCAGATAAAAGAAGAGAAAGAATATAATTATCTGTTGAACCACAATACTTTTGATAGCTTCATTACTGTTAGTTAACTTCCCAAAACCTGCTTTCTCGCCCTATGAAATGTTTCTATACATATATTTGTAAATGTATTCAGAAATTACATTTAAATTGATGCACACATAATTAATGTTGTTTGAATAATTCTGTGACAAAAATCAGCACGTAAATCTGCATATCCTGAATTAGCCTCTGGACCATGCCCAGCACTGTGGGCAACGCGGTTGCTTCTTCGGGGAGCTTGTAACCTAACCAGGGAAATCAGATTAGCTACAGCTCTGTGCATAACTGAAAAACAGAACCAGACCTCTTTGACGTTTGTCCCACTCTCGCTAGCTAGGGTACTTGCTCTCACCTTTCTTTCTTAGCCAACACCTTTGAACCACGAATCAATGTTTAGTAACTCCAGGTTCTAACCCCTGTTCACTCTTCCGTGCACAGCAACCGGGCTTCTATCACTTGATAAACAACCTTTGATAAAGGCACCTAAAGGAAAGGACCACAGTCAGCCCTCCCTGGGTCTCTGCTGCGTGTGAACCTGCTGGCCATTGCATTTCGCTAGAAAACCCCTTTCTCCCCTGGCTTCCTCTTTTTTTTTTTTTTTTTGCAGTACGCGGGCCTCTCACTGTTGTGGCCTCTCCCGTTGCGGAGCACAGGCTCTGGACGTGCAGGCTCAGCGGCCATGGCTCACGGGCCCAGCCACTCCGTGGCATGTGGGATCTTCCCGGACCGGGACACGAACCCGTGTCCGCTGCATCAGTAGGCGGACGCTTAACCACTGCGCCACCAGGGAAGCCCCTGGCTTCCTCTCGATTCCCCTCTGTCTTTCTGTCCTCCTCAGATGCTAGCGCTGCCTCCTCTTCTCTCTGAACCCCTTTAAAATGGATGTTCCTTGTGGGGGGTGTTGCCAATTCTCTTCTGTCTCTCACCACGGTTTCCCTAGCATAAGCCTTCCTAATGTTCTGCTAGGTCATGGCAAATACAGAAAAGAATGGTGACGGACTAAACCTATGGTGCTGTTCATTTCACCACATGTGCATGTGTCGAATCATTATGTTGTACACCTAAAACTAATACAATGTTGAGGGTATCCATGCTTCGGCACAATACAATCATTGATGAGCCACTGAACAAGAATCTGTGACCTGGGAAATCTTACCCATGTATGAATTTAGTAAATATGAACACTTCTCCCTAGTTCCTGACCCATGTGCTCACTTCCTGAGGCATCCTCCACCAGGATGCCACACAGACACCCTAAAACACACCTGCGTATGTATAAGCCCCTTACCCTGTCCCATGAGTATCTGCCCCAGCCTCTGTCCCCTGAACTGGTGAATAGAACTTAGTAGGTCAAGGGGGAAACTTAGAGGGCCTCCATTCCCCTTCCTATAGTTCCATAATCAGTTGGTTACTAGGTCGTGGCTATTCCGTATTTTAAAATATCTGGATTGTAAATCGATTTTCCATCCCTGCTATTACTGCCCCAGCTCAGGCCTCTATCGCGTTTTGCCAAACCCTAAAGGTGAACTAAGTCTCTCCCTGCCTCCAGCTCTGGCCTTGGCCAATGCATCGTCCTCATTGCTGTTGAGTATCACAGGGAGCTCTGCATCCTCTGATCCTACCCAGTCTCCCCTCTACAATTTCAAACTCACGCAATGTGCTCCGGTCCCACCCATCTTCTTTCTGTCTGTGGTGTGTGCACACGAACTGCCTTCTTACCTTCACACACATTCTTTCCTCTGCCTTCCTGGGGGACACCACTCATTCCATAAGCCCTACTCAAGTACCACCTTCACTGTGAGTTTCCACTGGATCCCAAATGCTCTGCCGGCTGATATCCCTATTTCCTGCTGACAGTTGGAGCACTTACGTTATGTCACAGTCTCCTTCCAGAGCCATCTTCTCTCTCGTCTGTGCTCCATAATGGCAGAGATATCCAGTTCAACGCACTGCAGATCATATGTGCATATTTTAAGGAATACGTGTGAAACCTAAAGGCCAAATGTATCTTGTGCAGACTGTTTCCTCTGATTAGAATGCTCTTCAATTCTTGAAACTCTTCCCCCCCCTCCAACGTGCCTCCACACCTGGTTTCATCCATGAGAAAAATCCTACTCATCCTCTGAGGATCAGCTCAAGTGTTCTCCTCAATGAGGATTTCCCAACTCTCCCAGGCAGGGCTGGTCTCTTCATTGCCTATGTCCAGTGATGCTTTGTCTGTGCCCAGACTATGACACCGTCTCTTTGCATTGGAACCATCTGTTTACTCTTCCTCTACCCAAGCAGACTCAGGCTCCTAAGAACTAGGGGTCTGCCTACCTATCTTTTTGTTCCAAGTGCCTAGCCCAGGGTCTGGGTGTTGGGGATGCTAAACAGAGGTAGGATGTAAGATAGCTCTATAGACACCTAGAACACTGGCTCCACTATCACCCCTCTGGGATAATTGTGAAACCAAGTTTAAGAGTCCGCACAGTGGGAGGACACACCAAGGAGGAGGCTTTCCAAATGAAAGGGCAAAAGAATTAAGTCTTCACCGACTCATACCGTGCTTCCCACGTCTCGTGGCATTTCAAACTGCATAATCATCTCAAGCAGTCAGAAGTGACTAAACACTGGTATATCACATCTTTGACCTGCCTACTGAGTTAACTACGTAGCCCTACAAATTACCCAAATTACGTAAAAGAGGCTGTAATCTTGAACCTGCTTAGTCACAGCCTGAATGGCCTGGGACAGCTTGCCTCGGCCAACACTCAAACTAGGGGGTTAAAGAGGTTTTCCTCTGAGCCTCTGAGCAGATCCGCGCAGAACTGGGAGCCATGCAAAAGCAGCGGCTCACAGAGGGATCCCACAGCTGAGCCAGCTCCCTGCGCCCGCCCCAAGCCTGTCTGTGCTCCGCCCCCAGCAGGTGCTGAGGCTCTAAAGCTGATTAGCATCCTGGGCCAGCAGTTCCTACTAATAATACTAGTAAACACCTGCCAAGTGCTTACTGTGTATCAGAAACTCTTTAAGAACTTTATACCTGTTTCCTTATCACAACTGTAAAATAGGTACTATTATTATTATCCCTGAGGTATTGAAAAGGAAGAAAGGCATAGAGGGGTTCGGCAGCTAACTCAAGGTCCCATACTTGGTGAGGGCCAGAATGGGATGCACACCCAGGGGGTCCCACTCCACAGCCCATGGTCTAACCCACAGATGCCAACCAAGACCGAGATTGGAACTCACTGCTTTCTCAAAGAGAAAAGAAATTTTTTCAAAAGGTGAAAAGAAATTTTCTGGCCATCCATATGAATTCATCCTACCAAGACCTTAACCAAGGAAAAATCCAATCTCTTCTCAGGTTCTTTTGCCCGACAGGGTTTGATGGTGATAATCATTCTTCCCAGGATCTGTTCCCTAAAAGGGGTTTGACAGCATTCAAAGCAACTGTCCCTATAGAAACACTGTTGTACCAAGTCACATCAAACTTGTCAAAATCAGGTAATTACAGGTCCCAGTTGACGTATCTATAGTTCCAATCCACCAGGTCTCCCTCTTTATATCAAAGTAAGATGCCAAGCCCATTATGAGATCATTTTAGTCCACGTAACACTAACGTTTTCTGCTTGATTTATGTATTCGGCTAGAATATGTTCAAGTAATTCAAACAGGATTTATTAACGCCTTTAAGTTTGTCTTTTTTCCTGGAATTCTCCATCCTTTGGCCATTTTCCTAATTAATGACCTCTCCTTCTGAATCCCTTTACACGTTTTCTTCTAGATGTCAGAATGCTTGGAAATGACCCAGAGAGCTTTAAAATTCACCAAGAGCGCAAACATTCTCATTTAATACCATATACCACCCTGATGCATAAATTGCAAGGTTCTAGTCTGGTTTCTTAGTGTATGCACGCGTACCTCTTTATGATTGTCACTGAGTCACATTTTAAAAAGAAAGAAGGGTGTAAAGGGGGTGGTTCAAATTCCCTACCGCAAGACAGGTGTTCCTCTGGGACGCTCATTTCATCTATAGCTGCATTTATGATCCATTAACGAGTATTCAGAAGACAACAAAAAAGCTTTCCCTCCACTGCTTGAAAAATACATGTGACCTGCAGAAACCGAAATCTATTTTTAGAAGTGTCTCTTTGGAAAGCCTACGTGTGATGACTTAAAAAAAAAAAATCTGATAAATCTAGCAATTGTGCTAAGGACAGAAAGGCTAGGAGAATTCTAAATAGCTGTTGACTCCTGCTTCAAGATGCACCTTTCCAGTTGGTAAGGCTGGTATGGGGACATTATAACTGATTCACCATTAGTTTGATTGAAACTGGATTCCAAACCGAGTTAATGTATTACATTAGCTGGGAAATACGGAAATGCTGCATCAAATGTTGGAATGCTGACCACGTGATCTTATTAAATGAACTGCAAAAAAAATCCACTTTCCTCTTCATAAGTGGCCAAATGACAGGGTAACAAGATAAAATATTTTCTATGAAAAACTGTTAAATTGTACCATACGTATTTATGTCTAGTTTAAAGATGAAAGCATATTTTCAACAGACATGCTTATAGCCGTCACCGTAGCCATATTGATTATTCCATATTTAAATAACAGTAAAGCAATAATATAGTAATTTGACCTATCAGCATGTTCCTAGAGCCACTGAAGTAAATAAACACTTGAATGTTAAAGTTGTCAAATTAAATTGATCAAGCAAAACCCATCTGCTACTTTTCCTTTGATATTCTCAGCATCTAATAAACCATGCCTAAACCACTTATGTATTATACTCAGATGGTGCTTAAATTATGCCTGTCAAATATTAGGCTCAGTGCTGTGAGTTGAGCAGTGGTGTGCTGGTAAATGTTTAACAATCAGCTCTCTAAAGAAAGTTCTGATTTGTAGTAGTGCTTGCTGATTTCCATGGCTGTAAATACTCCCTCCAAGGCTGATTTCAAACTACTGATATGATGTCACTGAATGTGGACTTGGGAAGACATGTGCCTAGTTGGCTCTCATGACCTTATATCAGCTGGCTTCAGCTCACCCCTGGGACTAAGTTATTTTTAAAGTCTAGATTCTGGGGAATTTCACTTTCACTGTCTTTTCTTTCTCTTCTTGGGGACCACAGAGTTCTCTGGGATGTAATTTCCTTACCTGCAAGATATGTTAATTGGAACAGATAACCTCTAAACTTCCTTTAAGCTCAATTCGTTAAATATTTCAATAATTTCCCTGCTCTGAATTTAAAGGCAGCCTGAATCTGACTCCAAAATTTAAAAAAAAAATTCTGTTGAGTCCAAGTTTATTCTCTAAGAACTTGGAGATGAAGGATGACCTCCAACACAGAACATGTTATTCCTATTTTAGTAAGGTTTATTTTATAAAATTTAGGTATAGTTTTCAGAAATATGTAAAAAGGGAGGATCCTATGATCTTGTCACAAGGATGTCAGTTCCTATAGTATGGCTCAAAAAGAAAATAAAATGCTGGGTCAGAGAGGAGAAACACATTAAGATTGGCTGTGCCCGCTTCATTTCTACTTCCGCATTCTCAAAATTGGCAAAATCAAAGGCATTCCTATTTCTGATGCATGGGAGAAGAAACAGCTCATCTCCTTCGCAAGAACTGCACTTTAAACCTTTCTTCCTGTCTAGGGGATTACTTGAGAGGGGACCATGAACTGAATATTGATGAGAATGTTAGTGGTATCATCACAAGTACTACTGCAATGACAATGGAGCGGGAGTAACAATCAACATAACACTTTTTCCCACATTTTTCAGAAGCCAGACAAAAACTATAGAGAACATCAGGCCTCTGGACCTTTCCCCAGAGAAGGAGGCGCTGAAGAGTTGGATACAGCAAGTCTGAGAGGCCTGACTGGTTTGAAGGCAGCTCTGGGGGTAAGTTTGTCTCCTCCCTCTGCTTCTGCTTCCAGAAATTGTGAGAAGGAAATAAGGACACGATATTTGAAGATGTGTATAGATGTTCCTAAAAAAGGAAAAGAAACTTCATTCATTGCGGATGGGAATGCAAAATGGTACAGCCACTTTTGAGGACAGTTTGGAAGTTTCTTATAAAACTAAACATACTTTCACCATGTGATCCAGCAATCGCACCCCTTGGTGTTTGCCCAGAGGAGCTGAAAAATATGTCCACACAAAAACCTGCACACAGATGTTTATAGCAGCTTTATTCATAGTTGCCAAAACATGGAAGCCACCAAGATGTCCTTCAGCAGGTGGATGGACAGATAAGCTGTGGTACCTACAGACAGTGGAACGCTCCTCAGCACTAAAAGCAAATGAGCTATCAAGCCATGAAGAGCCATAGGGGAACGTTAAATGCATCGAAGTGAAAGGAGCCATTCTGGAAAGGCTACACACTATTATTCCAATTATATGACATTCTGGAAACAGCAAAACTCTGAGGGCAGTAAAGAGATCAGTGGTTGCCAGGGGTTTCGGGGGGAGGGAGAGAGATGAATAAGCTGATCACAAAGAATTTTTAGGGCAGTGAAAATACTCTATATGATACGATAATGGTGGACAGTTATCATTATACATTTGACCGAATCCATAGAAAGTGCAACACCAAGAGTGAACCCTGAGGTCAACTATGGGCTTTGGGTGAACAGGACGCATCAAAGTAGGTTCATCAGTTGTAACAAATGCACCACTCTGGTGGGGGATGTAGGTGATGGGGTGTCTGTATGTGTCGACGCAGGGGCCATAGGGGAAATCTCTGTACCTTCCTTTCAATTTTTCTGTGAACCTAAAACTGCTCTTAAAAAAATAAAAGTCCTTTTATCAATACCTTGTACACCTTAAACTTACATGATGTTATAGGTCAATTATGTCTCAATAAAAAATGAAAAAAATAAAAATAATGTCCTTTTAAAAAATATGTAGAAGAAATCCAACTAGTTTGGTATAAAGATGACTGACTGATAGCAAAGTGGCCATTACCCTGATACATTTCTTCATGACAAGTACTTTTTGAGCACCTCTTATGGGCCACGGCCAATGCTAGGCACCAAAGATTCAGGAGCAAATCAGGCAACACAGTTCCTTCCCTCAGAAAGCTTGGAGTCCAGTGTTCCTACTGATGGATTTAGGGTTTTTTTCCTTTTTTAATAAATTTACTTATTTATTTTTGACTGCGTTGGGTCTTCGTTACTGCGCGCGGGCTTTCTCTAGTTGCGGTGAGCAGGGGCTTCTCTTGTTGCAGAGCATGGGCTCTAAGAGCGTGGGCTTAAGTAGTTGTGGCTCGCAGGCTCTAGAGTGCAGGCTCAGTAGTTGTGGCGCACAGGCTCAGTTGCTCCGCGGCATGTGGGATCTTCCCGGACCAGGGCTCGAACCCATGTCCCCTGCTTTGGCAGGCGGATTCTTAACCACTGCACCACCAGGAAAGTCCCGGATTTAGTTGCTGATGAAACATTAAATCCATGTTGAGCCTTTGATGAATGTTTGTTTTTTTGTTATTTAATGAAATAAGTCACAATAAACTATACAAGTCATCCTTTCTTTTTCTAAAATTTTGTCCAGGTTTGAGAAGGGGTCTTTGGTAATCTAATAAAATATTTATCACTGTGATACAACATCAAGATTTTATGTTAATAAACTAAACTGAGCATGTTTCTGGCTTGAAATGTTTGAATAGTGTTTATTGAGCACCTACTATGACAGGTACTTTGCTTTATATCCCCCTTTCATGTAATTCTCACAGCAATTCTGAGAAATTAGTATTCTCATTTTATAGGTAAGCAAGCTGAAGTTCATAAATATAATAAACTTGCCCTAAACTTGCCCAACAGAGTCAGAATTCATACCTAGGTCTGTCTGACACAAGTCCACGGTTATTCCTCTACTCGCAATGTTTCAAGAGCTGTCAGAAGCGTTGTTACATCTTACCTGACCTTAGGTTCCCACGGGGACCAATACTCACTAGACATTTTTCTCCTTCTATATATGATGATATATTACAAATCTGTAGGCACTCTAGGCAGTTCACCCCTGGGAAAACCAGAGCTCTACCTTTTACTTGCCACTGTACTTTCTTTATCTGCTCCTAACTGTACGGCCTCTAGACCTTCATGACAGTGAGGCATTTTATTCTAACACTAGGCAGAGATAGGAATGTAATGGGGGAAATTATGTGGACCTAAGGCCTGAAACTGTTTTCCCACTTAGGGGAAGAAAATAATGAACTCCAGCAACAGATTTATGGAAACTGAGGCCTTACAGAAAAAAATCTATATTTTCATGAACTCACATAAATAATACAATTGTTTTTCCTTAGGTCACTAAAGAGCAAGCATGAGAGAGATGAAAGGAGTTATAATCTTAAGAAGACACTAGCATGCCCTCAGGATTCGTTGTGGTTACTCGACCGTAGTTGAGGTTTCTAGAGATTGACAGAGGACAAAGTCCACTGAGAAGCAGCAACTGGAAAGAGATTTACACCAGCTTTAATATACACCAGTGTTGAGTGTTTCTGTCCAGTTGCAGTGAATGCACCAAATATTGGATTCAATGTACGAGTAGCCGTAACATGCTTCTCATTTTTCCCCAGTTCTGAATGATGAGTCGTGCTGCAGGAAAGATTTCACTTGAACATGACATCTGCTTCTCTACTTGATCCCTTTCTAGGCTTTATTATAACATGTGATTTCTTCCCAAAACCAGTATCACCATTTCAGCTCTGTTTGAGATAACAAACTGAATATGAGTCCCTGCTGGTCTGAGCCTTGGTATGAAGTTAAAAGGAATCACATCTTTCACAATTGGACTTTTTTCCCCAACAATATCTTTTTATCAATTTTTAATTAATGATATGGTTTATTAATTGTTATTCTTATTTTGCTCTCTGCCACTTGCCACCAAAGATCTTAGTTATCAAAGTACTATGATGGTCGAATTGAAATGAAATACCCAACTAATACTTTTGAATTAATCAAGTACAATTTTTTGCAAATAAGTCAGTGAGATATTGAAAATATATTCATATTTGTGTACAAAGGGCCTGCTTATAGTTTCTCTTTAGACAAATCACCTATTATAAATGAAGCTGATGACATGGCAATAAGAGAGAACTAAAGTTATGCCTGATTGAGTGATTATACCAGCCTTTTCTGTGTTGGCTAAATTCAGTCATTGTTTCTTTCCTCTACAATATTTCCAGTTCAGTGTCTTTAATAAGTGGAATCAAGGAGGAGATAGAATGCAGATCCTAGTGGCTATAACTCTGCTGAATTGCTCCTGTAATTGGGTTTATAAAAGGAGTCTGTAGATGATGTATTTCTTTATGAGGTAACGTTACAGCAGAAATCTTTCATACAGATCATATTATATGAGCTGTAACCGAGAGGCCAATGAAGTGACTTTAAGGCTGATCTGAGCTTACTTTGGGTTGACCTGGTATTATTTTTATGGATGGTTCTAGTTGGTCTGAGACTTAACACCCACTTCCGTCTATGTGGTTGCCTTCCTCTGAGACAAGTGGTGACACGGTTTGACTCAGACCTGGTGGACAAGAAAAATAAGCATATCTTCTATTTTGAGAAATACGCGTGTTCTTAAGATCCCTGAAAGGATATGATCTGAACTACAGGTGCAAACACATGAATAAACTTTGATAAACAAAGACAAATTTTCAAATCAATTAAACAAGCAAACCAAACATTATTTACAGTGACCACTGCCCATGTTATCTGTTTGCTTCATAAAATGGGGAGGATTTTTGTGGTGAGAATTGAGTGGTACATGGGGTTATAAGGGCCATCTTTGGCTAAAAGGTCAGAAACCACACTAATGATTTATTCCTGAATAATGAGAATGAACTACTTACGTGAATGGATAAAAGAAAACTACCTCAGGCACTGCACAACCTGAAGAAAGATTTAGTCACTGTGAAGTTTCACAAAACTGTAATATTGTATCAAGCGTCCAATTTGCTTAAAGTCTATTAGCTAAATATCTTTACATGTCAAAATGCAGTAAAATACACTCATGAAAGTTATGGGGCATCATAAATTATGCATAAAGGGAAATCTATGGTTAACCAAAATTTGGTGTGGTCTGCATTACCCATCATAGCTCCAGACCCACATATCGGCTGAAAAATTCTGCTTTTATATGAATGAAATCCATAGATTAGAAGGAGCCTCCAAATGGTAAAAGTCAAAGACAAAAAAGAATAAAAATAAAAACTTTGTCACTCCTAATTTTGTTTCCGCCTGTTCTATTTCTATTGAACAAACTGAACATGGGGAAATTGTTTCTAGAACTGAGAAGTTTCCTTGCATGTAGGGCAGCTCTGAGCCCGATGCCAAAACTGCTGGTAGAAGTCACTTTTCTTACTGAAATAGTTGCCTCTTAGCTGATGACTGCCAGCGTCATGACCAGATATAGCAAGGATGTTGCTGGAAGGCCGCCTGGTGCGAGGTCTGGAGTGAATACAGAGCAGCTGGTCCCACAGCTGTGCAAACTATAATTCTGTGGTTGGAGGGGGAGGTAAGGAACAGCCCTAGACTTCCACGGAGAACACTGAGGACATTTAACCCCCTCTCTCTCTCTTAGGAATGAAGGTTTTGCCTTGAAACCTCTGGTTGTATTTTTTAAGGTCAAAACAAATAAGTAGGACATTCAGTTGGGGGAAGAGGGAGAGGGTGAAGAAAAGGGGAGAGGAGATTGTGAAAGAAGAGCTATTTGTCTGAGAGTCTGCAGAAGACCAAGGTGACCTAATACCCCACACGGCACTGGCTGGCAGTTCTACTGTGCAGTACAGTTGCTTGTAGCTTGAATACGACAGGTACCTTCTCGAGAACTACTATCAAGTGGAAAGTTGAAGTGAGCCTGGGACTACACTAAGAAGTGAAAAACTTCTGTAATTCACCAACACTTGTAAAAATTCAAGCCCTTTGTTTCTTATGGATGGATAATAGTATCCTAGAGTGACTGCATTTCATACAATAATGAGATTGACAGTGGAGGCATGAACAGAGACTAAATTTATAAATCAGTAGATGCTGGATTCAGTCTTTCTGGACTGTTAGGCTATCTTAAATTTCTGGCCATGGCAGAGGCATTATTTTAAGTAGAATTAGTCTATTTTTCACATTTTTATTCTTGTGCTTTATTTGTGTCAGAGCTAGGCATTTAAGCTGTCCCATTCACCCAGACTACATCTGTTTCTTGCCTTTTTAGGGCACTGAGCTATTGGCAAAGCATTTTCACATTTGGTCCTCAAAGTAACAGTGGGGATGAGACAGAGAGTGTTACCCCATCTCCCAGGGTTCAAAGATTCAGAGACGATTCAGCTCATAAGCAGCAGACTCAGATTTGGGAACAAGCATATCTCCAACCACAGCACAGAACCCTTGTGTTGATTACTCAAGGAAGAGAAGATATTCCCTTTGACTCTCAAAAGCCAAGATTCTATGATTTTTGATGTGCTCTCCTGACCTATATGGATGCCTTTCTCAAACTGAGAAGTTTTGTTTTTCTGTCTCCCTCCTCTTCTCTCCCTGTATTTCTTCGTTTGCTCTTCTTTTTTCCTTCTCCCCTCACACCACCTCCTCCAAGTTTAGAGGATTGTTGGAAAGTCCAGTAGGTTTTTCCTCAGGTGGCCATTTCCATGTGGCCATTTGTGAAAGACATTTCAAAGATGATCCATTTAACTCTAGTTGGACAATAGACTATCTTTAATGTAAATTTCCTTAACTTTCAGAGTTTGAGGGTGACTTTCTCATTTTGGGCAGGTTCTATTCATTCTGTAGTGTAAGCAAGAAGGATTGAATAGGCGTAAAATTTAGTAAAGAAAATTTTTTCCTTATATGAGACTTTCTGAATCTGTAGCTCATTTGGTCTTGTAAGATGTGGTACCTAGAGAGGCAATTTTTTTTTTGGTAGTATGTTAGAAGAATAGAATAAAGGTGAGGCAGAACACAGAAACATAAAGGAATAATGGAGTTCATTCTTCACTTTGTGTAGTGAATACTCACTATGTGGCAGGAATTATTCTAAGTTTTTCCACATTTTTTAAATTAATTTTTATTGGAGTATAGTTGATTTACAATGTTGTGTTAGTTTCTGCCATACAGCAAAGTGAATCAGTTATACATATACATATATCCACGCTTTTTTAGATTCTATTCCCTATAGGTCATTACAGAGTATTTAGTAGAGTTCCATGTGCTATACAGCAGGTTCTTACTAGTTATCTATTTATGTATAGTAGTGTGTATATGTCAATCCCAATCTCCCAATTTATCCCTCCCCGGCTCCAAGTTTAGCAAACCTCTAAGGTGGTCTCCATTATTTGTCCCATTTTACAGGTGAGAAAACTGAGGCAGGGTGGGGTTAAATGCCTTACCCAAGGCCACACAGCTAGTAAGTGATAAAGTAGGGAGTTGAACCCAAAAAAGTCTAGCTCCAGAGTATATTCTTATAGACACTATCCTATGTTGAAAAACAATTTTTTTCTCACTGCTTCTCTTTCCACCCTTTGTAGAGCTTCATTATGACTTTTGTGGGTCCTATGCACATTTGTCTTTTACCACAAAACATTTTTAAACTATAGTTTATAAGTATTACAAAATATTATGTGTTGGTATAAAGACATATGTAAAACAGGCTGGATTATATTTATTTTTTCTTCTGACTTTAAAAAATTAAAACACTTTTGTGGGCCTCTAAATGTATTGTGAACCTGGGCTCTGTGTCTACTGTGTCCGGTAGCTAAGTTGGCCCAGACCTTAGGGTTTTTCTCTTTTACCTTGATTCACATCCAGGTAAGAGAATGAATTGACCACACTCTTACGGGGATAGTGGAAGTCCTAAAGAGGGATTTCCTTGCAAAAGCTTTTTCCGAGTTCAGAAATCACTCCAAGAAAACTATCAAGTAATGTTTTTTAAACTGTGGGTTATAAAATCATTTAGGTGAGTTAAAACTAGCATTCTTATAACTAAAATATGTTAGCATAAAACAGAGTGGGAAGGGATGGGATAGGATAATATAGAAAACATCAGAGTACATTTGTGACTTATAAGGGTATTTTGAGAAACATTTTATTCCAATTCTCAATATGTATGTGAGGTGATCTAAAATGCACTGCTTACAGTGAATCCTAGCCAAACATTTTATAAAATACTGAGATAGGATGCACCCCTAGTTCCATCTCTTTCTTTCCCTTAGACATGTTCAGCTTCAAATGTAACCTCAAAGCAAAGCTGATAACGTAAGCTTGCTCTCTTATAATAAATCATCCCCATTAAAAATACAGATTTTGAAGTCATATAAAACAGGATCTGAATTCTAATTCTTCCTCTTACTCCCTTTATTAGCTTAAGTTATTTAACCTCTTTGTGGCTTAGTTTTCACATGGATGAAATAAGGAGAGTAATAATAATGCCAATCTCATAGGGTCATTACGAAAAATAAGTGAGGAAATGTTGATGAAGCCCTCTGTAAGGGCTCCCTCTATATATGCTGACAACTCAAATATTTATTTCTGGGCCAGACTTCAGTTTAACCTTAGACCTGTATAACTGCTTGTTGGATACCTCCACTTGGATGTATAGTAGACATCTCACACTTGCTATGTCTGTATTTGCACTCCTGACCATACCCCATGCCCCTAAATGGCCCTTTCTATCCTTTCAGTTGCTCAGGCTGAACCTTGAGGTACTCCTTGCTCCTCTCCTGTTCTCACAACCCACATTCAATCCACCATAAAAGCCTGTTCGCTATACCTTCAAATACCTATAGAATCTGACCACTGCTCACTGCTTCCGCTGTACCCTGCTGCTGAGCTAGCACCATCTTTCTGGATTACTGTAATAGCTTCCAAACCAGCTGCCCTGCTTCCTCCTTGCCCCACTATCATCTGTCCTTAACACAGCAGCCCAAGTGATCCTTTTAAAATCTATTTCAGATCATGTTCTCTTGTGCTCAAATCCCTGCCTTGTACCACATTTCACCATGAGTGGGCAATGGCCCACCGGATCCTCTGTAATCTAGTCCCCGTTCCCTCCTACCACTTGATTCACTCCTCTCCAACCAAGCTGGGCTCCTTGCCAGGTCCTAAACACACCGGGAACGCTCCTGATTTAGGGCCTTTACACTTGCTTCCCCTCCGTTCTCTCCGCCTTCTCTTCCGCCCCATATTGACAGTGCTCATTCCCTCCTCTACTGTGGAGAACTTTGTTCAGATTCCCTCTTCTCAGTGTTGCCTATCCTGCAATCCATCCCTTTCTTTGTCCCCATAGGCCTTATACTCTTAGTTTGCTTTATTTTTGCCTTAACACTTAACCTATGAAATACTATACAACTTACTTAACTATGGTATTGTCTACTGTCCATAACTCACTTTTAGAAGTGAAAATTCATGAGGGTAAGATGTTTTTGTTTTCATCACTAATGTATCCCAAGGGTCTAAAAAGTTGTCTCAACTTCTAAATTAATATTTGTTGAATGAATGAATATTCTATATTATTATTTCTTCTCACCTTCCTCCATCCTCCCCTCATCTCCAAAACAGGCCCAGATGGAATAAGGGATAAATTCAAACATAGCAAGGCTTTTTCTATATTTTTGAATAAACCATGATGGAGTATTAAACCAACCTGTTGCCCTTTGATTGATAAACATCCAGAAATAATGTGCTCTCAACCCGCAGTTGGCTGAATCCGTAGATTCAGAACCATGGATACAAAGGGTTGACTGTATATTGAATCCTCATGTCTGCAATTACAGCCCAGGTAGTTAATGTTCAAAGATTCTGCTACTGAATTGTAAGTATAAGGTATACAAATGTGAAAAGATCAATAGGAAATCTACAGGCTTTTACACAATACTTGCCTTCATAAATATTAAATAACTACTAGCATGAGATTATTCCTCTTGTCCTTTGATAACCTGTGTGAAAGTCATGCAACTGAATCCATCATCATTCAAAAAGGCCACAAAATCGATTCTGCCTTTTATTTTAACTATCCTTCATTATATAAAAGACTTATAAATTAAAGCAATTAAAATGTCAACATGGCCCACATTTCCCCCCCACATCCCGGAAATCATATCCACTTTATCACCTACTAAAGTGGTTGGAGGGGATATGAAACAAAATATGAAAATTCTAGAGTTTTTCTTGTATCATACAATGAGGAAAAACTTATATCTATTATTTGTCCCTTCAGGCCCTCTTCAGTTTATACGTAACACTGGCTATAATGTATGTTCCCTATGTCACTTTATTAATCAAAGAGAAAAATAGCTCTACAAGTTATCTTCTCTTCCCACTTGAATTTTAATTATTTTACTTGCGCAATAAATTATGACGAATTGAAGGTGCGTATATCAAAGAATAACTCCATAAGAAACTTAAAAATAGTTTTGGTTAGTATTAAAATGTATGTATGTAAATCTATTAATGTGCAGTTATTCTGACCAACAGTTTATTTGCTCCTGTCAGCTTATATGCCTGTGAAGAAAAAGGAAACAAAGTTCTTTGTAGTTCATGGTCAAGTTTCGCAGACAGTGCCTAGAAGTTAGGATTCTTCCATTGCAGCTTGATTGAATCTTGCCATTTAGCTAGTCTGCACACATATTTCCCTACCCTGGTAATTTAAAAGGATAAAGGGAAACTATAGATCTTATAGGTATACTCATTTCATTTTAATTATGAAAGAACAGGCTACGAGACTTAAAATGCCAATTGGGAACTGGATTAATATTTAGTTTCCTGACTTTCCATGTATTGCTAAGCTTTCTCTAATACCATAGTCAACCACACAACAAACACTTACGGAGCATCAACTGCGTTAAAGACTCTAATCCCTGAATATTCAAATTTAAAACATTTTGATTAATATGGTACATATAAATGTGCCTTCTGGCAATTCTTAGTTATTATTAATAATTTATTTTAAATTACTATAATATATATTAATTATTCTTTTAATCAAACTTATTTTTATAACTTAGCTTTGATCAACTATTTTAATTCTTATTGGAATTATGCTAGTCTATATGTTTTATACCATAAATTCGACTATACATAAAATCAGTGGCATAGTATGTATCCATTAGCACAGCCAGAGTTAGAAGGGCCAATTATTCACACAATTGTTTTAGATTGGATGGGACTTTCGAGATTTAAAAATCTAGAGCTGAGTGAATCAAACCCACAAAGGTTAAATGACTTGCCTACGGTCTTAGAGGAAGAGATTAGAATCAGTTCTTCTGACTCCTGATTCTTATTTTTTATATAAGACACACCTCCATCGTCTTCCATGAAATTAGGATATATGGGCATATACAGTCAAACCAAACAAGAAACTTAGCATTTAGTGATAATAGTAAATACAAAACTTAGATGTTAAAAAAAATTTTTAACAGTGCCCAGATCAAAAGATCCTAAGAAAATTGAACCATGCAACTCAGGTTTCATGTTTTAGTTATCTCATAAATGTATGAATTGTTGTTGAAACAATGACATCGTAAGCAGACAAGTTAAACATTCATGGCAAAGGGTTTCCTGTTTTCTCTTGGTGTTAACTACTCACTTTTCTGTACCTCGTGTATATTATTTATGTTACCTGGAGTGGTCTTCATTAGTACCACCTTAATGCATGACATAGTGAGATTATCGAGTTAGCTAGCTTTTCCAGTGACACAGAAGGAGGACAAACCTTCAGAGAGCCCCACAATAGAGGCTCCTGGTCAGCTACATGGTCAGCTACTTGGATTCTGGCTACTGAAAGCTAGAAGCAATACTTTAAAGGAGATTTGGGGTCCACCATATAAAAGCCAGACCCACATGCTCTGCCTTCAATTTGAAATCAGTAACAAAAATATTGTGAGGGATACATGCATAGGCATTCCTCAGCGAAAGAGTGAAGGAGAATGTTTACCAAGACCTTCAGATTGGTTCAGCATGACAATATTCACAATTTCTTCTAGAGACAGTCCTCATTGCTAAATGACAATAGCACATTCTGAGATGTCACTTCTCAATATCAGGACTTTTATAATCTAGCTAAGGGATAAAGGTCTTCCTCCTCAAGAGAGGTAGAAAAGGGATCTCAGTTTAAAACTTAGTATGACTGACCCAGCCATTCTTAAAAGTAGCCAGAGAGGGGGCTTCCCTGGTGGCGCGGTGGTTGAGAGTCCGCCTGCCGATGCACGGGACACGGGTTCGTGCCCCGGTCCGGGAAGATCCCACATGCCGCGGAGCGGCCACAACAGTGAGACGCCTGCATACTGCAAAAAAAAAAGTAGCCAGAGGAAAGCCACTTCTGACTGCAATTTTCTTCTAGGCCTGAAAGAGTGGAGGAGACCAATGGGAGTCAGAAACAAATAGCTCTGGCTAACATCAGGGACAAAAACAGATCTCAGCCTTCCAAAGAGGGTAAGTATTCTGGGGTTGACCACGCTATTAATTCAAAGTTTCCTCCATACGTACAAAGCAATTCTGAAATGTCAACAAAGGTTAAACATACATACGATTAGAGAAGTACTTACTCTTCTCAACAGTGCAAAATATTGGTTTGTGTTTTAAACAATCCTATATCATCCTAGGACTAGCTTTCCTTCTTTTGACATCTCTTTAAGAACTTTTAGATGTGCTTAAATCTTCTATGTATCACAACACTTTCATTCGTTTTGGTGTGTAACTATGGAGAACCTTTCTGTTTCAGTACCTTCTACGTATCAAATATTCTTCTATATACTGTTAAAGTAAAAATAAATAGAATAAACTAGCCCATGGGGAAATATTTGCTAGATGAGCTGCAAATCTACATTGCATTCACTTCAATGCGGTGAATGAACGACCTCATGAGGCAGGGTAAGTTCTTACAAGCTAAATGCCAGTGATGTTCATTACGGAGTGAGAACATAATTAGAAACACTTGCTATGAATAGTGTGCACACACTCTTCTGTTACACGATGTCCTTTTAACACATTTGAATTTCTCAGGAAAAAAAAACTTCTTCCAGTGTTTTAAATGAGATCTAACGTGTCTGAGTAACTTTCAGCAAATACGTTGGCTTCATTCTCTCTAGCATGTATACTATCTTCAGCAAACAATCAACTATCAATGTTTGCATATACTAAATGCTAAATAGAAGGTAAAAGCCTACAAAAGAGGCTCGTTTCGAAAAATAAAGTCATGGTTCAGAAAAAATTGTGTTCTCTACTCTCTCAATTTAGACTGAACCTTGAAATTAGCATCTTCATAAAGTGATGAAAAGACCCACATTTTGCTGCTATTCTTTGACGGACTTGGGACTGTAGGATTACATGCTTCACTCAAGCTGTGGAGTTATTTCTGAAATGATATTAATAAGTACCATCAGGGACAGGGTGTAGTTGAAGGAATGCTTAAGTATTGAATCAATATTCAAAATGCTCAGTCCACTTTATCTGGCAAGTGTACACATTAGTTTTAAGGGAGTTGGTCCCCAGATGATTTCATGATATCATGATTTCCAAGTAAAATGAATATGTGTATATTTATTTCCTTGAAGCATTACTAAACCTCTCAAATATTAAACATGGGCTTATATAAAATGAGTGGGTGTGAGAAAGGGAATGCTAAGCATAAATAGTTTAAACCAATAAAGAATTTCTCTGGAAAGAATAAAGAGTAAGTGACTAGGGGTAGGAGAGGAGCGGGAAGAAAGGGCAGATGAACGCTTCCTTGCTTAATCGTTTATAAATTGTTGTTAAGAGACAAACAAAATTCTCTCTATGCCCAAATTATGTAATTTATCCAGAGTATGCAGGCTCCTCTCTTCAGCAATGCTGATAACGACGCTAATAGTTTAATTGCAAGTTGCTGCTCAAGGAGATAAACAAGGCTGTTTGCTTTTTAAACCGGGGGTTACAATTACTTTTAAACGCGAGGGAAAGGCACATCTGCGAGTAGATCTTACTATGTCAGAAAAGCAGCCCGAAGCCAGCTGGAAAATCAACAAAGCCCCAGGAGTGAGCTGCCGGCACAAAATTAGAGCAAAACCTCCCGATGTGAGCAGTGGAGCAGTGGGCGTGAGGCGTAGTAAACAGGCGGCAAACGTAGGTGGGCAGGGATAGAAAAGTTTTCGGTGGCCAGACCGTGCGCGTTTTCCCCGGGATTCCAACACAGAGAGGGACTGAGCACCCCTCCCTCTGCTGTCGGGCTCACAGTCACGCCTCTCACCCAGCCCTTGGCTTCAGCACCACCGAGAGGACAGCTCCCCTAGTCGCAGAGCAGAACCCTCAACAACTGCCCTCCTCCGTCCTTGAGAAACATCCTCTCCCACCGCATTCCTCTTTCTTGCTGCTGTCTTTCTTGACACTGTTCTTTTAAGGCTACTCTAAGGAACATATTCATAAGGGACCGGGAGCTTGTTTGGCTTGTTTATTTCCAGATGGAAGGGAGACAAGTCTTGTCTGAAAAGTCCAATCTTTTCATTGGCCTCCAGAGCAATTTATGCAGAATAAAAGACTGCAAGTCACTGGCTTTAATCTGATGGCAAAAGGGTTCAGCCCAACTCAACAGTAGCAGAAACTTGAAACTCTCTTTTAGTGCTTTATTTTATTATTTTGTTGTAAGAGCACCAGTAGTAGGTAAACAACCTTATTTACTGCCTCTTAAGCCCCCTTCCTTCTCTGCCAAGCCAAAGACACCAAGGGAATATACCAGAGGTTGATAGCAAAGGAATAACTCTTAATTTCTCTGGGTCAGAAAACAATCTCAATCCTAAAAGGAACTCTTCTCAGTACTTTCCAAGACCCCTCACATCATATTCTGAACCTGGAACATACAAGTGAAGGATTAATAGTTCCGAACGGAGACCACAGGCTACTACAGCCTGCCACAAAAACTGTCAAAGCCTCCTCCAATAAAGTCCTCTTTCTCCAGTGCCAAATCCAGAGGCAAACATTTCAGGGGTGGTGAGAAAACACAGGGTTAAAAAAATCAAAATCATCGAGACAGGAAAATTACACTCCAAAGAACCTGGCTACTTCGGCGCATTCAGTTACCATCCTATCGGTCATAAAATATGGTTCCTTAGCCAACACATCTCGTTTCTTTACGCAGAGTTTTCTCTTTTGTTCAAACTTCTCAATAATGTGTAAAATAGTCATTATCTGAAGTTTCTCTTTGTTCCAGCACACACACACACACACACACACACACACACACTCACACACACTTTGTTTGATTCAGTTCCATTTTCAAGGGCTGAGTTTCCTAAAGAAAAAGGTATTGATATCATGTTCTTTTTAAACTTATTTTGAAGGAGGATCTTCAGGAAATGCCCTCACTCTTTTTGCACTGGAGTTGCGAGAATACCAAGGGATTCTAGAAAGGAAGAGACACAAGCTTGGAGGGAGAGACTTAGCAGTCTTTCAGAAAAGGCAGCCCCGTGAAGTTAGTAGCGAACAACTTCCTCTGGGTGATAGTGACCATCTACTAGTAACAGGAGGTGAGGTCTGCCTGTGAATCCGGAGCTGCAGCAGCAGTGGAGACAGCGGACACTGGGTGCTTCCTTTCAGGTAACCCTGACAGCTCTCAGTTTGACTCCCTGAATCCCTCAGTCTTCTCTGTGGTTCATTTCTTCCTTCTTTCTTTCTCCCTCCCTTCCTTTTCCTTCCTCCCTCTCTCCGGCCCTCTCTCCTTCCCTTCCTTCCTCCGTCCTCCTCTCTTCTCCTTCCCCCTTCTTTCCCTCCCTCCCCCACGTCAGTTACCCTTTTCACTTAATTCCATCTGGGCCACTTTGGGCACCAGCTCCAGTGACAGCTTCCTATCATCACCCCATATGCATCCTATAGACCATACTATTATTATCATCACTACGGTTGCTTGCCAAGTGCTTGGTCCCGTTCCCAGCTGTGATCCCCGCCCGGCCCCTCCTCACTCCAAAACCGCAGCAGGCGTGTATCAACCCGGCAAAATCACCAGAGTCTGAACGTCACCAACAAGTTCCACCCTGTAGTAGCCCCACCAGCAAACCACACCATCGGAGCCTTGCCAAACCCTCTGCCCACAGCCGGTGGAGCATCCCGACCCAGCTCTCGGCTACGCCTACGATCATTGTTATCAGTGACAACACATCCTTCGCTTCAAGGAAGGGGAAAGCCCGCGTGCGACTCCCCGGCGGAGGCAGGGCTCCACGCACTACCCTCCCCCACCTGCTCAACACACACACACACACACACACACACACACACACACACATACACATACACGCACACGCACACACACCTCCTTACTCGGCACACAAAGAGCGAGCGAGCGAGCGCCAGGGACCCGGCTGGGTACGAAGTGGGGCGGAGGGGAGGGCACGGCCGCGAGGGGGAGGGGGACCACAGGAGGGGCTGGGGGCCGAGCCAGCCGGGGAGGAGGGAAGGAAGCGGCGTGGCGGAGAGAGCAAGGCAAGAGCTTCGTCCTCACCTGCCCCCAGGGTGAAGGAGATCCTGGCCTCCGCGAGGTACGGAGTGTCGCTCTTGGAGCGGACTCTTCTGATGGGCCGCCGGTCTATATCGTCCTCCGAAGATGCCGCCATTAATGTGGGAGGCAGAAGCAGGGTCGCCCGGCGAGCTGAGGGAGGAGATGGAGAGAGACGGAGGGAGGCGGAAAAAGGGGGGGAGGGGAAGGAAGAGGCTCACCCGCAGGGCAAGGGGGAGGGCAGAGGGGGATGGGAGAGGAAGGGAAAGGGGGCGGGGAGGGAGGGGGGAAGAGAGGGGAAAGGAGAGAAGAGGGAGAGAGAAAGAAAGAGAGCAAAGGAGAGAAAAGGGTGAGGGGAGAGAAAGAAAACCCGTTAAGGATTTATGGACTGGAGCAGGGATCGGCCCAGGCCCGGCGTGTGCTCAGGGCTCCCCCTCATTGCACTCAGCCACAGGGCCAACGGGCCAGTGCCCCGGACGGACACCCCGCCTCCTGCCCGCAGCCCCAGTTCTCAGCTCTTGGCACAGGTAGGCTAATGCGAAAGGGAGGATGCCCAGTCAGCACTGTGCCCTCTCCCGCCAAATGCACTTACTCCGCTTGCTTTTCAAGTGCACACGAGGGTCTCCTTAACCCACAGGATTCTCTGGGCTGAGGATGCCCGACCAGATAGCCCAGCTTCAGCTTTCCTTGCGTGAGTTATTATTCCTGGGGTGCGAGCCTAGGCCCAGCTGGTCATGGAAGAGAGCACGCTATATCGAGTACCCCTCTGCTCCCTCTTCCCCAACCTGGAGCTCAAATAGGGTTGGAACCACATCTGGACTCCCTGGAAGCTCTCTTGCAGGCCCCCGTTGAGCCCTAGAGGTGGAGGACAGAGGGAAAGTGTATATAACTTTGGGGGCAGTTTGGCAGTAAAGTTTCTAGAGTTGATATTCTGAATGTAGACTAGACATATTCATGCAGAACTGAGTGGCTTTCTTACCACCACGGGTTTCTAGGATATGTTTAGCTCTACGGAAGTACCCATTCGGCTTTTTATTTGGCGATTTAGAGCATGAATAATAGTCTTTGGATTGGACCTGTAATCTCTATAACTCTCTACCATTGTTTCTGAAGGAGAGGGTGAAGATCAAGGGCACCTTACATTTCTTTGAATGTTTGCACTGCAACCTTCCCATGTTACACAGCAGCCAAACCTAGAAAGGTTTCTGGAGTGTGAGTCACAATGGTTCGCTGCCCCTACTGAACCTATTGATGGGCTCAACTCTTTGATGTCTGTCTTCCGGCAGCTTCAGTCACGTCTTCTTGTGGCCCGATGTTGCCACATTTCTTTCTAATGAGAGCCCACCTGGAGTACACAGATAAATGTTACCTTGATTCCCTCCCTGCTACAAAGGAAATCTCAGTGTCAATTCATGCCCTTCAATCTCAGAGGATGAAGTACTGCTTCAGCTCTGCAAGACTTCCCTCTCCATTTCACCTGTCGTTTCTAATTCTCACCCTGTATCCTTGCGCCCGCCCTAGAATCTTCAGTCTCTTTACGCTGGTCTCTTACTTCACACATAGGTAGTAACTCTCCATCTGCCCTAGCCTTGCCGGTTCCTCAATCTCTACCATACTATTTCTCTCCCATTCTGTTTACCCTTCGTGTGGAACGCTTGGCCCCATAGGCTTCATTTTTTCACTCTTAATCCCCTCCTTGCATCCCTACCACTACTTTTTATCCCCACCACTCAGTCAAAGTTACTTTAAAGGTCATCAACATCCTTTCAACAGTTAAGTCCATTTCTTTCTTGAGTAATCTATCCTTCTTGAAATAATCTCCTCCTTTGGCCTCCCTGTACTAGACTAACTTCCTAATCACTAGATTTCTAATAGCCAGTTCCCTGCGTGTTAATTTGAAAATGCATATCCTGGCATTCAGGGCCCTTTATGACCTGACTTCCATCTGGCTTTCCAAATTCATCTCATTATTTCCCTACAGTCTGTTCAGAGTTGTCCAAACAAGGCTGACTCATTTCTGCATCTGTACATTTCCTTGTTTTGTACACCACGAATTTCTTCCCCATCAACTTTCCATGTTCTCCCTCAGGAATGTGAGATAACTGACCCACTAGTCTGTGGCATGAATCCAGTATGTAGTAAATGCTCAATAGATATTCTTTTAATACAAAAAAGAGAGGAGAGGGAGAAAGCAAGGGAGCAAAGAAGGAGAGAATGGGAAAAAAGGAGTGAAGGAGGGTTATGTAACTAATGAGTAAATGAGTAGCTAAATTGGGGACCAAATCCATGCCTGACCTCAAATCCTGTCTTTAACCAGTACATTGATTTGCTAAGTAGGTATATTTGGTTGACTATCCATATTTTAAATTCATTTTCTATGATACTTGCCTCCTTATTATTTCCCATTTATCTCTGTTAAACATAGATTAAAAATGGGTGCCTCCTATCCCAGGAGGAACAACAGGGGTATTTGGCTCATCAAATGAACCATGAAGGTTAATGCTTTTCGATGATTAATATCAGGCTGCAAACCAATGTGATTTTAACATTTAGGTGCAAGCTCTTAAGGATGTGCAAAAGTAGGGAAATAAACTCCAACAGTTCTGCATACTGTATAAACTATACCTCTCTTTGAATTAATGCAGTGCTATCTGATTGTTAAAATTGTTTGGGATTCCCCAACCCCTTGTATTTTCATTCATCAGCCATGTCTTTAAAAAAAAAAAACAATAAAGTCATCTGAAGGAATACCTAGTCTTAGCTTTCTCTGTTTCTTTGATGTTACATAATAATGGTTCTTCACATAGAGAAATAAATATTTGAATTTCTGTTTCTTATTCATTCAACATTTTAGAGGATTAGGAACTAATAATGCTACAATTTTAGGTTTACCTCTCTTCAAAAGAGTTCAAATGTACTTTCATATTATCTCTTTCATATGGACTATTACTATTGAAATAATTCTAGATATATTTTTTCAAAAGAGACATAAAAATACCACATCTATCCCCATGTTCTTGAATTATCTTATGATATTTTCATTACTGACTATTACCTTCCAGTTTTTTGGCTTCCCTAATTTACTGTCTTCTTTGTCTCCTCTAAGTTTTCCCATTATCTTTTCACTTTGCCTCTCTTTTTCTCTCCCATATTTCTTAGTTTTTTATAATTCCCCTACAAAGTCAGTCCCAGATCATGTATCTCACTCTTATCCTGTATGAAGGATTCACTCCTTTATGAAGTTCTTACTCTTGTGGGCTTGTCCCAATGTTTCCACATTCTTTATTCTTGGATTCCTTTCATATATATGACCTTTCATCATAAAATATCGGACTAAGTAACATCAGGGGAAGAGCCCTGGGGTGGGAATCAGGGCTGGTGGAGGCTGCTTCCAGTCCTACCACTACCTCACCAAGTACCACTGGGTAAGTCACCCTGTCCCCTCAGCTAGAGAAGTGCAACCTCTGGCACAAAAGCAGACACATAGGTTGTAGGAACAGAATAGAGCACCCAGAAATGAACCCACGCTTATACGGTCAATGAATCCATGACAGCAGAGGCAAGAATACACAATGGGGAAAAGACAGCCTCTTTAATCAGTGGTGTTGGGAAAACTGGACAGCTACCTGCAAAAGAATCAAACTGGACTACTTTCTCACACCATATACAAAAACAAAAAGCAAAACCCAAAAAACTCCAAATGGACTTAAATGTAAGACCTGAAACCATAAAACTCCTAGAAGAAAACATAGGAAGTATGCCCACTGACAACAGTCTTAGCAATATTTTTTTGATATGTCTCCTGAGGCAAGGGAAAGAAAAGCAAAAATAAACATATGGGACAGCACCAAACTGAAAAGCTTTTGCACAGTGAAGGAAACTATCAACAAAATGAAAAGGCTGCCTACTGAATGGGAGAAGATATTTGCAAATGATATATCTGATAAAGAGTTAATATCCCAAATATACAAAGCACTCATACAACTCAACATAAAAAAATAATCAACTCGATTAAAAAATGAGCAGAGGATGTAAAACAGACATTCTTTCAAAGAAGACAAATGTCCAGCAGGCCCATAAAAAGATGCCCAATATCACCAATCATTAGGGAAATGCAAGTTGAAACCACAGTGGGATGTCACTTCATGCCTGTCAGAATGGCTTTTATTGGGGAGATAACAAATAGCAGGTGTTGTCAAGGATGCGGAAAACAGTGTGGAGGTTCCTCAGAAAGTTGGAAATAGAACTACTCTGCAATACAGCAATTCTACTCCTGGGTATTTGTCCAAAGTAAACAAAAATGTGGATCTGAGGAGAAATGTCCAACTCTATGTTCACTGCGGCACTGTTTACAGTGTCAAGGATATGGAAACAACCTGGGTGCCCATCAATGGATGAATGGATAGAGAAAATGTGGTATATCTATTCAGTGGAATATTACTCAACCATAAAAAAGAATGAGGTCTTGCCATTTGTGACAACGTGGATGGACCTGGATGGGATGGAGGACAGATACCATGTGATCACACTTACATGAAGAACAAATGAACAAACATAACAAAATGGAAGTGGAATTGTAGATGCTGAGAATAGACTGGTGGTTGCTGGGAGAAGGGATTGGGGAGTGAGAGAAATGGGTGAGGGAGATTAAGAGGTATAAACTTCCAGTCACAAAATAAATGAATCATGGGTAAGATATGTACATTGTGGGGAATATAGTAAGTATGTAATATCTTTGTATGGTGACATATTGTAACTAGACTTATCAATGGTGACCAATTTGAAATGTATAGAAATATGGAATCACTATGTCATGCACCAGGAACTAACATAGTGTTGTAGGTTAATTATACTTCAAAAATAAACAAACAAATGAACTCATAGAAAAAGAGATCAGATTTGTGGTTACCAGAGGTGGGAGTGGGATGGGGAATTGGATGAAGGTGGTCAAATGGTACACACTTCAGGTTATAAGATAAATAAGTACTAGGGATATAATATACAACAGGATAAATATGATTAACACTGCTGTATCTCATATATGAAAGTTGTTAAGAAGTATGTGCTAAGAGTTCTCGTCACAAGGTAAAATATATTTCTTTTTACTTTGTATCCATATGAGATGATGGATGTTCACTAAACTTATTGTGGTCATCATTTCATGATGTATGTAAGTCAAATCATTATGCTGTGCACCTAAAACTTATACAGTGCTGTATATATCTCAATAAAACTGGTAGGAAAAAAATGTGAGCATCAGACAATGTGACCTTAAGGCCCTACCGAACTCTAATACTCTATAAGTATTTACAGCTATTCTTGTATCTCTACTTCTTTCCATAAATATCCATGGCATATTTTGTCTCTTAATCTAAGAAAATACATTGTTCCTTTGATTTGTAACCAATTATATTTAGGAAACCACATGGTATCCATACTTCTCTCAAGTGATTTCATATTGTTCAACTCTGTTTTATGTTCAACTCTGTTTTATATACATCCTTTAGAATCTGTTTCGTTTTCCTCATACTGTTTGCATCAGCTGGCAACACCCATATGATTGTTGGTGGTTTGCATGTGTGTGGATGTGTGGATGTGGGTGTGTGTATAGAAGGGATTGAATTCAACCATGAACTTAACAACTTCCAAATACAGTGGGGTTTTTTGTTTGTTTGTTTTTATTTTCTAAGATTGCTCTTTTTGAATGTGATTGCTGACTCAGGATAAGGGCCATTTTTGTTTCTTTCTGTTTTCTTTTTTTTCCTAAAGCCAGTCAATATTTTAACACTAAAGACACTTATATGCATGTTATATCCAGAGCTAGAGTCAGAAAAAGAGAGGCAGCTCAATAAGGGGCTCAAAAAATAACATTTTACACATCCATCACCGGCATGGAAGAGGATGGAGATGGGGAGGGGAGGAAGAAAGAAGAGTGTAATATTTCATCCTGACTAACTCTTCAGGTGAGAAGCTTATCTTTTAAAAATATTACTCAGGGCTTCTCTGGTGGCACAGTGGTTGAGAGTCCGCCTGCCAATGCAGGGGACACGGGTTCGTGCCCTGGTCCGGGAAGATCCCACATGCCGCGGAGCGGCTGGGCCCGTGAGCCATGGCCGCTGAGCCTGTGCGTCCGGAGCCTGTGCTCCGCAACGGGAGAGGCCACAGCAGTGAGAGACCCGTGTACCACAAAAAAAATAAAAAATAAAAATAAAAATGTTACTGAAAGTGTGCTTCTAGGATACCTCTACATCAATATCACTTGGAATACTTGTTAAAATGTACATTTTTCAGGCTCCCAACCTGGATCTATGGAATTCTGAGGGGATAAGACCCGGGTACCTAGATTTTCAAAATATTCTTAACTATGTCCACTCTCATCACTTGTGTTCAATATTATACTGGAGGTCTTGGCCAGGGCAATAAAGTAAGTAAAAGAAATTAAAAAGTATAATAACTGGAGAGCAAAAATACAATAAAATTGTGATTAGACATCTATGTTATGATTGTATATGTACATAATCCGTAAGGATCTAGACTATTATAAATAGTAAGTGAATTTGACAGCATCACTGGATATAATAGCAGTATAAAATAATGATTTGTTTCTATATACTAGCAAAATAGAACATGTAATTTTAAAAGGACCATTTACAATAGCATCAAAACCATCAAATATCTGTGAATAAATCTAACAGTTGGTGAGCAAGACTTCTACATGAAAACCTACAAAAAAATTCCTGAAGGAAATTAACAAGACCTAAGTAAGTGGGGAGTGGGTGAATATACCATGCTCATGCTCACGGATTGAAAGACCCACTAGTGCTAAGGCATCAATCTCTTCAAGTTGATCTATAGAGTCAATGAAACTCCAATCAAAATCCCAGCTTTTTTTTTTTTTTTTTTGCGGTACGCGGGCCTCTCACTGCTGTGGCCTCTCCCGTTGCGGAGCACAGGCTCTGGACGCGCAGGCTTAGCGGCCATGGCTCACGGGCCCAGCCGCTCCGTGGCATGTGGGATCTTCCCGGACCAGGGCACGAACCCGTGTCCCCTGCATCGGCAGGCGGACTCTAAACCACTGCGCCACCAGGGAAGCCCCCAGCCTTTTTTTTTCTTTCAATCTGACAAGCTGATTTTAAAATATATATGAAAATGCAAAGGGCCAAGACTAGTCAGGAAAACCTTGACAAATTAAAAAATAACTGGACTATTTATAGTAGAAGATACCAAGACATTATAAAGATATAGAATTCAAAAACAAAGTAAGATACAGTAGTCCCCCCTTATCTATGGTTTTGCTTTCTGGATTTTAGTTACCTGTGGCCAATTGCAGGCTGAAAATATTAAATGAAAAATTCCAGAAATAAACAATTCATAAGTTTTAAATCGCATGCTGTTCTGAGTAGCATGATGAAATCTCGTGCCCACCCATTCTGTCCAGGCCAGGATGTGAAACATCCCGTTGTCCAGCATATCCCAATCTTAGTCACCTAGTAGCCACCTCAGTTATCAGATCTACTGTTGCAGCACGGCAGTGCTTGTGTTCAGGTAACCCCTATTCTACTTTATAATGGCCCCAAAACGCAAGAGTAGTGTTGCTGGCAATTTTGATATGCCGAAGAGGAGCCATAAAGTGCTTCCTTTAAGTGAAAAGGTGAATGTTCTTGACTTAATAAGGAAGGAAAAAGATTATATGCTGAGGTTGCTAAGATTGACAGAAAGAACAAATCTTCCATCCTTTAAATTGTGAAGAAGGAAAAAACAATTTGTGATAGTTTTGCTGTTTTACCTTAGACTGAATAAGTTCCAGCCATAGTGTGTGATAAACGCTTAGTTAAGATGGAAAAGGCATTAAATTTGTACAATAAGATACTTTGAAATACAGAGAGATAGATCACATTCACATAAATTTTATTACATTCTATTGTTAAAATTGCTCTCTTTTATTATTAGTTAATGTTTTAAATCTCTTACTGTGCCTAATTTATAAATTGAACTTTAATATAGGTATGAATATATAGGAAAAAAACAGTATATATAGGGTTCAGTACTATCCAAGGTTTCAGGCATCCACTGGGGGGCTTGGAATATATCTCCCACAGATAAGGGTGGACTACTGTAAATGGGCCAATGGAAGAGAATCTAAAAATAGACCAATATATAAATAGTCACCTGACTGTGACAAGAGTCCCACTGCAGTATTGTGGGGGAAAAGATGGACTTTTCAATAAATAATGCTCGAACACTTGAATATACATGTAATGGAAGAAAATAAACTTTGATCCCTACCTCACAGCATACACAAATATCAATTCCAAATGGATCATGGACCTAAATGTAAGAGGTAAACAATAAAGTTTCTAGAAGAAAAATTTTTAAGAGAAAAATATTTTATCACTTCAGCAAAGATTTTCAAACAGGACATGAAAAGCACTAACCATAAAAGGATAAATAGGTATTTTGGTGCCATTAAAATTAAAAACTTCTTTTCATCACTAGACAATTAAAAATAAAACATACCAAAATATGTGGGATGCAGCTAAAACAGTGTTAATAGGGTAGTTTATAGTGCTAAGCATTTATATTAGAGAAGAGTAAAGGTCTCAAATCAATTATCTAATTTCCTAACTCAGGAACTTAGAAAAAGAAGGGAAAAATAATCTAAAGCAAGGAGAAGGAAGGAACTAATAAAGATAAAAGCAGAAGTCAATGAAATTGAAAACATAAAGACAACAGAAAACTAAATAAAGCAAAAAGCTCATTATTGAGGAGCTTCAAGATGGAGGAAGAGTAACACGCGGAGATCACCTTCCTCCCCACAAATACACCAGAAATACATCTACACGTGGAACAACTCCTACAGAACACCTACTGAATGCTGGCAGAAGACCTCAGACCTCCCAAACGGCAAGAAACCCCCCACGTACCTGGATAGGGCAAAAGAAAAAAGAATAAACAGAGACAAAAGGATAGGGACGGGACCTGCACCAGTGGGAGGGAACCGTGAAGGAGGAAAGGTTTCCACACACTAGGAAGCCCCTTCCCGGGTGGAGACTGCGGGTGGCAGAGGGGGGAGCTTCGGTGCCACGGAAGAGAGCACAGCAACAGGGGTGCGGGGGGCGCGGGGGGCAAAGCGGAGAGATTCCCGCACAGAGGATCAGGGCCGACCTATTTCACTTTATAATGGCCCCAAAATGCAAGAGTAGTATAATGGCCCCTCACCAGCCCGAGGGGCTTGTCTGCTCACCCGCCGGGGCGGGCGGGGCTGGGAGCTGAGGCTCGGCTTCAGTCGTAGCGCCCGGAGAGGACTGGGGTTGGCGGCATGAACACAGCCTGCAGGGCGTTAGTGCGCTGCGGCTGGCCGGGAGGGAGTCCGGGAAAAGTCTGGAGATGCCGAAGAGGCAAGAGACTTTTTCTTCCCTCTTTGTTTCCTGGTGCACGAGGAGAGGGGATTAAGAGCGCTGCTTAAAGGAGCTCCAGAGACGGGCGCGAGCCGCGGCTAAAAGCGCAGACCCCAGAGACGGGCATGAGACGCTAGGGCTGCTGCTGCCGCCACCAAGAAGCCTGTGTGCGAGCACAGGTCACTCTTCACACCCCCCTTCCGGGGAGCCTGTGCAGCCCACCACTGCCAGGGTCCCGGGATCCAGGGACAACTTCCCTGGGAGAATGCATGGCGCCCCGGGCTGGTGCACTATCACGCCGGCCTCTGCCACTACAGGCTCGCCCCGCATCCGTACCCCTCCCTCTCCCCGTCCTCAGTGAGCCAGAGCCCCCGAATCAGCTGCTCCTTTAACCCCATGCTGTCTGAGCATGAACAGATGCCCTCAGGCGACCTACAGGCAGAGGCAGGGCCACATCCAAAGCTGAACCCTGGGAGCTGTGCGAACAAAGAAGAGAAAAGGAAATTTCTCCCAGCAGCCTCAGAAGCAGCAGATTAAATCTCCAGTCAACTAAGATGCACCCTGCATCTGCGGAATACCTGAATAGACAACGAATCGCCCCAAATTGAGGAGGTGGACTTTGGGAGCAAGGATATTTTTTTTTTTCCTTTTTCTCTTTTTCTGAGTGTGTATGCGTATGCTTCTGTGTGTGATTTTGTCTGTATAGCTTTGCTTTTACCATTTGTCCTAGGGTTACGTCTGTCCCCCCCCCTTTTTTTTCTTTTGGTATAGTTTTTAGAGCTTATTATCATTGGTGGATTTGTTTTTTAGTTTGGTTGCTCTCGTCTTTCTTTTTTTCATTACTTAAAAAAATTTTTTTAAATAATTATTTTTTATTTTAATAACTTTTTAATTTAATTTTATTTTATCTTCTTCTTTCTTTCCTTCTCTTTTTTTCTCCCTCTTATTCTGAGCCATGTGGATGACAGGCTCTTGGTGCTCCAGCCAGGAATCAGGGCTGTGCCTCTGAGGTGGGAGAGCCAAGTTCAGGATATTGGTCCTCACTCTTGTGGACCAACCTCCCAGCTCCATGTAATATCAAATGGCAAAAATCTCCCAGAGATCTCCATCTCTGGGATGGAGAAAGCATCAATAGCAGAATAACTGATGCAGAAGAACGGATAAGTGACCTGGAAGATAAAATAGGGGAAATAACTACTGCAGAGCAGAATAAAGAGAAAAAAATGAAAAGGATTGAGGACAGTCTCAGAGACCTCTGGGACAACATTAAATGCACCAACATTCGAATTATAGGGATCCAAGAAGAAGAAGAGAAAAAGAAAGGGACTGAGAAAATATTTGAAGAGATTATAGTTGAAAACTTCCCTAATGTGGGAAAGGAAATAGTTAATCAAGTCCAGGAAGCACAGAGAGTCCCAACAGGAAAAATCCAAGGAGAAACACGTCAAGACACATGCTAATCAAACTATCAAAAATTAAATACAAAGAAAAAATATTAAAAGCAGCAAGGGAAAAACAACAAATAACATACAAGGGAATCCCCATAGGTTAACAGCTGATCTTTCAGCAGAAACTCTGCAAGCCAGAAGGGAGTGGCAGGACTTATTTAAAGTGATGAAGTGGAAAAACCTACAACCAAGATTACTCTACCCAGCAAGGATCTCATTCAGATTTGGTGGAGAAATTAAAACCTTTACAGACAAGCAAAAGCTAAGGGAATTCAGCAGAACCCAACCAGCTTTACAATAAATGCTAAAGGAACTTCTCTAGGCAAGAAACACAAGAGAAGGAAAAGCCCTACAATAACAAACCCAAAAAAGTTAAGAAAATGGTAATAGGAACATACATATCGATAATTACCTTAAATAAAAATGGATTAAATGCTCCAACAGAAAGACATAGACTGGCTGAATGGATATAAAAACAAGACCCGTATATATGCTGCCTACGAGAGACCCACTTCAGACCTAGGGACACATACAGACTGAAAGCAAGGGGATGGAAAAAGACATTCCATGCAAATGGAAATCAAAAGAAAGCTGGAGTAGCAATTCTCATATCAGACAAAATAGACTTTAAAACAAAGACTATTACAACAGACAAAGGACAGTAAATAATGATCAAGGGATCAATCCAAGAAGATATAACAATTGTAAATATTTATGCACCCAACATAGGAGCACCGCAATACATAAGGTAAACATTAACAGCCATAAAAGGCAAAATTGACAGTAACACAATCATAGTAGGAGACTTTAACACCCCACTTTCTCCAATGGATAGATCATCCAAAATGAAAATAAATAAGGAAACACAAGGTTTAAATGATACATTAAAAAAGATGGACTTAATTGATATTTATAGGACATTCCATCCAGAAACAACAGAATACACTTTCTTGTCAAGTGCTCATGAAACACTCTCCAGGATAGATCATATCTTGGGTCACAAGGCAAGCCTTGGTAAATTTAAGAAAATTGAAATCATATCAAGTATCCTTTCTGACCACCACACTATGAGACTAGATATCAATTACAGGAAAAAATCTGTAAAAAATACAAACACATGAAGGCTAAACAATACACTACTTAGTAACCAAGAGATCACTGAAGAAATCAAAGAGGAAATCAAAAAATACCTAGAAACAAATGACAATGAAAACACGAAGAACCAAAACCTATGGGATGCAGCAAAAGCAGTTCTAAGAGGGAAGGTTATAGCAATACAATCCTACCTTAAGAAACAAGAAACATCTCAAATAAACGACCTAACCTTACACCTAAAGCAATTAGAGAAAGAAGAACAAAAAATCCCCAAAGTTAGTGGAAGGAAAGAAATCATAAAGATCAGATCAGAAATAAATGAAGAGGAAATGAAGGAAATGATAGCAAAGATCAACAAAACTAAACTGTGGTTCTTTGAGAAGATAAACAAAATTGATAAACCATTAGCTGGACTCATCAAGAAAAAAGGGAGAAGACTCAAATCAACAGAATTAGAAATGCAAAAGGAGAAGTAACAACTGACACTGCAGAAATACAAAGGATCATGAGAGATTACTACAAGCAACTCTATGCCAATAAAATGGACAACCTGGAAGAAATGGACAAATTCTTAGAAATGCACAACCTTCCGAGACTGAACCAGGAAGAAATAGAAAACATGAAGAGACCAATCACAAGCACTGAAATTGAAACTGTGATTTAAAATCTTCCAATGAACAAAAGCCCAGGACCAGATGGCTTCACAGGCGAATTCTATCAAACAATTAGAGAAGAGCTAACACCTATTCTTCTCAAACTCTTCCAAAATATAGCAGAGGGAGGAACACTCCCAAACTCATGCTACGAGGCCACCATCACCCTGATACCAAAACCAGACAAAGATGTCACAAGGAAAGAAAACTACAGGCCAATATCACTGATGAAAACAGATGTAAAAATCGTCAACAAAATACCAGCAAACAGAATCCAACAGCACATTAAAAGAATCATACACCATGATCAAGTGGGGTTTATCCCAGGAATGCAGGGATTCTTCAATATACGCAAATCAAAAAATATATATATATACGCAAATCAGTCAATGTAATATACCATATTAACAAATTGAAGAGAGAAACGATATGATCATCTCAATAGATGCAGAGAAAGCTTTCCACAAAATTCAACACCCATTTATGATAATAACTCTCCAGAAAGTAGGCATAGAGGGAACTTTCCTCAACATAATAAAGGCCATATATGACAAACCCACAGCCAACATCGTCCTCAATGGTGAAAAACTGAAACCATTTCCACTAAGATCAGGAACAAGACACGGTTGCCCACTCTCACCACTATTATTCAACGTAGTTTTGGAAGTTTTAGCCACAGAAATCAGAGAAGAAAAAGAAATAAACGGAATCCAAATCGGAAAAGAAGAAGTAAAGCTGTCACTGTTTGCAGATGACATGATACTATAAAAAGAGAATCCTAAAGATGCTACCAGAAAACTATTAGAGCTCATCAATGCATTTGGTAAAGTAGCAGGATACAAAATTAATACAGAGAAATCTCTTGCATTCCTATACACTAATGATGAAAATTCTGAAAGTGAAATTAAGAAAACACTCCCATTTGCCGCTGCAACAAAAAGAATAAAATATCTAGGAATAAACCTACCTAAGGAGACAAAAGACCTGTATGCAGAAAATATAAGACACTGATGAAAGAAATTAAAGATTACACAAATAGATGGAGAGATATACCATGTTATTGGATTGGAAGAATCAACAATGTGAAAATGATTATACTACCCAAAGCAATCTACGGATTCAATGCAATCCCTATAAAACTACCACTGGCATTTTTGATAGAACTTGAACAAAAAATTTCACAATTTGTGTGGAAACATGAAAGACCCCGAATAGCCAAAGCAATCTTGAGAAAGAAAAACGGAGCTGGAGGAATCAGGCTCCTGGACTTCAGACTATACTACAAAGCTACAGTAATCCAGGCAGTATGGTACTGGCACAAAAACAGAAATATAGATCAATGGAACAGGACAGAAAGCCCAGAGATAAGTCCGCACACATATGGTCACCTCATCTTTGATAAAGGAGGCAAGAATATACAGTGGAGAAAAGACATCCTCTTCAGTAAGTGGTGCTGGGAAAACTGGAAAGCAACATGTAAAAGAATGAAATTAGGACACTCCCTAACACCATACACAAAAATAAACTCAAAATGGATTAAAGACCTAAATGTAAGGCTAGACACTATAAAACTCTTAGAGGAAAACATAGGCAAACACTCTATGAGATAAATCACAGCAAGATCCTTTTTGACCCATCTCCTAGAGAAATGGAAATAAAAACAAAAATAAACAAATGGCACCTAATGAAACTACAAAGCTTTTGCACAGCAAAGGAAACCATAAACAAGATGAAAAGACAACCCTCAGAATGGGAGAAAATATTTGCAAATGAAGCAACTGACAAAAGGATTAATCTCCAAAATTTACAAGCAACTCATGCAGCTCAATATCAAAAAAAACAACCCAATCCAAAAATGGGCAGAAGACCTAAATAGACATTTCTCCAAAGAAGATATACAGATTGCCAACAAACACATGAAAGAATGCTCAACATCATTAATCATAAGAGAAATGCAAATCAAATCTACAATGAGATATCATCTCACACTGGTCAGAATGGCCATCATCAAAAAATCTACAAACAATAAATGCTGGAGAGGGTGTGGAGAAAAGGGAACCCTCTTGCACTGTTGGTGGGAATGTAAATTGCTACAGCCACTATGGAGAACAGTATGGAGGTCCCTTAAAAAACTAAAAATAGAACTACCATAGACCCAGCAATCCCACTACTGGGCATGTACCCTGAGAAAACCATAATTCAGAAAGAGTCAGGTACCACAATGTTCATTGCAGCTCTATTTACAATAGCCAGGACATGGAAGAAACCTAAGTGTCCATCAACAGATGAATGGATAATGAAGATGCAACACATATATACAATGGAATATTACTCAGCCATAAAAAGGAACGAAATTGAGTTATTTGTAGTGAGGTGGATGGACCTAGAGTCTGTCATACAGAGTGAAGTAAGTCAGAAATAGAAAAAGCAATACCATATGCTAACACATATGTATGGAATCTAAAAAAAAAAGGTCATGAAGTACCTAGGGGTAAGATGGGAATTAAGACACAGAACTACTAGAAAATAGACTTGAGGATATGGGGAGGGGGAAGGGTAAGATGGGACAAAGTGAGAGAGTGGCATGGACATATATACACTACCAAACCTAAAATAGATAGCTGATGGGAAGCAGCTGCATAGCACAGGGAGATCAGCTCAGTGCTTTGTGACCACCTGGAGGGGTGGGATAGGGAGAGCGGGAGGGAGGGAGATGCAAGAGGGAAGAGATATGGGGATATATGTATATGTATAACTGATTCACTTTGTTATAAAGCAAAAACTAAACACACCATTGTAAAGCAGTTATACTCCAATAAAGATGTTAAAAAAAAAAAAGCTCATTATTAAAAAAACAAAACCAATAATATTGATTAAATTCTAGCAAGGCTAACAAAGTTAAAAATAGAGACGGTACAAATCACCAATATCAGGAATCAAAGAGGGATAATCACTATAGATCCCATATCCATTAAAAGGATAACAAGAGAACACTACAAAAATCTGTATGCTCATATATTCAACAACATACACTCTTTAAAATAAAAACATCACTAGGAGAGTGGGAAGGCAAGCCAAAGACTGGGAGAAAATATTTTCAATTTTATATATGACAAAGAAATTGTAACCAGCATCTATAAAGAACTTCTAAGTCAATAATGAAAAGACAATTCCACTCAAGTTTCTAATAAATGGACAAAAGACTTGAATAGACACTGCACAAAAAGTTGACATCCAAATGTCCAATAAGCATAAGGAAAGATGCCTAGCATCATTACTTAAACGTAAATTCAAATAAAAACCTCAATGAGATATCACTTCACATCCACCTATCTGGCTAAACCTTAAAAATCCTTCAGTGCCAAGTTTTGGTTCAGATGTGGAGGAATTGCAGCTCTCGTACATTGCTGGTGACAATGTAAAGTTGTAAAATCACTCTGGAAAACTGTTTATATACATGGTACACCTATGTTTATACATAGGTAAAGTTATATATACCCTAGGACATGGACAAGCATGTCCACAGCAGATTTATTTATAATGTCCCCAAACTGGAACCAAAGCAAATGACCATCAATAGGAAAATGTACAAAAATGTAATATCTTCATACAGTGTCATAGTACATAAAAGTGAAAAGGAACAAACTATCACTATATGCAACAACATGGATGAATCTCATGGGCGTGATATCAGACCTGAGAGAGTATATGCTGTAAGAATATGTATATATTCCATTTATGAAGTTCAAGAAAAAACAAAGCTAACATATAGTGACAAAGCTAACATATAGTGACAGAGAAAACAAAGCTAACATATAATGACAGAAGATTGACTACAGAGACATTGTTTTGGAGGGGCACAAAGGAACCATGTGGAATGTTGGAAATATTCTATATCTTCATCTGGGTGGTGGTTATACCTTTTAGAAAAGGTGGGTACTTTTGTAAAAGTTCATCAAGTTATACATTTTATATTTGTGTACATCATTCTACATATGTTTATATCATTAAAAATAAATTTTAGAAAGCTTCCAGCTCACAGAATTATGCTTACTTTAACAAAAATTTGCAAGCTACCATCAGCTACACGTTTGGGAATAAAATAGTTACATGATTCTTATAAACAAATACATCCTGGTGAAAATAATAGTATGTGGAATATCATACTTATTGGATATCAACCATTATCAATTTAAAAATAAATTATCAAGTTCTTTTTTGACAGTGAAAAAAGCTTCCACTTATTAAGATACAAAATAAATTTGAGAATTATTGCATTTAAATACCAAACAGTTATAAAACCACACTACTAATAACAATTTAATTTAATTTGACTTGATTTGATTAATTAAAATAATTTCTTAATGTCTTGGGCCATCTTTGTGAATACCAACCTTCCACTGTGTCGAAATTCTATAAGTTTTGTTTCTGTTTCAGCCTTATTTTTAGCCTATCATCATATTTATCTCTTACAACCATAATCTTTTAGATATTCTGCTCCCGGCATCATTGTGTGCTGCATTAAAACCAATGAAAAATAACCAGATTGGAAATGTCTATAAGGAATAAAGAAAGAACGTTGACAGTGGACTTCTTGTGATGCCAGAAACAAGGCAGCATTCCCCCCAAATAAAGGAGGCATGTCACAAAAACACAGGAGCCAGCTTGAAGGGTCTTGCATTGGGACAGTTTGAGCACAAAAAACAATTAAGTTCACTAATGAATGATACACCATTATTATAATACACAGATATTCTCTCTCTTCCTCTCTTGTTCCTCTGTCTCTGTCTCTCCCTTCCTCTCTCTCTCTCTCTCTCTCTCTCTCTCTCCCTCCCTATCTTTATGTATACAGTTTTATACTCCTCTCTGGATAGATCAATTGATCCATCTATCGATAGATAGATAGATAAAGAGACATTAGAGACGAAACAGCAAATGCTAATCAAATGAGGTCAAATGTTATCAACAGGCAAATCTGAGTAAAGGGTACGTAAGTATTTTGCACTATTTTATTTTTGCAACTTTTCCATAAGTTTTAAATTATTTCCAATAAAAGTTTAAAAGTACTAGTAAAAACATGTTTATTTCTTTCTATTGACAAATTTTCCAAGCGTTAGAGACGACGTCCCATCTTGCTTTAAATCTTTCTGAAAAATTATCATTGTCTGGCATCCCCACAGGCTGCGGATAAATACAGTATTGATCTTAAGGGTAATTGATTCTGCATTTATGCTAGAGGTGTTTGAATTTTTGTTAAAAAATTGATTCTGGTATAGTATTGTCAAACACATTAAGAATCTGGGCTGTATAGATGAAGTGTATATGTCACTGTTTGCATATCTAACATGAGTTAGAAATATAAGAACCTTTACACCTTGCAATTAAACCCAGTATGATGTCATTAATTAGAGTGATGTTACTGAAAATCATTCATGTAGAAAATACAAAACGCAAATAATGAAGATGAGTGTTATTAGTTACAACATGAAGCCAACAAGATTGCAGCAGTAGCCTGCATATCTTAAACAGGTTTAACACAAACGTACCAAAAAGTCTTTTGTGCTTTTTATTATAACTGAATTTAGTATGTAGCTGCTGAGATATTTTTTCTTTTCTATACATATGCATGCTTTGCTAGAGAACCAAGAATCTGAGGAATTGTTATTGGTACATCTGAGTTCTTTCTGCTTAAACTTGTAATTAAGGGAGCTGTCCATCCTACACAGTTGTGGTATTGATTCCTTTTTCTATCTGGCTAATTTTGCAGGGTCCACAAAGGAGCGGGGATGGCTGTCTAGTTTTGACCGCTGCTCCCCAACATCCCAGCCCCTCAGTGTTCCTACTGGCCCCAGTTTGGGTCTTCAGCGTTGTGCAACTTCGGGTAGCTGTGCGCTGTTCACGCCACAGTCCACGTAAATAGAATTATGGAATTGTGAAGGCCACAACTTGTGCAGTCATACCCCAAAGGTGGTGGCTTCCCAAGGAGATGGTTCCATGCGTGGGCATTCAGGCCAGCCCTGTTTCCTATAACCATCTGGGTCTAACATTGACTTTGTACTGACTCTTCTTTTAAGACTTGAATACCTAGCTCTCCTTGAATTGATACCTGGATAAAGATGAATGCAATACTATTTAATACTATTGGATAGCTACCATAACAATGCATAGTGGCTTCTCCCCCAGAAGGACTACTATTGTGGTTTATGTAAAATTGTGCCTAATTTTAAAACTACTTAACTGATATGAGATATATTAGCAACACCTGTTCAAGTATGGGGACCCTGTTCTCTATGTTTCTGGAGATTTTTCTACTTCCATAAAAACTTGTATGTTGTGATAGCCAGCCTCCAAGATGATGCCCAGTGATCCCCAACACTTGGTATTCACGCCCTTGTGTCGTCCCATCCCACATTCAATCAGTGTCGGTCTCTGTGACCATTAGAATATGGTGGAAGTGATGGTGTATCATAACATACATTGCAGCTTCTGCCTTGCTTTCTCTTTGCATCTTGGGAGAAGCCAGCTACAATGCCACAGGGACACCCAAGAAGCCTATGAAGAGGCTCACGTGGCAAGAAACTGAGGTCTCCTGTCAGGTGCCGTTTGTATGAGGCACCTTGGAAACCCCAGCTAGGCCTCTGTATGACTGCAGCCCTAGCCAGCATCCTGACTGTGAGCCACCCAGACTCGGAGCCAGAACTGCTTAACTAAGACATTCTTGAATTTCTGACCTATAGAAGCTGTGAGATAATAAATGTTTGTTGTTTTCAGCCACTAAGCCGTGGGGTAATTTGATACGCAGCACTAGGTAAGTAATACGCATGGGTTCTCAATGGGCTGAGATCATCAATATGAATGCTAGATGCCATCTATGTCTACCACGAAACCCAAATCTTAACCAGTTTGATGGACTGTTTGGCAAGTTCTAAGACAGGAGATCCAAACAAAAATTAAGAAAACATTATCAAATGACAGTACCAGTGTTTCCGCTGGAAAACCTCTCTATTCTTTCTCCTCGCCAATCACTGCCTGTCTAAACTCTGCCCATCTTTTACGGCTGAAATGTTTTTATTCCCACCCCCAATCCAGCACCAATGTGAGAATGTGGTATTTTCCACTTTGTCTCTACCTGTGGCACTTTGTAACTTTCCCTTTGTATGAATATATAAATAACATGGATGTTATTTTCCTTCCAGACAATATGAAATAAAAGTTAACTACACAGGCTTTGAGGTTAGCCTTCCTGAGTTTGTACTCCAATTCCATACTTAATAGTTGAATGATTTCATGCAAGTCACTTACCTCTTATACATCTATAAGATGGGCCTTACATAGTAAGGGTTGCTTAGGGTAAGTAAGGGTACTTCTTAGGGTTGCTGTGAGGATTCAAACATGTAATCTATGTAAAGTCTTTAGCAAAGGAAATTCCCAATAAACATTTATTATTTTAAAACTATTATTCCTAGCCAGCTCCAAGTAAAGCTGTCACTGTGAAATTAAACCTTGGCATCATTCCCAAGCTTAATGCTTATTAGATGTTGGAAGAAAGTTAGTGAGCTCTCCAAGCTTTAGTTTCCTTATATGTAAACTAGAAATAAAATAAACTCTCTCACTGGGACTTGGGAGGATAAAACATTACATAATAAATGTAAAACACCGAACACAGAGCCTGACAAATGGTAGGCGGGCAACAAATGTTCGTTGCTTCCTTTGCTCTCAGCTTCTTAAAGTAGATACCGTGCAGAGTGGCTGGGGGCTGGCTGCTAAAACATGCTAGATGCAAAAAAGAAAATGTGTTTCAGGCTTGGTGTGTTGAATTGAGTTGGACATAAACCTAAACAGCTTTTTATTGTTGAACGTGCCTGGTTAAGATACACAAGTCACTTTTCCAGTCTTGCTTAATAGTACAGGTAATGTTAAACCTTATTTATTTTATTTTCATTTATTTGTATTTTCTGCATGGTCAGTTTTCAATATAGTTGCTGTAATTAATGACATAATTTGAAATCTAAAGATTCTAATATTTCTAATTCTTGTTCAGTGAATGAAAGGGTGACAAATACTTGGACATATCTTTGTATGGCAAACTGCTGGGCTTGGTCACTTGCAAAGTGATCTTAGGGGCAAAGACTATGGGCTTGAATTCCATTTGAGCCCCACGTACAATAACAGGATGTAGAGATACGGGCATCAGACTAGACAGTAGGAGACGAGGTTCTAACTCCAGGTCTGCCATCATTCTTGCCGTCTCTTTTAGATAAATCACCTCTTTCCGGAAAGGCAGGATGTTGCAGGGGAAAGCTGAGTCAGCATTCATGTTTGAATCCTGGCTCTGCCTCTTCAGAGTTCTGTGATTCTGCTGAGTTTTAGTTTCCTAGAAATTGGGGGCAGTCATATCTAACTCATGGTTTTGTGATTTTGAATGAAATAAATATGAATAGCTTCTAGCATATGGTAGGTATTTCATAACCACTTTATTGCTTTTCTTTTCTTGCCTGAGCCTCAGTTTTTCACCTGTAAAATGGGCCAGTTGAATTAAGTTACTGCTGGTTCTAATGTTCTGTTACTATAGGAACTACACTGTTAAATGGCTCTCGATATTGGAACGCAATGAAGTGCTATATTTGGCTATAATAAGAATAAAAGCATATTTTTGGTGGTGGAGAAGGGAAAATACAAAAATTCCTAAATGTATATGTCTAAGAAGAAGGCCTGCCCAGTACAGATTCAGCAGTTATTTAATTTGCATTCTGTTGTGTCTACAGATGCGCCAGTGATAGCAATCAAATCACAGGGTATTAGTCAGAGACTCTGTCTAGTTAATAATAGCAGAACGGACCCAGTAACATCAACCCAGCTGGCAAAGTCACCCTTGAGGCAAAAACAATGCGTGGGTTGGTTGACCTTTTCCTCTTTTCTACCAAACCATGTCCCAATTATTTTCTATGTCAGTTAGAATCAACTACCCCAAGATATAAATTATTCATTTATTTTAAATTAAGACAGAGTAAACTAAAAGTAATAAATCTGAAGAGCTTGATTTAGGTTGAAAAAATATGTGTGTGCATGAGTGTGTGCCCATGTGTGTAAAAAGGATGTAAGGATATTCACAAAGTTGTAAAGAGTATCTATTTTTAGATGATGGGGCTAGTTGAGTTTGTGTGTGTGTGTTTTGTTGTTTGTCTATATTTTCTAAATTTTCTGTAATTGTTATGTGCTACCTTGGTAGTGAGAGGGAAAAACGAGTTCTGAGTATAATAAGAAACTCCCATGGGGATGTAGGCAACTTGCCTCCCTCTCCATCACCCATTCCTGCAATTCAACCTAGAGGACAGAGGTCTCACCACCCCCTACAGACAGTTTCCCAAGTAAATAAGGTAAAAATTCACTTTAAGAAACTGAATCTAAGGATCTAGTTACATAGAATGACTCAGTTGCCCCATTTATATCTTACAACATTGAGACATTCTGCCATTTGAATGTGTGGAAATACATAAACTTCTTCGCATCCTTGCATCTCTGTTCCTGGACACGGACACCACGGACACCAGTACCCTACAGGACGGCAAGATGTAGTAGGAAGAGTCACAAGGTTCAGGATTATAATTCTGGCTCCATTCCTAATAGCTGTGTGAATTTGGGAAGTTACTTGACGATTGGAAACATGGATTACTTCATCTGTAAAATGGGGATAATAGCAAGTATGTCACAAATTTCCCATTCTAGGACTAAATGAGACAATAAATACCAAGCCCCTGGCACTGAAAACGTGGGTCTTCTTCTCTCTGTGATTTCCTTTTGCAACTTCTGTGTGCATGTCCAGATTATTAAGCAAGCATAGGATGTGGGACTAATGTGAAAAATCAGCCTTCCAGTATGATGTGTGAAGTGTGGTCTTGCTTTCCAGAGACAAGGATTAAACTGGGACCAAGCCAAGTAACTTTTTCTCCACCTGTCACCTATCAAATTTAGTCACCAAATAGTGCATAATCAACTAAATGGAACAGATCTTACTGCGTAGGTTCCAAAGAAAAGTAAGGTCTATCTTTAACCAGCTATAGCTGAATCTCTTTTTTTCTTCCTTTGCAACGTTCTGAGACAGCCTATAGTTCTCTAAAGCGATTGAGCTGCACTGAGATTTCTTTTCTTTAAACTTGTTTTTTTAGATGCTCTTATAAGCGTTAACTTGGAATTTTCTTCTTATGAAAACACAGGCCAGAATTTGAGTAATATTGGTAACTTCAGACATTTGGTTGCTGTAAATATTTCAAATGGACTATTAATTTTAAGTACTAGTTCTGGGGAGAAAATACTGTATTTACAGGAACAACTTTTAATTTAGAAAATAAATGTTTCCGTTAAATAATCTCCCTTCAAATAAATAGGAAAGGAAAATTAAAGGCCCAGAGGAACCACATATTCAGAGGCAGTTGTAAAACATGTTAGTGAAATTATCTTAGGAATTACCTAGGCACATAGAATATTTTGAATAGTTTTCCAAGCTTTATATCTGTAGAACTTACTCCCTGCTGGTAATCTGTGTTTGGATATTTTATAGGGTCCGAATTCAATATATTCTATATTCAATTTATGTTCCCCCTCATCTTTTTTTTTTTTTTTTCGGCTGTGGCACGTGGGATCTTAGCTCCCCGACCGGGAATGGAACCCATGCCCTCTGCAGTGGAAGAGCGGAGTCTTATTAACCATGGACTGCCAGGGAAGTCCCTCCCCCTCCATCTTTACTCTCTCCTTTATCTTCTTTCTCAGTGAACAGCTTCATTATCCACCCAATGAGTCCATGTAAAACATCTGGGGATCATGGCATGTACCCCTTCCTCACACTCAGTGTATTCATCTTACCGTCAGGTAATCTGGAAAGAACCATCCTAATATTTCAAAGACCCCTCTTTCCTGCTGGATTCACTCTGTCAATTCCCTTTTCCGACTGTCTATACTTCTTGCTGGGATTTTACTGCAACAGATCTGACGACAGACCTCCTCTGCATTAGATTCCCTAGTGGATTCAGTGTCAGGTTTGGAATTCCTTAATTAAGCATGCAGAGCCTTACATGTCTTTGCTTCTGCCTACTATTCTAGTCTTTTTTTCTTGCCAGTCTAGATATCTACAATATACCTCTCATTCTGTAACATGTACAGCTCCCCTAAGATATTATACTCAATATGTCCAGGCCTTATCACATGCCAGTTCACACTGCCCGAAACATTCTTTTTTTTTTTCTTCCTTCTACCTAAATCTAACTCAAAGGTAGATTAACTGTCATCTCCTTTTGGACACTAACTTGGAATCACATCTAACCATCTCCTCTTGGACACTAACTTGGAATAACATCTAACTTTCTCCCCAACACAGACACACAGACACACACACACACAAACACACACACTTCTCTCTCATTTGTATGCCCTCATCTGTGCTTACAAAACTCCCAGTGTGCAGATTCTCCTAGCATTTATCTTTTGCAACTGAAATCATTGCTTTATCTGTCTCTACGTTAGATAGTTAACTCCATGAGGCCAGGGGTTTTATCTGTTTTGAGTTTGAATCCCCAGCCTATAGATAGTGTTCAAAAAAACAGTGAATTTTCAATGAATATAATCGAATTTTTACTGCATTTCATTCATTTACCTTTCTGGGCTCCATTTTCCTCATTTATGAAAGTGAAGAGTAGACTAGTCAATGGGTCTCAAATTCTACACCTCACACTATTTGCATTAAAGCATCTGAGAGCTACAAAAATAAAACAACCCCTTAAAAATAGGAAAAACCCATGGAATTCCCTGGCGGTCCAGTGGTTAGGACTCCATGCTTCCACTGCAGGGGGCATGGATTAGATCCCTGGTCGGGGAACTAAGATCTTCCATGCCATGTGGCATGACCAAAAAACTAGGAAAAACCCATATTACCACACCTGACTCTCAAAGATTCTGACCAGTATACCCGGGGAAGGGCTGTAGAATTTGTTTCCGATGTGTAACCAGGTTTGGAATCACCTGGTCTAGAAGCTCTCTGAGCTCTAGAAATCATTCAAATGTTCTGTGTTTCCTACAGAAGAGATGCCACATTTCTTAGTCTGCTGTTCAAGGTCTCTTTCCCTGAACCCTTTTTTTTCCCTCCAGTTTCGGGTGTCACTTTCACCTGCTTGCATTTTCCGATCCAGTCATGCTGAATTGCTTATAGAAAGACCTATACATGCTGGCTTTTTCTGCAAGGAAAGCCCCACTATTGTGCAAACTCCAGGATGAAGCTTAGGTAACAACACTTCCATGAGTAAGTCTCTGCTTCTTCCTTTTCCCCTTTTAGATCTGTTTTTTGCTTCTATAATGGTATTTGGTATTGTATTATATCATCCTTGAGCTTCTTTTTCTTTTTAATTTATTCTTTTTTTTTTTAAATCTTTGGCTGCGTTGGGTCTTTGTTGCTGCGCGTGGGCTTTCTCTCGTTGCGGCGAGCGGGCGCTACTCTTCGTTGCGGTGCACAGGCTTCTCATTGCGGTGGCTTCTCTTGTTGCGGAGCACAGGTTCTAGGCACGCGGGCTTCAGTAGTTGTGGCATGACGACTCAGTAGTTGTGGCTCACGAGCTCTAGAGCACAGGCTCAGTAGTTGTGGTGCACGGGCTTAGTTGCTCCACAGCATGAGGGATCTTCCCGGACCAGGGATCGAACCTGGTGTCCCCTGCATTGGCGGGCGGATTCTTAACCACTGAGCCACCAGGGAAGCCCCCATCGTCTTTGAGCTTCTTGAAGACACAGAACAATTATTCAATGAGTGCTCTTTCAATTCTTTATTGTGGCAATTTACTTACTCCTTAAACAAATATTTATTGAGAATCTGCTATCTAAATTGAGAACCCACCAATCTAAATTTATGCCATTTTATCCTTCTACTAATAATATTGCAAGCATTGTTACCATTTTGCAAATGAGAAAACAAAGGCTTATGGAGGTTCACCACTTGAATAGCCAGCCACATGGCTGTTTAATTGTTGGAACAGAATTAGCGTCCAGGAGTTTCTGATGTCACTTTCTTCACACCACCATGTTTTTCTTAAGGGAAAAAAATTTTAAAAATAAAGAGAAATATGATTTAAAGTGGGTTCTCCCAAACCTATTTCCTCATTCCTGGGTAAATGGTGACTCACTTTTAAAAACTGAGGCAACATTGATCCATAACATTATATAAGTTTCATGGGCATGGCGTTGTATTTTGACTTCTGTATACACTCCAATGTGCTCACCACCAAAAGTTTAGTTTCCATCCATCACCATACAGTTGACCCCCTTTACACATTTCAACCTCCCTAAAGCTGATTTAAATCACTTCTTGGAAGCCACATTCCGATAAACTAGAGTTTGCTGTAAATTCAGATGAAATCAGTAGAGTTTAGCCCTTGTTTTAAGAGAGTTTGCAGGAAGAAAATTCCCAGTAGTAAAACCATAAAGAGGATTGCTTTGGGATTTGTTAGCAATTTAATTTAAAAATCAAAGTTTTTTTTTGCTTTTTCTTGTTCTTGTGTTTTAAGACAGGCTCACCTTTCCAAGGGCTTGGAAATTTGAATTAGGAATAAATGGTTGTAGAGAAGGCCAGAGATGGGACAGGATAGAGGTTTCTCTTGGGGAGCTAGAGGCCCTGCCACTTTCCTCTGAGGCTTGACAAGATTAAAAGCCAATTAAGGGACTTCCCTGGTGGTGCAGTGGTTAAGAATCCACCTGCCAATGCAGGGGACACGGGTTCGAGCCCTGGTCCAGGAAGATCCCACATGCCATGGAGCAACTAGGCCCGTGTGCCACAACTACTGAGCCTGTGCTCTACAGCCCGCAAGCCACAACTACTGAGTCCGTGTGCCACAACTACTGAGCCTGTGCACCTAGAGCCCATGCTCTGCAACAAGAGAAGCCACCATAATGAGAAGCCCACGCATCATAGCCCTCGCTCGCTGCAACTAGAGAAAGCCTGCGTGCAGCAACAAAGATCCAAGGCAGCCAAAAACAAACAAACAAACTAACAAACTAATTAACATAAGAGCTAATATTTACTAAATGCATATTACGTACTTGACATTTTGCTTACTTTCATACTTATTTGTTCAGTGTTTCCAAATGTTAGTCATTCCTGTGTCACTTTTATGGATTTTGTTACCTCTAAGTGTCATCTAACTATTAATTACTTAATGTTTTTCCTTAAATGGACTTTAGTCATCCTTCTTTTTTCTTCTTGTTCTAAGCAGTAGTCCGTAAGTATGAAGTCCAGTTATATATTTTTATATTTCAATTAAATATTTCTCACTTTACATTTTTCTAAAACATAATAAAATAAATACATTATTATTATAAAAGAGTTCAATTATTACCTGAAAATCATATATTGGACCATAGTTTGTGAGACACTTTGTTTCATTTAAATCCTCAAAATAACCCTTTGGGTTAAGAATGCTTATTATCATTTGCATTCAAAAGGGAAAAGTGAGGCAAAAAGAGATTGAATAACTTGCCTAATGTTATAAGCTGAGAAGTTTGAACTCAAACTCAAACTCACAGTTTGAACTCAGATCTGTAGTATTCCAAAACCCAAGCCCTAAAATATGATGACATTCTTCAGCCAGCCCTGGGAAAGATTTCACTCATACCTCCAATTTTGTATATGCTGTAATTGTAACCGTAAAAATATGAATGTGCCTGAAATTGACTGAAAGTAAAATAAAAAATTAAAATAGATGTGTGGGGTTGACTTTCCTTTCCATTTTTTCCCCAAAGACATTAATGTTACTCTTGTTTTGCTCTTATGATTGAAAAAAAAGGTACAGAGATCTCTAAGATAATCTCTCTGTTCAGTCCCAACATTTCAGAAGTTCAATTTAATACCAGTATTCATTCAGTGGTTTTGTAAAATTGTGTGAATCTAACTGCTTATTAAAATATTCTTAAACATATTAAGAATGGTATCAGCCATGAGCTGATTTTGATGTGCTAGGCGCCCCGTCCTTGCCTCTGCCGGCTCAGTCACAGAGGGTGGTACTGAAAGTTTTTAGGAAAACAGATTTGTTTGAGCGATGAGGAGTGAGAATTTTTTCCAAGCACCTGTGAATTGTTTATGCTAATTGGGTCATAGCTGATGCTGACCATATGTGGGTTGCATCTTTAATCCACTCTATATGCTGTATGTGAAAGCAGGAGTTATTAATTGAGCGGAATTATTTTATTGTATTTTCATCTGACTTTCTTCCTCTGTCATCCTCTCGTCTCCTCTCTCTTGTTTGTCTCTTGTCCTCATGCCCTTCTTATGAGCCCTGAATCGCAATATGTGACAAAGCAGATGCTTGCTGGGGGCAAAAGCACAAAGAGCATTGGAAGGCCGTGTGTGGGTAAATGGTCAACACCAAGAATGCTCCTCTGTGTACAGAGAAATGTCCCGTTCAAGGGCACACTCCAGAAATGGAAGGTTGGATTTCACAGTCATCTGTATATGGATAGAATTGGCAGCCTGGCTAGCTCCACAGTATCTTTTCTCTTGATCTGCCCTCATCCTCTCCTTCACAATGTTCCCTGCATTAAACACAGGTTTGGAGAGCCTGAATGTGAGCAATTAGAGGTCGAAAATGGAGTGTGTGGGAAGTTAGGAGGAAAGGCTTGGTAGTTAGCTTGTCATTCATGACTGAAGTACAGTGGGCTGCTTCCTGGCTAGAGTTATAGAAAGAAAAAGCAACCAAAAAAAAAAAAACCCAAAGCAAGTATTTGTTGCAGGTGATGACTTGAGCACCATAAACACAAGGCTGGAAACTATATAAGAAAAGCGTCATCTGAAGCACATCTCAGAGACAAGGGTCCAAAAAATAGTACAACAACATGTAAACTACTTGGTTAGGACATCACAGTGAGGGGATGTGACCAGTTGTGCTGTGCTGGGCCTAGCAGGACTCTGAAGGGCAGATCAGTGAATGGAAAAGATGACAATCCAACTGGCAACTGTGCCCCAAATGAGGATACAGTTGCTTTACGATCACTGTTTTCGCCTCAATCCTTAAGGAGCAAATTAGATATGAGGTCCTGATACCTAAGGTCCAGATATGAGTCACATGTAAGACCGTGACATTAAAGTTTTGGGGGGACAGGCCAGGAGAAGGAAGACAACTTGGCTCCCACTCGGCAAGACTCCTAGAAACACCGTGGCCAGGCTTTCAACGAGTGGTTCTCAAGGTCTGTGGCTCCCGTATGGGGCTTAGGTGGGTATCTACGGTCACCTCTCATTGAGTCTGGTCGGAAGCAGGAGTGGGAATGGTAGCTGGTTTGAGGATTAATCAACCCCAAAGTATAAGGAATAGACTAGGAAGTAAAGGTCTAAAGAAGGAAGGGGAAAGGAATCTTAACCAAGGTACAGCTCAGAGCTAGTTTCCAGAAGATGTTCAGAGCAACTTTTGAATTGATCTCAATTAAGTTCATCAGAGTTACGTTGAAGAGGTCCCCTCTTCCAGAATTCTACTTTTAGGCAGAGTAAGAACTCAGCCTCACAGACTGTTGTACACTAAAAAGTCCTTCTAAGAAGGGTACTATTCAGGAACCCTTGGAAATCTATTTTAAAAGGTTAATTCTCTTCAATAGTACACCAACTCCCTCCTGCTGCATTTTTTTTCTTCTGCTTTTTTTTTTCTGGTTTATAGAAGATATATCAGAGTTGATGACTTTCTTCCATTTCCTGCATCTCCATGTATTTGAAAATTATTTTTATCTGTCCCTCCCTTCAGCCTTAAGCAGAGTCTCTATTTCCAACTAAAGATTTTAATTCTTTAAAGGTCGTAGGAAGTTCTATTCTCTCAATCATGAATTGTCAGAAGTCTTTTCCCTGAATCCCAAGTTTCTCTTCATAATGCAGATTTAAGCATTTTCATTCCTTCAGTTCAACAGAGACCTTTAATACTTCTACTGTGTACTTCAATACTTCTACTGTGTACCGAGGATGGTACTAGGCACCCAGAAAATGGTATTTAAGGAGATCACCATGATCTAGGTAGGTAACAGGCACCTAATAACAAAACAATAGCATCAGTAGCTAATCAATAATAACAATGTACTAAACACTTCATAGGCAGACTTGCTTTCATTCTCAAAATCCCCTATGAATTTGGAGCCAGTGTTACATGCATTTTGATTAGGACCCTGAGGCTTAGAGAAGTGAAGCCATGTACGTGAGCTCATGCATCTACTAAGTGGTGGAAGCAAAATAATACAGCATGCTAGTGGCTAGAATGTAGGCTGAACAGATTATGGGAGAGAGTCCTGGAAAAGTCAGGCAAGATTTCACAGAGGAGGTGACCTTGGGGCTGGGTCTTAAACACAGGAAAGAAAATAGCATGAACTGGCGAATTCCCTGGCAGTCCGGCGGTTAGGATTCCGTGCTTTCACTGCCGAGGGCGTGGGTTCAATCCCTGGTTGGGGAACTAAGATCCCACAAACAAACAAGCAAACAAAAAAAGCAAAAAAAAAAAAAAAAAGCACAAACACATTCTGTGCAGATGACTATTGTCAACGGTTTGTAAATAACTGAGTGCAACCAAATGTCTTTGTCTCCGGGGGCCTGTGAAGAAGTCCCAGAGGTTTAGAGTTGAAGTTTAGAGTACATTTAACTCAAAGCTAAAGATTGAAAAACCAGCTGTTCTGACAGATCTCCCAGGGTGGAGGAAAGGTGGAGCTGGAAGGTGGTTGAGGGGAGGGGCGGGGAGGAAATGGTTGAGAGGGGATTGTAGATGAATTGCTATTTCCAAATACAACTTGGAGAGACTCTTAGCTGCTCACTGTGGCATTCAACAGTGGTCAAAACCGGCATTTCCCTTTGTTGAACAAGACAATGTAGACGACAGAAAAGATGCATTATGACGAAGTAACAATGACTACAGCACCTGGTTCCAACGCTCAGAGTTATTTAAAATGACAAAAGAGGGGAAATTGTGGGCAGGAATCATAAATTTGATTGTCTAGTAACGTTAGTCAAATGGCTGCCTTTTAATGTGTTTTCCCCTTTACATATAATTTATTTTATTTATTTATTTTTTAACATCTTTATTGGAGTATAATTGCTTTACAATGATGTGTTAGTTTCTGCTTCATAACAAAGTGAATCAGTTATACATATACATATGTTCCCATTTCTCTTCCCTCTTGTGTCTCCCTCCCTCCCACCTTCCCTATCCCACCCCTCTAGGTGGTCACAAAGCACGGAGCTGATCTCCCTGTGCTATGCGGCTGCTTCCCACTAGCTATCTGTTTTACATTTGGTAGTGTATGTATGTCCATGCCACTCTCTCACTTTGTCCCAGCTTACCCTTCCCCCTCCCTGTGTCCTCAAGTCCATTCTCTACATCTGCGTCTTTATTCCTGTCCTGCCCCTAGGTTCTTCAGAACCATTTTTTTTCTTTAGATTCCATATGTATGTGTTAGCATACGGTATTTGCTTTTCTCTTTCTGACTTACTTCACTGTGTATGACAGTCTCTAGGTCCATCCACCTTACTTATTATTTGTAATAACTCAATTTCATTTATTTTTATGGCTGAGTAATATTCCATTGTGTATATGTGCCACATCTTCTTTATCCATTCATCTGTTGATGGACACTTAGGTTGCTTCCATGTCCTGGCTATTGTAAATAGAGCTGCAATGAACATTGTGGTACATGACTCTTTTGAATTATGGTTTCCTTAGGGTATATGCCCAGTAGTGGGATCCCCTTGCATATAACTTAAAACACCCAAAGACATTGATGGTCTTGGAGAAAAGAAATCTAAAGCAGTAGAATGGGCATTCGTTGGTAAGAAGAGATCTAATTCTAGTCTCCACCTTCTCACTAGAAGCTATGTGATTTGGGCATGTGGCTGAACCACTCTGAGCTTCACCATCTCCGGAAGTGTGATTTGGTCACAAATGTTACCCTTACTATGTGGGGGGCTGTTGGAGTCAGATATACTTGAATTCAAACCCTGGCTATGCTACTATCTAAATGTGGAGTCCTTTCTAATCTTTGAAATGAGCATTATAATTCCTGTTTCCCCAGATTCCTTGAGGACTAACAGATACAGTGAATACACAGAAGGCAGCACCTGATACATAGTCCAGTCCTATTTTTAAAAAAAAAACAGGCCATTTGCACCTTTCCAATGGTTTGGACTTATTTAAAGGGAAAGACCTAGGTAAAGAAACTCAGGCAAGAAGAGCTGCATGATGTGCTAAAACGTCCTTTACCATAAAATGGGAGGTCAGTAGTTCATAGCCCTGGTTGCACATTTGAATCACCGGGGACAATTTAAAAGATTCCCAAGTATGGGACTTAACCAGCGGTGATTCTGACTTAATTGCTTTTGCCCTGGGACTCCAGCCTCGAGGGCATAAAGGCTCACCAGGTGTTTCTAATGTGCACTAGATTCAATCACTGCTTCTCAAGCTTTGCCATAAAGTACCGGGCAATCTTGTTAAACGCAGATTCTAATTCTCTAGGTCTGGGGTGTCTGAGTTCTGCATTTTTAACAAGCTCCCAGATGAAGCTGATGCTGCTAGTCTGGAATCAAACTGAGTAATTAGTGTTCCATAACAATTCTCAACCTTCAGTGTCCAGCAGGATAACCCAGCGGCTTGTGGCCAATGTAGCCCTGGGACCCGGGTCTGGCCCTCACAAATTCTGTTTTACTTGGTTTAGGGAGGGGCAAGAAAAGTCATGGAACTATAGTGTCCATTTCAACCTGAAAATCCTATGATGCCAATTTTGTGATTTTATAATATGATTTCTCTCCCAGTTTAATGGCTCTGTAAAAAAAATTACAGCGTCTGTAGTTGAGCGTGTGGAATATCACTGTCAGAAACATGAAAGATGGGTGAACTCAAGGTATGTGATGTCAAGACATGGTTGATCTTTATATCACGTGCACCTTCAACCTCCAAAATTCTCCCTTTGAGTTCATGGCGACTTTTCACGGACTCTCCGTGTGAGCAGGGCTTATTGTTGACGAAGCACTCCCAGATGAACCGGGACAGCACCCTTCACTGACAGGAGATGAACAGAATGACCCTGGACTTTTTTCTGCTCTTCGCAACACATCATGCTTTCTCAAGCAGAATCCCCAGAGAAGCGGGCTCACCTTCCTTACCTCCAAGGAAAAATGGAGATGGGAGAAAATAACAAGCTGTTGTATTCAGCAGAGCAGAGGACTGACTTGAAAATCTCTGGGAATTTCAGCAGAATCTGTCCCAGGATAGATATTAGATCATTTTCCTTCTTTTTCTTATCCTCCTGGATTCCTCTTGCCTTTACTAGCTCAAAACATCCTCTACCTAGCGACAGGCTTTTTGCCACTTTCCAAGAATAATTGAAAAACAACCACGATGGGGTCAGAAACATTGTTAATTCTGATACTGTTGCTTTGGATAACCGTTTTGCATTAATTAATATAGAAGGGGCTGGATCCCCAAAAGTATATGAATTTGTAAATCAACTGATGCAAGGATAGTAATGTGCAAAATGAAAGTCTTATTTTCTTCCTTTCCCCTTTAAAAGTATTTACACCTGTCCTTGATCAGTCTATAGAAATGTCTGCATTCCCTCGAGAATGGACATCTCAAGAATGCAATAACCACACACCAGTTTAGCCAAGGGAATCAATCCTAGGACATCCACATTCCAGGTACTTAATACTGTATTTCCATTTGGGCCTTTTTCATAGAAGAGGGTATCCAGTGGAGGCTCCTTGACCTCAGTAATATCTCTTTGCACCTGGGCTGGGCTGGCCAAGTAGAAAGCTGCCATGTGCTATGACTTAACAGCAGCACAAGGCCCTAATTGCCTCACATGCCCTTCTCAAGAGCCAGCCGCCATGCTGCCCTCCTTCCACTGGTTCTTGGGATCTTGCCAGTGGTGAGATACGGGCTTTAGTCACCTACATGCACATTTGGTTCAGAAAGGGAGGGGTGTAAGCCATGGTCCTCGGCCCTCTGCCCATTCACTGGGAGCCCTTTATCAGGCCGAGGGGCTTGTTATCCAGGAAAGACTATGGCATCGGTGCTGAGCGGAAGGGAGCTGCTGTGAAGGAGGTGCAACAACGCAGTGACAAGCCTCCCATCATAGTGGCAGCAAAACTCCAGCAAGGAGACCCTGGGGGTGACTGGTCCTAGGTGGTGGGGTTCTGGGGAAGGTGTTGGTGGGAGAGGGGCTTTCAGTTTTCAAGTGATGTGTAGGACTAGGTAGATAGAAGTTGGTCTTGGTGCTCCCTATTTTTCAGTTTTGCCCCGAGTTAGCTTTTGATGTGACAATAAAACAATCACTGTTTTTTGCAAATTGTTTTAAAATTAATTTTTCTTTTTTTGCTAAAAATAGGAGGTTCACTCCTATCAGATAACATTCTTGTTTGCAAGGCAGTGACATCTCCAACAGAGGAGAGATGGCCTTTTGCAAAGGTGTTTATTTCGTTGATTTGCTTATGTATGGCATTTCCCATGTGGCAGTTTAAAGCACTTTCAATTCTTACCTCGTTATTGCTCTTAACAACTTATGAATTGGGCACTATTATTGTTTCCATTTTTCAGAGGAGGAAATTAAAAATTCAAAGGTTAATTTTCCCAGGTTGACTGTGGCAGACCCAGGGTTTGAACCTAGGCAGTAAGGATTTGGTTGTAACCACTGTGCTATCCTGCCTCTGAGGCTGGGGACATCCCATTCTGGGGTGGAAGGAGAGAAATCAGACAGGATGGATTGGTTCTTAAATGCTGGTCCCCAGAAGAGTGTGAGAGCTGGGGAATTGTCATTGGAGCTCTTGCTTAAAAGGCAAACCTCTACGACTTACACCTGGATTTCTGATTCAGGGGGCCTGGGGGTTGTTTGGGAAACCCTCACTCTCACTAGAGAGCCAAGATTCCTGGATCGCAACATCATTCTGATTACCCTAAAATGAACGAGCCACAGTCAGTAGCTTATGCTGCCACCTCCCATGCATTTTCCAGTCCTTCCAGCTCCGGTGTCTAAACCATAGTCACTGATGGCGACAATTCTGTCCACTCCACCCCAAACTCCATCTGGCGGCAACCACCAGACTGCCTTGCGTCCTCTGAGTCTCCCACACCCTGACTGTTTGCCTTCCATAAAAGCCTGGAGCCCACAGTCCTCTTAAAGGCTTAAACTGTGTCTACTGCAAGGCAAAATGGGCATCTTTATTATCTATAATTCACTGCCACTCCCCTTCTCTGCTCTGCCAACAGAGACACGGCTCAGGTGTCTGACCCCAGCACCAGATGTTATTCTCCTGTTCAAATGGAAATGGACAGATGCAGCAATGTTTAAACTCAGAGCCAGAGATGGGATTGAGCCCTGCCTCAGCCCCCTTTTCTTTCTGGCCTCCGTTCTCCATCTGTTCCCAGCACCTTCTGACTTGCAGACCCAGAAGGGGCTGGAAGTTCTGACCAGTCTCTCACCCTTCTTCTACTTCAGTAACATTTTCATGTCCCTTTAAGTGGCTGAAAGGAGCAACGCTGATTACACACCCCCACAGGAATGAGGAGAATTAGCTATTGTCTCACTTTTGCTAATGGAGGCTCTGCTGATGAGCATACTGACCCCAGCCAATCAACCAGATGATTAGCAGCCCCTCTTGACTTGAAGAAGACGGGATCCTGCCCAGGAAAATGGAAGCAGAGAAGGAGGCTTGCAAGCCCTTGAGTTTGCCATGAGAAATTGGCTTAAGAGCTAGGGAAAAACCACTTCAGACAAGACAACTGGGGAAGCCGAGGCAGAATATCATAAGCGCCCTCTGTGAAGCACCCCTGTGTGAAGTACCCATTACCACATAACAGTGAAAGGTGCCAGGATTACCAAAACAGCATTTCCTTTTCTGTCCTGCCTCGTGGCTTTGAAGAATTGAACTACTTCTCTAAGAAAATGAAAGTTGCCTTTCTTCTCAGTGCATTACTTGTACCATTTGGGATATGCCCATCATCAGGTTGCTTTGACTGTATACCCTAAATATTCTATGGAGAAGAGAAAATAGGCTTTAAAAATATCTCCTGCCTGTCAGGAGAGCCCAGTAAATACGCCATCTTCTTCCTGTACTCTAATATGCTGGCAGAACATTCTAAGTGCACCCTGGAACAGAAGAACAAGCCAACTGGAGCCTAACTGACCATCTTGAAATCTGTAATAAAAAGGTACCTATCAGCCACACTTCACAACAGGCATGCTCCTTAGTGCTTCCCAAGCACACTGTTAATTCCTTGAGGCAGTAATTGATTTCATCTAAACTAGATAAGACAGCTGTAGAAGATCAAACCTTATCTCAGGAGCCCCTCATCCGGCTGGATTTCAATCGATAGGTCAGGGTGCCCTAGACCTACTTCTCTAGTGCAGTAGCTGCGCACTCAACCTTTTCCTGTGGCTGAAAGCATCCTCGAAGCCTTTCAAACCTAGACTTTGGTTGCAAGGAGTTGGAATAATTTTCTAACGTAGCTTTCCAAGCGTTGTTTGTATGAAAGCTGGGTAGGTTGCTTTTTAACTACTACATCAAGAAGTTTAGATGTATTCATTCTACTGCATACCTGCCTCAGTTCCAGAAACAGTTCAGTAGAGGTTACCGATTGGGAAATCCCAGTTGCTGAACTTCTGCAGTAGAGCTTACACTGCTACAGTCCACACTGCACTGTTCATATAAAACCAACATGCAAATGAGAGGAGTTTCCTCTCTTTCTCCCATGTAATTACCTTGAGCTCCTTGGCTGTAGAAGAATCTTTGAGCTGACTCAACATCCAAAAGTCTATGCGCAGACTCGACATCCAGAAAATAATCCATTTTGGGATAATCCATCTTCGATGTTCCAGAAACAGTTTTAAGACAAAATAGTCACTTGTATTGCCTATGGAAGAGGAAGAAAATACACAGTATTTTAGACTGTCAAATATGATTTTGGAAGAAGAGATACCCCTTTATAATAGCCCATGATTTGACTGACATTCCCCGTTTTAAGTCCATCCCTCAACAGAGCTTTCCTACTGTAGGAGAAAATGCAGCCTTTCACCAACATTTATTAAAAGTAATATATGCTACACAGAAAATACAGATGATCCAGGCTAAAGAGAGATAACATACCGGTCTTTCCTTGCTGTGTATTAACCGGAAAATAAACTTTAAAATTTACATGCTCTCTGTTTTCAAAAGGTCTGTCTGATAAATGACATCATTAAGTATCAGCCATTCTGAGTACGGATCCTCAGTTGATCCAGGGAGTTCTAATTCCCCCGGAGCAGCGAGCATCTCCCGGGAATCAGAGCCTCCACCTCTAGATGCCTTGCGTTTATGACACATGCTGACATGTTTGCTGTAAAAATGCCTTGCACTCCTTCCTTTTAGCGATTTCCTCTAGCACGTTTTATAAAGTGCTAAGGATCATCACCTGCTTGCCTCTGACAGGCTGCTTTTGAGAAAGAACTCTGGTTTGTAGAGCAACGACAATTATTTCAGAATTGCAATGATCCCCGGGATATTATCATGCACTAGCTTGTCAGGAAGCTAATACGCTTCATTAAAAAACATTCAGCCTGTTAGGTTCTTTCTAGCATTTGTAGCCTTTCCCCCATACTTGCACAAATGAAGTATCTCTATTTCTGCAGGATGTTTTTGGAAAGAGTTAACAAGACAAAGTCATTAAAATCAAACTCAGAAGGATAATCCAATTGGTTTTTCTTTCGAACAGTGCATATTTTAATTTAAGAAACCAAGTCTGGTAGGCGGAAACTTTAAAAAATATCCAAAGCTACCCCAACGGCAAGTCATACTTACTGCAAAAAAGAAAAGAAAAATAAATAAAATCAAGGGTTAACTGCCGGCAGTTAAGAGCAGGAGCAATTTCAGCCACCGTGTCTTTGATCTCACTAAACATTCCCGGTGAAAGTAAACAATTTTGATTGTTTGATTAGATCGGCGATGAATAATGTATACCGTCCGCTGGACTTCCTTTATCAGATAAAATGGCCAGAGCACGTTACCTTAGCAACGGAAGGTGACGCCAGCCTCAGTCTCTTTGTATCCTCCACTGCGAAAGAAGGAAATGACCAGGTTCTCGGGTAAAACTTTGGCAGAAAACCATCACCGTCAAAATCTACATGTCACCATCACGCGGGTCCGATGCCCCATCCCGCCCCCGACCCCTACCCCTACCTCCATCCCCCGGCTGCCGCCGCCCATCTCTTAGGCAGAGTACTGTCATAGTCATTTAAAAAAATGGTTTGGGTTTAATTATTTATATAGCTCCAAGTCCCAGTTTTATTTGCAATTATAACACAATTACACGATTATGCAGTTAATATGGTAGAAAAGTTGTCGGGGCACCAGTTCCTACCCTAACGCAGGCTAAGGGGGGTGGGGAAAGGCTGTTTTAGCTAGCATCAGTTACACATTCCCCTGTTATAATTAATACACGGATCAGTCACCAGCATCTGGGCTGAAAATAACTCTCTCCCCTTGCGTAAATCAGTCCCTGGAAGAAGCTTAGAAAGCTGTCTGGAATTTCCTAGGTTTTGAAAGCTGCATTATAACATAAATCTTTTGGGAGATTTCCCCCCCGGTAAAGGCAAGATAACCCAAAAAGATATATATGAAAGAGTCTTGCAGTTAGCAGATACTCACCAGCACTTGTTGGCCCCTTTCAATAGGACCCCGTAGAGCATAAAACGAAGCTGCCTCGCGCCGCTGAGCCCACAAGCCCAAATGAACAGCTTCTAATTTTTCCTTCAATCTCAGTTCAAGAGCACCAAGCAGAGGCAAGTGATGGCTTTGCCCATTTTATATTGTGATGAAATACAACCCCTAAGAAGAGATCTGAGGGGAGCTGTTCTTTAGAACACATTAGACTGCTAATTTAAGAAAATTGAAAGGTTCTGTTTTACTGTCTTTTATGTGTTCTCTCTGCTACCCCCTCAATTTAATTTGCATTTAAAATTAGGCTCGTGGCTCCTCGGTTCTCCAAGGTGTGGAGTACTTTCTAATCACAATGGCTGCTTGGGCAGGGTTTGGTGCAATGCCACTTTTATTCTGAGCTGCAAAACAAGGTGGGGAATTATAATTGCGAGCTGTTTTCTGGAGCGAAATACAGAGTGAACATTGGATTTCACCCCCTCCCTCTTCTCTGGCCTTTCGTCCTCTTCCAGCCTCTGATTGCTTGGTCAAATCGCCAGCCTCAATCATGCCAATTTGTCTAAATGAGTTTCACTCTGTCTGAATGTAACAAAGTAAACCTCACAGCAAAAAGAAACTTTGGTTTGATACCTGAGCTTATTCTGGTAGAATAGCCTCCTTACCAAACCTCAGGAAGGACTTTTAGGCATAATACTTTGAGATCCACTCATGAAAGGCATAATGATAGCCAAATACAAGATCTGTAGTAGGTTTTCCATGACCCTCTTGCACCCCTTGTTGACCAAGCAGAATTAGTAATAAGTGTGGTGTGGTGTGTGGCATGTTGTATTGTTAAGAAAAGAGAAGCTGAATTTAAGAAGCCTTGGAAGGAAAACCACCAGACTCCCTTCTCCCATATACACAGCTTTGTGGACTACTCTTGAGACAAACCTGAACATCTCCTTCTGTTTATCTTATGGGCTCTCCCACCCAGTCAGAACAAATCAGACACCAAGCTGGTGCTACAGAGTTAAGCCTGATGAAAGAGGAAGCTGAAACTACCAATCACATGCCCTTGTAGGAAGAGCCAACTTTGGACTCAGAATACTCAGAGCTGTGCCCAGACCCAAGGACTGACTTCTCTAAGGTTACATTTCTGTTCAGCCCCCAGTGGAGACATGCTGAACACTTGACATTTACAAAAGGAGAAAGCTGTCTTCTGGTTCCTTTAGCTTAAGGTGTGGGTGACAGGTTCTGAACTCTCTATTGTGCTTCTACTGAAATTGTAATGACTCAGAGGTGAGAGAGAGGGAGCGCACAATCCACTGTTGGTGAGCCCAGATGAATGTGTGATTGAAAAGGAGATGCTAAATTGGAAATGCGAAAAATAGAGCTGATCCCCAGGGGTTGGGGGATGGCTTTGGAAGTCAGTCATTTCTGGAGAGTTGACCAAGAAAGGGAATTTGAAGTCTTACAAAATGAACATGTAATGTGAAAGGGCAATGCTTTAAAGAAAACTTGGAGAGGAAAATTTCAACTTAAAGAAATGTATTTGGGAAGGGGATGATTATTCACTTGCAAAAAGTGACTTTATTTTACTAAGTAATTAACGGCTGAGTTCTTTAACATGATATGACCAGGTTCCGAAATAGATACAAAAGATGATTTTATTCTCTGGGGAGCATAGCTGTAGACCACATATAGCAATATCTGTGTGAGGCATTACTTTTAAAGGTGGGGAAGTATTGTAATGTTCAAAACCCAATGTCAAGATCTGATCAGCTCAGCTCTGTTTTATAACTTTAATCTACTCAAAAGCAGCATTTATAATGGCCCATTGTTCTGAGATATAATAGAACCAGACAGAGAAGAAGGCAAGGTTACAGCAAGTATTCAGAATAACTCTTATGCGTCACTGAACGATTCAGCCCAAAACATCCTTGAGACATCAGCTCTAAAAGTTAACTCACGGCTTCCCTGGTGGTGCAGTGGTTGAGAGTCCACCTTCCGATGCAGGGGACGCGGGTTCGTGCCCCGGTCCGGGAAGATCCCACATACTGCGGAGCGGCTGGGCCCGTGAGCCATGGCCGCTGAGCCTGCGCGTCCGGAGCCTGTGCGGAACAGCGGGAGAGGCCACAACAGTGAGAAGCCCGCGTACCGCAAAAAAACAAAAAACAAAAAAACCCCAAACACGTGTATATAAATGAAAAATAATAGTAATCCAGAATTTTTTGTCTCCTTACTCACTCAGACAGTGTTAACATAGCTCAGTGAGCTACAGATAAACAATCATTTTTAAAAAGCCAGAGTTACGTCGTTTACATCGATGGCATTACAATATGGAAGTTTAGCGCTGTAAGGATGAAATCAATAATCTCGTATTATTTAAAATACATGACTTGGCAGAAATGTTTATACTTTTCTGTCCAGTTTGGTGGTAAGAGAATATGTGTGTGAGCGTTCTATATACAAAAGGAAGAAGCGTTTGATTAATTAAAAAATGAAGGCATATTTCAAGATGGAATCTGGAGATCAGTAAAGATAACAGCTTGTCTTAATTTATCTTTGAGGTGTACTTAGTTATACAATTGGATGGCATAAGACCCAGACGATCCGAGAGAGAGGTTCACGTGATTTGCAGTTAGACAATTTGCTCTTTTAATATCGTCCAAACAACTTCCATCAGAGTCAGTCTGGGTTTACTCTGTTTGCTAAGAGATAAAGAAGTTTGTGTTATTGACAATTTTACAATTCATATTTTTTTTGTTTAATTGTTTTACTATATTCCAGAGATCTCTAGAAGACCATGTTTTTATTTGTGTTGGACTACGTGAAGTTCTGCCTTCTACCTGCATGAAATCTTGGGGAAGTTCCTTTTTCCCCAAAAGACTCAACTAACTTTAAAAATATTCGGAGATCTCGAAGTGTGAGGATATTTTGGACCCCTTGGCGGGGAGCGGGGGGTGGTACCTAGACTGAAGATCTTTGATTAACTGCTATCTCACTAACAAGTATAGAAAATAATATATTCATTTATTTTTGCAAATAGTTGGCCTGAGAATGATATGCTTCAAGAGCAGCCGGTTCTCTCTGCTTGGCAAGTCACTCTCTTATCTCTTGATCCAACGCTCGAAAAGAATCTTTCCTTCTCTCCTCAGTAAAGCTTGTCCTTAGATGGTAGGGGAACTGCAGACACTTTATCTGGGGCTTTCTTTTTATTGAAATCTCCCTGGGAAAGGAAACATGTTAAACCATCATCAATTACTTTTACTTTAGTATAAATTAATTTCCAATCTTTCCTTGTGAAAAGATTTTGATGATAGAAAGCTAAAGAAAGCTGGGAGGGTTGGAAAGATGGACTGAGAAAAAAAACAAAAGTCTCACAGGGAGGAGGAACCTAATTTTATTCCATGTAAGCATGTAGTCATGTTTTGAGGGCTTACTTACATATAAGGTACCAAGTATTCAGCTGGCAAATAAGGACGTTAAATCTGTAAACATCTTAGTTTGGACCAGGGCTTGAAACTCCCTTAAAGGACCAGAGGCAGACTCCTAAATCCTATTTCAAGAACATTATGTCAAAGGAGTTTCACCTTTGGCCCATCCTCAGCTAGCAGGAAAATTCTTCACAACAAAGTCATGCAGGCTTCTGTTCTTGAAACTGCGTTCGAGAGATCCACACTAGGAGAGAGGCTGCATTGGCCAAAATGGCAAAGGTCAGAGCCAAGAGCAGTGAAGCCTTTGGTTCCACGTGCTGCCCACTTCTAAAAATATCCTTTCCCCTCTTTTAATACTTTGTAGAAGGGTCAATTCACAGAGTGAAGAACAAAAGTTCAAAATCTCATCTTGCCCTCTGCCAACTGGATTCTAGTAAGCCCATCTTGCTTATAATGTGGAAATTTCTTGGCTTGTCAGAAAGAATACTCATGAATTATATCTCTATCTCAGTGTTTATCTACTGATCTGGATATAGGGAAATGAAGAAATGTTGAGTAGGGAAATGAGGAATTCTCGAGCAACTCTCTACTTTACTATAACTCTCAAAACCCTAAATATGAAGACATGAAAATGGCCAACTAATGTTGGAGAAATGTGTTGACAGTAGCAGCTCTTTTTTTTTTCTTTCTTTAAGCACCACTTCGAGGGTACGTAAGAATGAAATTTGACTTCATTCCCTCTGGCAAGAAAATCACATTGCCCTCAATTCTTGATGTGTGTGTATGTGTGTAATTTGTTTCAACTTTCCCAGAGGAAGCTGAAAAAATTAATCACAAGTTCAACTGTGTTTTCCTAGTCCTCCTAAAAATCCAGATGGCAACCTGAAAAGTAACTAAAAACATGTTGAAGAAAGAAAGAATAATGATTTCTATGTGCCATGAGTCTTACAGACCTTACACAGAAGATATGACCCCTGAACTTCCAGAACACATTAGGAAAAGAGGTTTGGCTATACCAGTGGGAGCCCACAGAGAGTGAATTGTATCAAAAGAGTAAAGGTCAATTTTAGGTCATTGTGAGGTCATTTTTACAATCCCACATTACTATGCACAGTGAGGATGGATGATAGACAAATTCGATAGATAAATATTGAGGTAGATGTAGAGATTAGAAAGAGATAGAGATGGAGACAAGGATAGAGGTAGAGATTCATAGAAGAAAATGATCAAGATGAATTGAGGCATAGTAGTGACTTTGAACTACCTTTTTTGTGTTCCCAAATGCCAAGGTCAAAAACCAAAGCAGTGTAAGTCAAAGGAACTTTGGGAACTGTTTCATTCCTTTTAGGTTTTGAATACACTAACAAATTCTATAGCAAGGGTTTATGTGCTTAAATAGTGATACTAAATGTTTTCCTTATGCATATTGTGCAAGGGTATTTGAGGCATATCTTTGCATAACAAATATTATTATTCACGATACAGTCTCTGGTTTAATTTCAGAGTTAAATGTCTTTAGGATATATCACCTGAAGGTACCGAGGAGCATCATATCCTAGGTACCAAGTTTCCAAATCAGCATTCTCTGCTCCTAGTGGATTGAAGATAACAGAAAACACCCCCTCCCTGATGCTCGTAAAATGGTAGGTGAGCACTTGCTTCTGAAACAAAGAGAACCTTATTGGTATTCATTGAGTTTTAATTTCTCACAAGCATTATTAGTATATGGGGGAAAATGTAATATTCAGCCTCACAGCACTCACTGCTGTATAATAAACACCAAAGAAATGTTATCCAGGAGACAATGTAGTAAAATAGCTAAAAGTACGCGCTTGGGACTCCCGGTTCTGCAGCTTCTTAGCTGAGCAAGCTAACCTCTTTAGACCTCAGTTTCCAGCTCTGTAGTACAGGAATAAAAATAAGAATCAAAAGGGATCATCTACGTAGACAACACAGCACTTGACACACAGGAAGTATTGAGGTTAGGTATTATTTTGAAATATTTTTAACAGCTTACAAATGCAAGGAGTTGCAGGGGGTGAGACAACCCCACCGCAGCTGCATCTGTCCCACATATCAGTCAAAATATTACCTCCATCATTTTCACTGCAAATAAGCTCTTGGTCCTCTGAAGTCCCATGGTATTTGGTCTATATTTCTAACTTGTGTTACAGTTAATCATGTATACATGAGGATTAAAGGAATTATTAGGTGTAACACATCTAGAATGGTTCCTGGTTCATAGTAAGTACTCCAAGAGTGTAAGTTATTATAATTATTTTCCCTCACAGAGAGCTGGTGGCCCTTAGTGAGCTCTTTAATGTGTGTTCTTTTTCTGGACAGTCATGCAAAGTAGGGAGCATTGAGGACCCATGTCAAGATAGCTCCACCAAAAGGGCCTTTGTTGTTCTTTTTACCACTCTGCTTTCCTGAGAGAAGTTTGCAACAGGGGATTACAAACTAGAGCAGAATTTTGTCCACTATTTTTCATAAGCTCATCTTCTCTTTCCTCAGCCGAGTTAAGTATAGATGCCAGGCACAGAGTAGGAATTTTATCCACTGAGTACTGAGACACTCAACAAATGTTTCTGTTCTTCCAGGGCTGTGTCACAGACATTGTCTAATCCAAGCGTTCAGTCACTATGTGTTTATTTATAAGTATTTTTAAATATATTTTAATTTGATTTAATTTATTTATTTCTGGCTGTGTTGGGTCTTTGTTGCTGTGCGCGGGCTTTCTCTAGTTGCGGCGAGCGGGGGCTACTCTTCGTTGCGGTGCACGGGCTTCTCATTGCGGTCGCTTCTCTTGGTGCGGAGCACGAGCTCTAGAGCACAGGCTCAGTAGTTGTGGCGCACGGGCTTAGTTGCTCCGCGGCATGTGGTATCTTCCCGGACCGGGGCTCAAACCCATGTCCCCTGCATTGACAGGTGGATTCTTAACCACTGCACCACCAGGGAAGCCCAGTTTATAACTCTTTATTGGCACATAATGGTTTATCATTCATTACATGCCAGGCATTGCACGAGCTGCTAGGGTTAAAATAATAAACTAGACCAACTCCTCTTCTCAAGGAGATTACAAATTAGCTGAACTTAGATTCTCCCAACTTTTTTCATATTAAGGCATGTATTTGAAAATGATCACATTAGTTCATGATTCAGCAGATGTGTCCAGAGGCAGTCAGCTTCAGGGACCCAACCTGGCGTGCCAGTCGGGAAGCTTTATGTAAGGTGCTCAATTCTTAATGTATTTAATTTCTCCATAACTTTTCAGATTAGATGAATAATACAACACAGTGTCTAGTTGGCAGTGGGGAGAAGGGAGGAGCAGCTACTAATGAAACTTAGTGCAGTGTGTTAAGCTGAGTTTGCAGGTTGGTACTGGGTGTCAGAACTTTGAATTAGCAAAGAAAAGGATTAGAGGGCTAACTGGTGGGGCAAACATACCGGGGGTGAGGGTGGAGCGTGTGCGCCATCATGTTTTAAACAGATAATCTCTAGAACGGTTTCAAGAGCTATTGGTTTTAAACCAATTGTTTGGTTTTAAAATATTCTCCCACAACAATTGAATGATAATTAACTTCGTTGAGTTACCACCACGGGCTCTACAAATCCCGTCTGGGGAAGAAACTATCGGAACTACGTTGTGTTTCACCAGCTTGGAAGTTGTGGAGCCCAAGGTACCTGGGAGAAGTCCATGTTCTTTAGTTTTTTGGGCCTTGAGAGTGACATTTTTGTTTCGGGTTAGTGTGACCTCCTTCGGTAGAGTAAACATGTGGGCTGCATTTTTAAAAGAGCCCCCATTTAAAAAGCTGGTAGTGGTAAACAGCAAGAACCCACTGTCACATTTTTAACGTAGCTCCAGAGGAGCGATGATTTAAAATCAAAAGTCTTCTCATTCCTATGGCAACCACAGAAGTGTTCAACTGATGCTACATGCTGTGTACATTAAGCCCTGCGTTGTGTTCCTCTCCCACCTTCTGCTACCTCCGTCCCTATGGATTCCACCTGAACTTCCCTAAACTGTACACCTTGAAAAAGGCTCTTTTCCAGACTCACGGTTGCTTTCCAACATGCAAGCAATCAAATACATGTAAAAGGGACGACTCCTCCCAGAGGAAACCTTTACAAACCCAGAGGGGAAAGGTACCCCAAAATAGAGACACCGTCTGTTTCCCTGATTTGACAGGTTTGAGAGCTCCTTGTTTTAAAGCCAGACATGAATCTGTGAAGAGATTCCTCTGAGTTACAACCCTTTTTGGGAGCAGCTACCATGAAGATAACATATGTGGAGAGACAGAGCCAAAACGCACCCACTGGGCTGCAGTGCATCTCCGGGAACATTTATAACACATTCACAGGAAGCTGGAGTGGTTAGTCATGGATATGGAGAAAGACCCCCTCTGTGTCGACTGTCTCATAGCGCTGGGAGCTGGCTGTCATCATTACTGCCTGTTCTTCAAGGAGGACTCCAGTGGTTTTGTTCTCCTGAAGGGCTTGTTCTTTGAAAGAGCGAGAACCTGAAGCCTGGCATTCAAAGATGCAAAGGCCAAGTAAAGACAGGCTGAATCCTGGCTGAGTGCTTTTAAAATTTCCAAGGGAAAGAAAAATCATTTTCAGTTGAAAATGGCCTGGGATATTTTGCATATAATCTTGCTTAGATTCTAAGATATATTGACAAAATATGGACGAGTCACTCACTTCTGTTTCTTGGGGAAGGTTCAGAGGAACATTCTGGATCAGAATGAGGCACCACACCCCTATTGGCTTCTCTCTAGAGGCCGCCATTGTCCATCTGTCCCCCATGCTTCCTCAATGAGGATGTTTGTTTAGGGGGGTGTTTTGTTAAGACTTCATCCTCAATCACTGTATTCCTGGTAAGTGTAAGGATTGCGAGCTGGGAAACCCAGATGCTGGTACCAGATCTGTTGCTCTGTGATGTAAGATGTGGTGCTTATCAGCTCCGGGCTTTCCTTTCCCTCACTTGTAAGCTGGAGATGTTAAACTATTTAGTCTCTAAGTCTCAGGTATCGTATTGCTCAAAAAGTCTAGAATTTCCAGAGCTGAAATCCGTAGAATCGGGGTCTGATGAAAGCTTTCTGACTTTTTCTTTCAATAAAGTGGGACCAGAACATATAGAAGTGGGGACACACGGTAAGTCTTACTGCTCAACATGTGTCTTTGGATGAGTAGCTTCAGCAGTACCTGGGTCCCTGGGAACTGTAGCATCTTGGGCTCCGCTCCAGACCCACTGCTTCAGAATCTGTATTTTAACAAGCTCTTTGGGAAATTGAGAACCACTGCCGTAAAGTACTTACAGAGGCTGTATTTCTAGTGATAAATACGTTGGCGGCAAGGTGAACTGCGTTCAGCACCATGATTCACCTTCCTCTCACCCTGATTATTATTCCCATTTAACAGATGAGGAAACCAAGGTGCAAAGAGATTAGGTAACTTGCCTATAGTCACACAACAGATAGGTTATTTAGTGGTGAAACCGAGACAGATTTAAAGTAGACTTGCCCTGTATAGCTAGTCAGCTAAGAGGGGGAAGGACTGTCCACGAGGCCTTCTTCAGACTCTCCACAGTAAACCTCCCTTGTTTTTTTATTATTTCTTCAAATAAATTTATTTATTTATTTCTGACTGCGTTGGGTCTTTGTTGCTGCACGCAGGCTTTCTCTAGTTGCGTCAAGCGGGGGCTGGTCTTCCTTGCAGTACATGGGCTTCTCATTGCCGTGGCTTCTCTTGTTGCGGAGCACGGGCTCTAGGCGTGTAGGCTTCAGTAGCTGTGGCACATGGGCTCAGTAGTTGTGGCTCGCGGGCTCTAGTTGCTCCACGGCATGTGGGAATTTCCCTGACCAGGGCTCGAACCCGTGTCCCCTGCATCGGCAGGCAGATTCTTAACCAGTGCGCCACCAGGGAAGCCCATCCCTTGTTTATTAACAGATAGAGTCTTCTGGCATAGAAACCCTTTCTCAGACCTTACCCACCTCCCAACTTGACATAGCATTTTTCAGTTTAAAAATCATCACTGATGATTTTCATGACAGCATCACATGGAAATCCGGGGTGGAATTATTACTTAATTTTACAGAAGGGATCAGATTCAAAGCCTAGAGAATTAAATTGACTTGTTTGAGCTAATGAGTCACAGAGCCCAAGAAAAGCCTGGACATTTGGGAGCCATACCCAGTATTAGATCATTGCCTTCATATTGTGTTTGATTCAGAATATTTACTGTGCTGCCCACTTGCTGATCTGTGTGTCCGTGTTGACGTCAAAGATCAGAACAATGGATAGTGCCTTCTTGGGGGTGCTCTTTTTAAATTAAATGTTAATTGTGGTACAATATGCATAACATAAAATTTATTATCTTCACCATTTTGAAGCATAGAGTTCGGTGGTATTGAATTCATTCACACTGTTGTGAAACCGTCACCACCATCCGTCTCCAGAACTCCTTCATCTTACAAAACTAGATCTCTACCCACTAAAGAATAACTCCCCATTCCCCCTCCCTCCAGCCCCATTCTACTTCCTGTCTCTATGAATTTTGACTGCTCCAGGTCCCTCATGTAAGAGGAATCACACGGTATTTGTGTTATTGTGACTGGCCTATTTCATTTAGCATAATGTTTTCTAGGTTCATCCATGTTATAGTACGTATCAGAATTTCCTTCTTTTTGAAGACTAAATAATATTCTAATGTATGTGTATACCACATTTTGTTTATCCATTCATACATTGGTGGACACATGATTGCTTCTACCTTTTGGCCATTGTGAATAATGCTGGTAAGAGCATAGGTGCACAGTTATCTCTGTAAGATCCTGCTTTGGGTCTTATCCCACAAGTGGAATTGCTAGGTCATATGGTAACTCTATTTTTAATTTTGTTGAGGAACTGCCATACCGTTTTCCATTCTGTTCGTACCATTTTACATTCCCATCAACAGTGCAAAAAAATTCTTTTTTAATTGAAGGAAAATTTAATACCATAATTGATTTTAATGTTCATTTTTCTATCTTCTTCCTTATAGTTAATGATCTGGGAAATTGAAAGGCTGACTTTTAGAGACTTAATCCAGCCCAACAGTATTTTCATTGCTCAGAAAGGGATTATAGCATATCTTTCTTACTCTTAAACATGTATAACCCATTGTGAAGCTCCTACATTAGACAAGTAGCAATTCTTCCTGTAGTAATTTTTCATAGCAGCAAGTCATTTTGAACACTAATGCTAGAAGTAAACTGGTCTTAAAAGAGGTAAATATATCAAGGAAGGTGTAGTTTTGAGATATTAGGCTAAATCATAGTGGTTTCAGAGTCAAAATGTCATTGAATTAGATATAAACGTATATTGAAAAGTAAAAAATGGTACTTTGGTATGGTTAGGTGGTTATTTTGTTTCATAGAATGAGCAAGTGTTGAAATAGATTGTTAAATGGTGTAAAGGATTTCTCATATCATCACTTGGGCAAGGCAATTAACAGAAACATGGCTCTATCCTGTTTGATTTTGACTCTGGTGTCCTTTAGCTACCAGCTGGTCTGAATTTCTCTGAAGCTGTCATCAGAGGAAGCATCTTTCCCAAAAGCTCATTTAAACATAGAACATTCATTGGAGAACATTTCACATCTTCCAGGGTTCACTTTTTTTTCCATTTTAGTTTCTTGTTTGCTCTTAAGAAATGTTGAGAAAAGGTTATATCTATCTGTCTATCTCTCAAACATGCACATACTAAATGAAAAACTCTTCCTAGGAACAAATATTCTCGAACTCAAAGGAGCTACAAAATTTTATTTTATTTTTTCTTTGTTTCTTCCTCTTCTTCTTCTTCTTCTTTTTTAATTAAAAAAATTTTTTTCCACACCTTGAGGCTTGTGGGATCTTAGTTCCCCGACCAGGGATTGAACTCACACTCTCGGCAGTGAGAGTGTGAAGTCCTAACCACTGGACCACCAAGGAATTCCCTACAAAATTTTAATTAATTTATCAGAATATAATGAGGCATAAAGGGCTTATTTGGTCTTTATTAAGGCTCAATTTTTTTATGCCATAAAAACTGGGCAAATCCTTGTTGTATTAAGGGAGAAATTGACTATTTGATAATTGTGTCATTTCATAATTGTAAAACATGAAATTCATGGAATAAATACTGGCTTTCTTTCTGAAAATCCAACACTGTTAAATGGAATGTTAATATAAAGTAATTGAGTATTCACTCATTAAATACTGAACAATTATTTGTTAAACAATATGAAATTGCTGGTTTTGAACCACTTTTGGTCTGTAAAAGCATCAGGCATTGGTGAGGTGCTTAACATTCAGAAATGATTAAAAATAAGATCTCTGCATTCAAAGAATTCACAGTCTACTGAAGTGAACAGACTCAAAATGTGATTAACGTGAATATTCTATAATAGAGACAGGTACGTGGTACTTTGGGGGCAAAGAGAATGGAGGGATTCACTTTATTTCAACAGGAATTTTACTTACTGCTATTCACCAATAGGGGTAAAATTTTTATTTTTTTCCCCTCACAGCACGGCTTGTGGGATATTAGTTCCCCCACCAGGGATCGAACCCATGCCCCTGGCAATGACAATGTGGAGTCTTAACCACTGGACCACCAGGGAATTTCCAAGGGTAAATATTTTGATAAACAAATCTACATTTTCTTTCCTGGGCTCACATATTCATTTTGAAGGTGATAGCATCAACAACATTATGCAGAAGGATAGAGGAGAATTGCCTGGGAATGTTTTCATCTTTTTGTGCTCAAAAACTTTAAACTGTTCTTCTGTCCTCTTAAAAAAATTCACTCAAAAGTCCTTCGGATATCAGTAAGGAGTCTGTCGTCCAATGGTTCTTGCAGGACCAAGCGATAATGTTGTTCCATGGCAGTCAGCTCTGTAGAATCACTCTCAGATCAAAGATGCAGAGGTCTCTTCTAATTACCTGGGATTATTAGAATAATCCCCAAATTATATTTCTTGGGAGATGGCCATAGTCTTTCCTGACACCCCTTTCTTAGCCATATACACGATTTTACATTTGTTGGTGCTGACAGGTCTTCTAATCCTTGCAAAGAACTTCGTTCTTGTTAAAAAGAATTACATAAAGAAAAATAAACTGAAGAGGACATTTTCTAAACATTGAAAAGTTTCAAACACCTACTCACCTTTAAAAAAAAGAAAGCAATTGCCCAGCAAACCTGCTGATGTCATTTTTCATGAATGTTGACGCATTTAGGTTGTCAATTCTATTTCTGTTCACTTAACCATAGCCTCCGATTTCCACTTATAGAATTTAGCTTGGAAATTGGGCTTTGTTCAAACTGTGGTGGCTGAAAAGGCGTTTAAAGCATAATACAATAAAAATACCCTTGAAGCCACTTAACCTTTTGTGGACAGATCTTGAGTTGCTCTTATGATGATAAGCACAGCACTTTTATCTGGAGCTAACAGTGGAATGAAGGATACAGAGACAAGCAACCACATTATTTAATAAAAAACCCACAACTTATGTACCTGAATTCATCCTAATGCATGAGTATTTGGTTTTTCTATTTGCTAAACTGACATTCTCTTAACTCTGTTGCTCTCTAGGGCAGCCAAGCAATCAATGTGAGTTTAAACAAATAAGTGTTTATTGAACAAAAGAATGAAGCAAACAAAACCTGAATTCTTTTAGAGAGTCAAAGAAGGCAACATGAGTGACCATTTAAGGCTACCTATTCATTTTGCAATTTCTTTCTTTGACTCAAGGATTGGTGCTAAATAACAAAGAAACCACAGAGTTCCTTTCTCAGTGCAGAGTTCATTAAAGAAAGTGTCCTCAAACAACAATTGCAATTCAAAGTTTAAGGTGATTTAGCAGAGACACGGAAGTGGGGATTTGATCAACTCATCTCGGGCTTAAGAGGACGGGTGTTGTTTGACCTACGTTAACTGCTGAGCCGCAGGCAAGCAGGAAAATCAAGTGAAGAAGCGGGTCTTAAGGCAGAGGGCGCGGCCTTAGTAAGGCATGGAAACGCGGAAGAGTAAGGCATGGAAACGCGGAAGAGTAAGGCATGGAAACGCGGAAGAGTAAGGCATGGAAACGCGGAAGAGCCTAGCTTACTTCAAGAGGAATAAAAGATGGAGAGCCTCCTCCAGACAGGCTCAGGTCTTGGAAGAGGAGGATATGAAAAGGTAAGCTGGGGCCACATCGTGAAGGCTATCCTACTCTGGCTTCATTCTCCAGACTAGAGGCAGGGACTCTTGCTAAGAGGCAACTGACAAAGTCCAGGCAAACTGTGATAAGGCCCTGACTTACAACAGTGAAATTTAGTTGGAGATACTTTGAATTTCTAATGTCTCAGAAACATTCAAGCGTAGGTGTTTAAACCAGAAAAAGAAATTTGGGTCTAAAGGGAGAGGTCACACCTATAGATATGGATTCTCACTCAGCATATTTGGAAGTTGAAACAGTGAAAACGAGTGGGTTCACTTAGGAGATACAGCGTTCCACAGAGCAGCCTTGGCGTCACCCACGGCAGCTTGTTGAAATGCAGAACCAGGCCCCACCCCAGACGAACTGCATCATAATCTGCATTTGACTTAGGTTCACATGTGAGATCCATGCACATTAACGTTTAAACCCTGCTTCATATGTTAGTTGACCAGGGTCTAACCATCGCACAGATCATGGGTTATTCTTAGAAGATAATTGGGCAGACCTGGCCAAACCCAGCCCCAGTATCCCCTGAATTGCTCAAGCAGTAGTTTAAATCCTGGCTGCACATTGAAAGAAACTTCATAACTTAAAAATATACTGAAGCTCGGACTTTACCCCTCGAGATTCTGATTTATTTGTTCTGGGGCGAGGCCCAGGCATTAGTAATTTAAAAGCTCCCCAAGGTGATTGTAATGTATAACTAGGGAAAAGTATCATCATGCTAAGAAGTCTTAAGGGGAAGCAGAAATCTAAATTCAATGAAATATAAGAGGATTTTTTAAAATAATGAGAGTATAATGCTAGGGATGTATTATTATTATTATTTTATTTTTATTTTTTGTGGTACATGGGCCTCTCACTGTTGTGGCCTCTCCCGTTGCAGAGCACAGGCTCCGGACGCGCAGGCTCAACAGCCATGGCTCACGGGCCCAGCCGCTCCACGGCATGTGGGATCTTCCCGGACTGGGGCATGAACCCGTGTCCCCTGCATCGGCAGGTGGACTCCCAACCAGTGTGCCACCAGGGAAGCCCGGGCTGTATTATTAATAGAAGCCTTAGTTGCTGTGCAGTGGATGGTGTGAAGGTAATTTTAATTTCTGGAAGGTATCAGTGATGACATAAAAGATGGCATATTCTTTAAGAAAACTTTGAGTTCTTATTAAGCTTAACTTGCAAGAATTTCTGTTAGAAAACTTACACAACACTTTTTTAAAGTCAGCAGAGACAGGATAAAAACTTGTTTTATGTTGAAGTAGTTTGGGAGAGAGGGAGGGAGCAAGGAGTCAGGAGGGCTATTTTTCTCCCAGTGGTAAAGAGCTGTATGCCTCGATTTGCTAAACCTTGAAATGATGGCATTTTGTAAGACTGAAAGACTTTGTGTAGGTGTTAGTAGGATGTCAAGGATGAGTCAAAGATTAATACCTAAATTACAGAGCATGATGGGCATTTTATGCCTCTGTCGTGGAGATCAAGCTGGGGAGAAGGAAGTATTGACTGATTCGAAAGTACTACTTATATTGGGTTATAATTTAATCAGATAGATTATGCTCAATTCCAAGAATGGAGAAAGGCTTAAGCCATGTATTTTTAAATAGTTCTGCAAATTATGTCAAGCGTATAGCTTATCCATTGTCAGGCTAGCTCCAACTATGCAAAAAGATCTCAAAAGTTTAGAAGTTCTTTATCTCAGAATGCATTACTCACTGATTGTGATAAGATTTTTCCAAATGCCCGAATCATGTTATAATTAAAGCGGTAATTTCAGGCACTTCCCTGGCAGTACAGTGATTAAGACTCTGCGCTTCCATTGCAGTGGGCGTTGGTTCGATCCCTGGTCGGGGAAATAAGATCCCATATGCCATGAGGTGGAGCCCCCCCCCCCAAAAAAAGTGGTAATTTCAAAAGTGACCTACCAGCAGAATTATTCTTTATGAAATTTTTGTTTTGTTTTGTTTTGTTTTGTTTTGTTGAGGTACGCGGGCCTCTCACTGTTGCGGCCTCTCCCGTTGCGGAGCGCAGGCTCCCGACGCGCAGGCTCAGCGGCCATGGCTCACGGGCCCAGCCGCTCCGCAGCATGTGGGATCTTCCCGAACCGGGGCACGAACCCACGTCCCCTGCATCGGCAGGCGGACTCCCAACCACTGCGCCACCAGGGAAGCCCTATGAAATGTTTTATATCATGCCTGTATTTTTGTATCAATAGCTGCTTGTTAAATCCTTCAAATTACCCTGGGTACCTTTGGATCGTATGAAAGAATTGCAAGAATCTTTCTCTCTGTCCTTGAAGAGCTTAAACATTCAATAAAAACAATTAGAGTTGTGCATCTAGGGAAAATGTTTTATTTTCAAGATACAATAATATTGCACTTAAAAATTGAGAGAATCTGTAAAGTCATAAAGTTCAAGGTTCTAAAAGTTGAATGACAACAGTAATACTGAGAATGCAAAAGAGCTACACATGGCTTAATATCTGCTGCAATATTTTAAAGAAATCATTATATCAGCTTAAAGACACAGAATACTGGCCTGAGAAGTTGTATTATCCCAGAATTCTCTTTAGAAAATAGGCATAATTACCCGCTCACCCCAATTCTTGTAATAGGTTAGATACAAGCATTGTTGCTTTTCTCACCTGAACAGGTTAATTTTGCCAAGATGTAAACGGAGCCCATTCTGTAATATCCACCCTGTGCCCCGTCTGTTCCCACTCCTGTTCCCTGAGCAGGGTGGCTACATTTAGAGGTGAATAGGCTATTGCAGATTGCAGAGAGTTGAATGTATGATAGATTTTTAGTGTATGCTCACTGTGTGCTCCACTTTCAAATACATCCACTTCATTTCATTCTCAGAAAAATCCTTTTAGGTGGTTGACAGATCAGACTTTGACAGTTTGAAAAAAGAAATTGAAGCTCATAGAGATGAAGTTACTTGCCTAAAATCACACAAAGAATTTCAAACGCAGTGTTTTAACCTAAATTCTCTCTAGGACAGGACATTGGCTCCCTGGGTTGTAGAACTTTGCTACATGATGGAAATGCAAAAGAGTGAATCTACTTTCAAAGGAGCCCAAGTATGGTTCACGGTTCTCATCTTAGCAACTTTCTTTGGGTCTTCAATCTCAAGGTTTAGGAGTTATGAACGTGGTCCCTGATTCAGATTTTGGCTCAGCCATTTATTAGTTCTGTGACCTTGGGCAAGTCAAATCACATTTCTTATTAGACCTCTTTTTCCTTTTTTATGAAAAGAGTTAATGATAGCTCCAACGTCATATGGATGTTGTGAGAATTAAGTGGGTGAAGCACATAACGTGCTTAGAACAGTACCAGGCATGTGGCAAACGATAAATGTTAGCTGTTATTATTCTCACGATTCTCAAATTTTGATCTCCAAACCAACTAGTCCTCCGAAGCTGCAGACTCATATATCCTCCTGATGCTGCTGGTCAGGATATTTTCCTGGAGAGTCACAGACTCATCATGTCCAAAAGAGAACTCACCTTTGACATAAGGTAATTCAAAGAGGTTGTCACAGTGAGCGGTGAATAAACGCTGAATAAATCGTGGTTATCACTATGTATTCCCGACCTATTCTTTCTCCTGTATTCTTCTCTCTGTAAAGGGCACATCATCGTCCAGGGAATCTCATCCAGAAAGCTGAGAGACATCCTAAATTTCTGAATTTTTTCCTTCCAGAAAGATCCAGACAATCACTACGTACAATCAACTTTTCCTATTCATAAGTATCTTTTATACCGTCTGTTCCCAATGCCTCATCTTTTTCACTTCAGTTTTTTTTTTTTTTTTTTTTTTTTTTTTTTTTGCGGTACGCGGGCCTCTCACTGTTGTGGCCTCTCCCGTTGCGGAGCACAGGCTCCACACGCACAGGCTCAGCGGCCATGGCTCACGGGCCCAGCTGCTCCGTGGCATGTGGGATCTTCCCAGACGGGGCACGAACCCACGTCCCCTGCATCGGCAGGCGGACTCTCAACCACTGCACCACCAGGGAAGCCCCGCTTCAGTTATTTGAATAGGTTTCTAATGGTCTCTGGGATCTAAGGCATGTCTCCCTCAACAATGATAGAATCAATCCTTAAAATTCAAATTGAGCATGTCATAAACTTGCCTGAAATCCTTCACTAATATGTTTCCAGCCTACAGGATGTGTCTCTCACTCCTTTCTTTGTTTACCATGGTAAACAAAGCCACATTCTGTTCCAGCCTCGCTTCTCAGATGTGCCAGAGGTTGTAGCCACATGGTCTTCTGAAATCTTCTGTACACTCTCACTCCCGAGGGCCATTGCAAATGTTGTTTTCCAAACCTAGACTGAGCTCTCCTCATTGCTGTAAAGAAATATGTTCATCCAAAAGTTTGGGGAACACAGTGTTAATCTGAATACATTTTTAAAATTTAAGTATGTGAAATCAAATTCAATATAATGACTCTTTTGGGGGGGTTAAAGATTTGCCAATACAGTGGGTATAGCAAATGTTATTACTAATGGCTTCCTAAGTAGAAACTGGTATAATCTTTTGGATGCTGAGAAAGCTATCAATATAATCAGACAAAGTCTCCTTGTCAAAGAATTATGAACGTGAGACAAACCCAAACTTTAACCGTTACACTGGTGCCACTAGCGCCGTGAGGGCGAGAGATTCATGTATAATTGAAATATGTCAGTCTCTCCTTATTGCCTAGGTGTCTTGCAGAACCTGATGCTAGGTTTTACACTGGTCACTGGCACTGATTCAAACTACATGAGCCTCTATGTACCACTGTCCTAGAAAATTATCCCTGGTCCCTAGAGAGGGACCACTTGGATTTGATCCTGAAGAAGACAATTAAGAAAAACGGCAGTTAACACATCAACAGCAAAAAAAGAAAAATTGTTTAAAAAATCCGGAAAAGTGTGGTTACAATAAAAATTTCACAGAAGAGAAGAAGCAAAGTGCTAAGCATTCCAGTAAGTGGTTGAGATAAATAGTCTACCTGCAAAAATTCAATAACAGGTCATCTTTGCTGGGTCAACCTGTCTTTTTATACACAGCTTCTGACTGTAAACTTAGGTCATTCAAAATCCATTTCCTTTCAGAATCTTCTATCTTAAACAACCCTAAATTAAGAAGTCAATCTGAAGCCCTCAAAACAGAGAGATTTGGTCCTTGCCTAGGAGCAGTGATCTTTGGTGAGTCCTTCCTTCTTCAGGATACAGTTCAAACTCTCCAGTAAGACAGAAAGGACCTCTAGATATTTTTCTTTCAGCAGTTGTCCCATGTCATTGCAACTCCACAAACATCACCCCTCGAGTCAGACCAAAATTGCTGGTTTCTAAAGGCATATTGCTTTTTTGTGCCTCCTTGCCCTTGTACATGCTTTTCTTCTGCCCAGGGTACTCTTCTCTCCCTGAATAAGTCTCTTTCGTCCTTCAGTACTCTGACACCGATTCCTAAAGGTTGAGTTAAGCCCCTGCTTATGTAGCCCTCTCTGATACTCACATAATACTAGCCCATGTTTCTGTTGTACATATGCACTGTATGGCAATGGTGATGAAGATGACGGTGATGATAGCAAGTATTTCGTTCTAGGCTGTGAGCTTTCTGAGAAAAGGACTCTTCCATTCTTTATCCTCAGTTGCTAATTCAGGGCCTCAAAGATAATACTGTCTATAGAATGAATGAGTAAAGCATCGCAGCATTTGCTAGATATTTGCCTTTTAGATGGCCTATATTAAGAATTTTGTCTTTAAGATATATGGTTGGCTTTCAGATGTCATCTGATTATAATGGTCATAAATCCAAATACACTTTTACGGCATGTCTGACGCATTGTCTTGTCTCTGTTGTGCACAATTTATGCTTGATTCCCGTATTTGAGTCTCCTACCATCCTCCTTCCTTTAAGCTCGTTCCTGGTGGATAAAATGAACTGTATATGAGATCCAAATGTCACTTTGGCTTTGACATCTGAGGTGGTATTAGATCCATTCATTCACCATCCATCATTCATTTATACCTATCTATTGGGCTCTTGCTAGGTGGCAGGACCAATACTAAAATCAGTTGTACTCCTATTGCATGTTGCATTACACTATGGTGTTCTCTTATAGTTATGAGTGAATGTGGTTGCTTTTGCTCAGCTGATACAGTTCCTGAAACAGACATTTAATATATGATAGGTGAATAACTGGATTGATGAATACATGACCCAATGGCTAAATTTGTTTTTTTATCCAGTCACCGTTTAGTTTAAATTCCAGACTTAATTATCAAACAGAATAAGTGGCTTAGGTATATTTTCCAGTCCAGATGCTCCCTGTTCATGCTTTCTTTGGGATTATAAAATGCCATGATTACGTCAGTAGTTTTCAAATATATGTTTAAAGTACTAGAACTTTGTTTTCAAATGTAGTTCAAAATACAGTACAGTATACAGAAAAAGTAAAAATAATTCTTAATCCTATTGTCCATAAGCAATGTTTCAGTTTCAATGAAAGTATCACCTGCAGATCCAGTTTTGCAAAGCACTAGGATACACCATTTACACAGAATTCAATGTGAATTGTGTCCCCTAGAGTTGTCCTATGTGGAAACCCTCATTACCTTACTATCTTTCTAATATGTACGTCTATGTATATTTTTATCTTTTTTTTTTCTTTTCCAGTACGCGGGCCTCTCATTGTTGTGGCCTCTCCCGTTGTGGAGCACAGGCTCCAGTCGCGCAGGCTCAGCGGCCATGGCTCATGGGCCCAGCATGTGGGATCTTCCCAGACCGGGGCACGAACCCGTGTCCCCTGCATCGGCAGGTGGACTCTCAACCACTGCGCCACCAGGGAAGCCCTATCATTTTAATTTTTATTAACAAAGCATCCTGCTTTCCTAAATTATTTTCTGTATTATTATTTCCATAATATTTTCCGTATTATTATACTCAGTTGACTAGTTACCTCTTTTTACTTATCACTGTTCTGTCCACAAAATTTAGACTCCTATAGCATTTGTAGAGCCCCTGGAGAGATGAGTTCATGCTTTCTGTTAATTTTGTGTTGCTCCCATCAGGAAACTGACATATAGAATATTTCACATAACATCAAGGCCATATCAAAACAGTTTTGTTTCCAACAAAACATATTATATTCACCTGTGGCACGACATTTCTGAGGGTGGGTGGTGTGCAGATGTGTGAAACAAAGTCTTACAGAACTAAGTGCCAACGGCATTCATTATTAGTTACATTTTGGTTAATACAGTCCTTTTAAAAAGGAACATATCTAAAAGCCAAAGACAAGTTTGACCTAGTGATACTAAGAATTTATCATAAGGAAATAGTTCAACAGTAGTGAAAATATATGCTCTATTTTTTAGTATGAGTTTTATGTACCATTTCTCTATTTATATCTTTATTTTATTCTATATAACAAGAAATTCCACATGGACTTTAAAAATAAATGTAAAAAAATGAAACAATCAAAAACGAGAAAATTTTATGTGAATATTTAATAAATATTTGGGTGGGAGAAACTTTCAATCCATCAAAATAACAGAAATAATAACAAATGACCATACTAGAATATTTGACTATATAAAACAAAAACTTTTATAAATAGGAAACATAAATAGAGAGGGGCTGAAAAGGATTAGCACCTTTACTATACAAGACCAATTATAACTCAGAAAAAAAATCATCAAAAGTCACGAAGCAGACAGGAAAAATGGCTCATAAACACGTAGAGATATTCAAGCTTAGTATCTAGAAATGAATACGTAACAAATGGAAAGCTATACTATATGTCTCTCTTTCCAGTGAGAAATATTAAAACTGTCTTAATAGTTTTAACTGTCATGTTTAAACCATTTGTCTTTAGCCTGTTCAAATACAAATGTATTTGGGGAATTCCCAAGAGGTCCAGTGGTTGGGACTCCACGCTTCCACTTCAGGCAGCATGGCATGGGTTGGATCCCTGTTCTGGGAACTGAGATCCCACATGCCACTGGGTGTGGTCAAAAAAATAAAAACAAAATAAAAATATCTGTTTATCTACTCTTAAAAAAACCCAGAAATGTATTTGTCCCAGCCCTCCACAGTACAAATTCTCCTGTGGTTTCTTCCCTCCTTCTCTATCTCTCCACCGGCATTGTACACAATAGAGCAGAGATGCCTCTCCCTCAACAGCCACGCACTCAACCATCTCTGGGGAAACCAAGGTCCAGCTGTGTGGGGACAGCTCTCCTGTTTCTAGAAGTAGGTGTCATTTGTCAAACTTTTGGGTGAATTTCATCAGAGGAAATAAGAAGGACTCGTGGACTGCCACCCAAGCCAGGATTCCCAGATTCCTCTGACCTGATATAACTTATATAATCAGAAAAAATAGAAAATAATGATGCATAAATTGTCATTAGAACTATATGGAAAAATCTTTGCAAGAAGAAGAATATATACAAAAAGGAAAATAGCTGCGCTGCAGTGATGCAGTAGTTATTTATAGATTACTGTACAACAATGTGTTTTTTAAAGCTGGTTGTTTTTAACTTTTAACAGAAAGTAAGAAACATATTCGCAGTTGTAGCATCACACAATAAACCAGAGCTTCCAAGAGGGGAGATGTAGCCTGCTTCCCTCTGGGCTTCACTAAGCACCCTCCCCTATTCACCTCCCCATCTGAAGCCTAAACAATCTTTGTAGCAACTAAAAACAAGCAAACAAACAAAAAACAGAGTGAAAATCTCCTTGGAGGGCAAGGTAATGAGAGATACAATCATTATGATCCATTTTTTTCAGACATTTTAAGTCATAAAATCAATTCTTATTAAAAAAATTTTTTTTTAAGTACTAAGAAACATCAGTAGGAAACTGAAAAACTTTTGGTGAGGGATTTATTTCATTTTGTTTTGAATTTTACTTTATATGTCCCATAAATAGTAGGAAATATTTTTGGTAATGTGACTAAATGATTTTATGTTTGAAAGTTTAAAATAAGATGGTGTGAATTCTTTACTTGTTAATTCCGTAAGTAACCTTACTAAATTGTGTTTCTCTACATTGTTCAGTCAATGACTGAGAGGGGTCACGCACACAATTTTCCTACTGAGAGACATATAGTAGAGCGTTCCATTTGTTACGTATTCACTTCTAGATACTAAGCTTGACTATCTCTACACGTTTATGAGCCATTTTTCCAGTCTGCTTCATGCCTTTTGATGATTTTTTTTCTGAGTTATAATGGGTCTTGTATAGTAAAGGTGTTAATCCTTTTCAGCCCCACTCTATTTATGATGTTTCCTATTTATAGAAGTTTTCATTTTATATAGTCAAATACTCTAGTATTGTCATTTGTTATATTTGTTTTTTTCAATAGGGTTACTTTATAGACATCACAGCAATTCTTTGAACAACAGGGCAATTATTGTGTTCATAAGAGAGAAGGCCACTCTATTTTCCCATTAGAAAGACCCAGAAAGTAAGAAATTTTGAGAACATTAAACTGCCTAAGAAGGACCTTACTGAGCCTCTTTCTCTGGTAGAATCTAGGGTGAATCTACACATTTGATTCAGTAAATTTTTTTGAGAGGAACAGGACCTAGAAACATCCAGTCAATAAAATTTCCAATTTACAAAATTATACAAAGAGGTTTTTCCTTCATTTGAACGGGTAAATTCTTATTTTTGGAAAAAAAATTCTGATGGCCTAATATTCTCCCATGGGTAAAGAATACTACACTTAAACTTTGTACTTGGGACTTCCCTGGTGGCACGGTGGTTAAGAATCCACCTGCCAATGCAGGGGACACGGGTTCAAGCCCTGGTCCGGGAAGATCCCACATGCTGTGGAGCAACTAAGCCCGTGCACCACAACTACTGAGCCTGTGCTGTAGAGCCCGTGAGCCACAACTACTGAGACCACAAGACACAACTACTGAAGCCCATGTGCCTACAGCCTATGCTCTGCAACAAGAGGAGCTGCTGCAATGAGAAGCCCACGCACCGCAACGAAGAGTAGCCCCTGCTCACCGCAACTAGAGAAAGCCTGCGCACAGCAATGAAGACCCAACACAGCCAAAAATAAATAATAAGTAATTTTTTTAAAAAATCAGGAGGAAAAAAAACCTGTGTACTTGAATAGTCTCACCATTATAAGGGCAAAATATACCTCTGGAGCCCAAATTTTTATTTTTAAGTCTTTATAGCGCATCTTCCAATTGATCATATCATTGCTCTAACAAGCTGAAAAGAGGTAACGGTGAAAATTCTGAGCTTATGGCTCAAGGGAAGAAAAGCACTATTTTCAACGAAAGTGCATTGCATCTATCCTGGCTATTGGTCTCTTTGGGGCATTTTCGTAGAAGACCATGTAAGTAATGCTGCTTACTTACAGATATGGGTTTATAACTAGAACATTTCACTATTTGTTGTAAACTTTCATCTTTCCACAAATAGGTTTTAGACTTGAGCAGTGACTAAGGCAAATAGTTATATGAAGAATTTGCAGGTAAAACACATTTTATGCCTTAGTTTAAAAATAGCCTAAAGGCTCATTCTATGAAAACTGGCTTAAGCGGCCATCATAAGGAGGATCAGGCCCGGCAGCTTAGCTTGGGCACTGATGGATGGTAACTGCCTTACTATCTTCTGAGCTACTCTCTCTCCAGTTACAGTGAGAATGAGGCTCTCCCCCATTCTTTGATCTCTCCTTCTCCCAATCTCTCCCCCACATACACAGGAGTGGGCTTGTGCCGTGAGCTCACAGGGTCAGCCTCAAATCTTCCTTCGGATACCCAAAGATTCATTAAAACCCTCTGCTAAGTAATGGTCCTTCCACTTCAGGTTCCTGTTTTCTCCTTCCTTCATCAATTTTCAAAAGTGGAAGAGAGTGATATAAACATTTATGTCCTTGCTAATAAGATTATAAAAACCAATCCTTTCCTCCCTCCACTCATCTGATGGAGGTCAGAACCCATCTTTTCCCCCTTCCCTCCTTTTACAAGTGACCTCAGTCTGTCAAGCATTCCTCCTCTCTCCTCAAACTTCTATCTGGATATAATTTCAAACTTAGAGAAATGTGATTAGAATAGTACAAGAAGATCCATGTACTCTATATCCAGATTCACCAATTGTTTACATTTCGTCCCATCTGCTTCTCTCTCTCTTTCTCAATTCAGAAGGAATCATTTCAGATACATTGGAGAGATAGCATGCTTCTTATCGCCTAAATACTGCAGGGTGTATGTCCGAAGACACTCTCTGACTTAACCACAGTTCAATGATCAAAATCATGAAGTTTAACATTGAAAACAATACCATTATTTAATCCATGGTCTGCATTCACATTCCATCAGCTTTCCTAATAATGTCCTTTATAGCTATTTTCTTTTCCTCTCCTGGGATCCAATCTCAGATGACTCTCGGATTTAATTGTCATATCTCTTAATCTGGAACAGTTCCTCACGCATTTTTTTTTATCTTTCTTGAGCTTGACAGTTTTATAAAATAAACGTCAGTTAAATTTTAGAATGTCCTTTAATTTGGATTTGTTGGTTATTTCCATATGATTTGAAATCAGTTTATTCATTTTTGGCTGGAATGGAACAGACAGGATGTTGTATCTTTTTCAGTGCACTTTGTCAGGAGGTTCATGATGTCGGTTTGTCCCAGTATTGGTAATATTAACTTGGTCAGAGGGGTATCTGCCATATTTCTCCACTGTAAAGTTATTACTTTTCCCTTTGTAATTTATAAGTTATCTGTGGGGAGACAATTTGAGACTATATTAATACCCTGCTCTTCATCAATATCTCACTCATGAATTTTAGCATCCTATTATTTCTATTCCATAGAAAATTGCCTATTTTCTAACTCTATCATTCCTTCCATATTTATTAGCTGACATTTAACTGAAAGGAAGAACTCTCCTTTCTCCTCCTCCGTTAGGTAATTAATTTATTACATTACTATGGACTTATGGATTTTACTTTTAAAAAATGGGTTACTATTTCTATCATGATTTATTTTAATGCTCAAATTTTCAAGATTTGGTCATTGGCAGCCTCTCCTATATCTTTAACCTCTCCCTTTCTGCTTACTGCTTTCCACCAGCATTTAAACATGCTTAACTCTCCTTTCTAGACACAATCCTCTTTTACCACATCTCTTATTTCTCCTTCAAAGCTACATTTATTGGAAAAGTTGTCTATATATGCTTTTCCCATTTCTTCTCTCTCATTCACTCTTCACCCTACCTCGGTCTATTTTTCATCTATTGGCTTAGCCGAAAACTTCATTCGGGTTTTGCCATAACATCTTACGGAAACCCGAAAGATCTTTTTGGCCAACCATATACCATTCCACTGAAACTCATTAAGGTGAAAAATGACTAAATTGAGAAAATTGAGAAATATTCATTTTTGATAACGACTCCTCCCCTCTCTATTTCTCCCTTTTAACTTCTTCATTATAAAGTTAAATAGATGCAGAAAAATCACAGAGAATAAATGTATAACTTAGTGCATTATTATAGGTTGAACACCCTGGTACACATCACACAGGCCAAGAAATAGAACTATGCCTACTGCCCAGCAGTCCTTCCTTCCATAAGTAACCTCTATCTCTTAACTCTTATAATAATAATTTCCTTGCATTTCTGTATGGTTTTATTACTCATGCGCATTCCTAGACACTATACCTGAGTCTTGCTCTTTCAAAATATTGGATGCAGCATTTAAGTTCTTTTCATCTACCTTCCTCTTCCATTCCTTTCTTTCCCTTACAGTTTGACTGTGGAAGAACCCTGGCCATTTCACTGCAGATTGCTCCATAGTCTGAATTTTGCTGATCGCACACTCCTGGTGCAGGGTGGTGTGTTGCTCTGTCTGCTCTATTTCTTGTAAATTGGCAGCTGGGCTCAGACACTTGATACGACTCGGGTTTGATTTCTTTGGCAAGGCTATGGGTGGTAGTGTGTTCTTTATTTCAGGAGGCACATTATATCTGGTTGTTTCTTAATAATGACTATCAAATCTACATTGTCAGATCACATAACCATTACACACTAAATTCCCTTCCTTTTAACTCCCTTTTGGTGTTAGTTCTACAAGTTGCTCTATGTTGAATGCTCATCACCTGTCTTCATGTCATTGGCTCTCTAGTTATTTGATCAAAACTTGCTCTCTTGTGGATTCTTTTGGAAGGGATCATAGGCGTTCCTTAGTTGTTTCCTAGTGAAAACATATCTTCCATACCCTTTGTACTTGGTGGTCTGTTTCTCTGGGTATAAAATCCTTAGTTCACAATCACTTTCTTTGAATATTTAAAGTATTTTATTCCATATTTATGCTTTATATTTATAAGTACAAAGCTTTGAGGTCAAAAAGTCTGAAGACTAATTTTCTTTCCCTTATAAGTCTCCTTAAAGTGCATCAATTTTCCTTGAATATGTCTTACTGTTGGTTGTTTTGGATCTATATTTGCAGATGTTCTTGTGCTTTCTTTTTTTTTTGCGGTACGTGGGCCTCTCACTGTTGTGGCCTCTCCTGTTGCGGAGCACAGGCTCCAGACGCGAAGGCTCGGCGGCCATGGCTCACGGGCCCAGCCGCTCTGCAGCATGTGGGATGTGGGATTCTCCCGGACCGGGGCACGAACCCGTGTCCCCTGCATCGGCAGGCGGACTCTCAACCACTGCACCACCAGGGAAGCCCTCTTGTGCTCCTTCGATATCTAACCTCATATTTTTTTAAATTTTAGAAATCTTCTCTTGAATTTTTGTTCTAAGTATTTGCTCTGTTCCTTTGCTATTGGTTCTCTTTTTCTTCTTTGGTATTTTCTGTTTATTAGATCATCTTTGTTTATCTTCAATATTTGTCACTTTCTCTTGAGTCCTTTTAAAAATGTCTTTCTTTTAGAGTTAAAAAATTTCTGCCTTTTCACTTTATTTATCTTAAGGCAGTGTCTGTTGTGTTTATTCACTCGTGTGTTTCTTCCAGTTTAGTTCTCATTTCTAAAATGACTTTTTCTTTTATTTCTAATCATTTTTGAATGCTGTCACCTCACGTGAGGTTTTCTAATTCTGATATATGTTGACCTGTGTAATTTTCTTAATGTCTTTCAGCACATTTTACATATGCAACCATTTTGATCTATTTTGAACATACTTTTGGCTTGTTTTGATTCTTTATAGAATGTTATTCTGCTCCTTATTCTCTTATAGAAACTTTGTAAAATATTTGAACTTGATAATTCTCTTGCTCATTTTCATAGCAACCTAATTTTTCTGAACTTTTAAAAGGAGCTTGGTTCTGATAGCTTTTCTAACTTTTAGAACCCCTCTGTCATTCTCAAAGAGTGATTTATATTCTAAGATTTCCTGTCTCTGTTCTTCTCCCCTACGTTGAACTAGACTTCTTCATATGCTCAATTTTGATTTCACTTCTCCAGTGTGGGGCTCTGTCCTATGTTTCAGGAGTTCAGAGGGGCTAGGGTACTCCAACTCCTTAAGACCTTCTTACTGTGGGTATTTCCAGTTGAGAAATGAAGACTATTCAGAGTAAGGAAATCCCTGCCCATTTCAACTGCTGTTCTCAAATTGGCCCATCGTACTTTCCAGTGAATTTCTGGCTCTATCTGGGTTCTGCTATTCTCAGGTCTGTTGGGTGCCCTGCTGCTTCCATCTGTTTCTCCCACACAGATGCCGAAATCACATGCATTTTTGTCACTGTTGATGGTTTGTTGTCACATCCTTGTATTTTGGAGTTCTTTTTTTCGTTTCTTTTCTTTTTTTGGCCAAACTATGCAGCTTGTGGGATCTTAGTTCCCTGACCAGGGATTGAACCCGGGCCCAGGGCAGTGAGAGTGCAGAGTCCTAACCACTGGACGGCCAGGGAATTCCCTATTTTGGAGTTCTTAAGGATATCTTGTCACTGAGTCTTCTTCTACATGTTGTCCATATGTTTTGGTTTCATTATTTAGGTTCTCTATCTCCTTTTATATTGGGAATTTAGGAAGATCTAAAAACTAACCTGCTGTGCATCCTGCCACCATCTTCTGGACACTCTTGAAACACTATTATCTCAGTTTGCATTCCAAAAACTCCTTCTAGTTTTTTCCCCTACTTCTCTTACCGCACCTTTTCAGTTTTCTAGGCTCATTTTTCTACCAGTCCCTTAAATGTTGGAGTTTCTTATAGCCCTTTGCTCTTCTAACTCTGTGGATTCTCTACGGTCCCTGAAGGACTCTGTATACAGTCTCACAGCTTTCATTGCCACCTAGCTTCTGTATTTCCAGCTATGACCTGCCTGCTGAGCCTCAGATGTATATATATCCAATTTCCTACTGGTAGTCCCCTTGGGGCATCTTCCAGGCCCCTCACATTCAATGTATTCAGGATGAAGCCTAATCCGGCCTTTGTACCCCGACACCAAATTAAATCTCGGAGACGGGGTTTTGGGTGAAGTAGAAAAGAATAACTTTATTGCTTTGCCAGGGAAAGGGGGCCACAGAAGACTAATGCTCTCAAAACTGTGTGTCCCGACCTGGAAGGGGTAGTGAGAAGTTTTATAGTAATGGTTCAAAGAGGGCGTGATCAGCTCGTGGACATTCTTCTGACTGGTTGTGCTGAGGTAAGTGGGAGTTGGCATCATCAACCTTCTGGTTCCAACCGGTCTGGGGTCTACCTGCTTGTGGGCAGCATACAGTTACCTTCTCCCAACTGGCTGGGGTTTCAGTGTCTGCAAAACAGCTCAAATATATTATTATGTGTATCCCCTGAGGGGGAACCAGGAATCTGCCCCAAGGCTACACTATTGTTTCTTTTGACTGTTCCTGCTTGTCTCTGCATCCCCTCCCTTCTCTGATTAACAGCTGTTTGAACCTGCTGTTGGAACTCAGGGAAGGTCATGGGGGCCGAATGAAGCCTATTTCCTGTAATCAAGAAATGGGGACACTGAAAGGCTTTTGTGCCCAGGAGCCCCACAGGGTCCTGCTCAGTATCAAGAATGGAATTAATCATCTCACTCCACAAACAACTTCCTTTTCCTTGTTCCTTGGTCAGTAACAAGCACCATATTCCTCAGTTTGCTCAAAGCCATAAGTCTCTTGTTTCCTCTTTCTCATCCAAAACCAACTAGTCCTTCCAGTTACCCCGTAAGTATTTCTCAGTAAGTATTTCTCAGCAGTCTCTCTGTGCTTCACCCTCCACCCTAACACAGACCATAATCATCTATTTCCTGGAATATTGAAATATCTTCCCCTGGTGATACCCTGGCCTCTAGAATTGCTCTCTAGGGACATGTATTGAGTTGTGATGGGTAAGATAGAAGCATTTCCTCCAGTTTCTCCCTTTCCTCCCTCTTACTCTTGCCCTCTGAGGCCTAGGACTAGATCAGGGTTGGAAGGAAATTTAATAAGCAGGTGGAGCTGGGGCCCTATGAAATGATGTCACCAAAGGGGAACATCTAGGTAAATCAACTTAACTCAAAAAAAAAAAAAATCTATCTCTGTGTTCAGAAGCTGTGGAGAAAAAAAAAATACAAATGGGCTGTATTATATGTTGGCCTAGTTGGCTCTTATGACTGTAATTAAATCTGTTCAAATATATTAACTGATGACATAGAAACAGCAACAGCAGTAGACTTGCAGAGCTGGGTGACATTCAGGTCACAAGAGCTTGGAACAAGATAAGACCTCCTATTTCCCATTACTGCCTTTTTCTGATCACTTTCAATAATTTGAATTTACATTGTTTTTTTTTCTGCCAGTTACTGCTGCATTTTAAGTGTTTTTAAAAGGCAAAGTTACAATTAGCAAACTACTCTCCATCGTTAATTCATTAACCGTGTCCAAGAGATCTGACTATCATAAATCAGGGACTTTCTTTTCAAAGCTGTCCTCTGCGTTATTTCCTACCAACTCTTTCACTTCTTCCATGACTACCCCCACCTTTCTTGTATTTCTCTCCCTCTTCCTGTCCTTGCTTCATCCATTTCTGCTCTTCTGTTCTCTCACCTGAGCTCTCTTTCACCTCACATTCTTCACTATGTATTTCTTGATCTTTTCAACTTCTCTCCAGACAGAGTACTTGCTCTTCTCATATTTAAAAAATCTTCACAGTTCACAGCCCTTTCCCACTTATTGCCCAGCTCCTATTCTCTCCCCTGCCTCATATTCCACTCAAGTCTTCCTGATTAAAACCTCCATAGACGCGTTATCGATGGCTTGACTACTTGATGGTCAGCTTTAACCCTCTCGCACTTCTACTCCATTTGGAGGCTATTCTAGGGTGGCTGCTACTGCTATTGCTGCTTCATCAAATGGGACACTCACACGAGGGCCTTTATCATACCTGACCACCTCCTTCCAGCATTCCAGCTGCCTTGTTATGCTTGTGTGCCAGGAAAGGAAGATGGTCTTCAAAACAGGGCTATGCTTCCACTTCTACGATTGAAGGGAAAGTCACACTCCTCTAAAATCTTTGTGGAGAATGATATTCTGCTCTATTCTCCTTGTTCATCTTTCTTCTGCACATTGTTTCCAACTTTTTTCAAACCATGACTTGGACCAGTACCTGAATTCATTGTTGAGCAGGAGACCTCTCCCCCTTTCCTAAACTGAACACTGATCCAGGGTCCTGTTACTGCTGGCATTGTGGGTTGACATGGCCTCCTGGCACCTAGTAATCCAATCTGGGCTTCCCACACTTGGAAGCGAGCTGGGATTTGGGGTGGAAGTGGGGAGGGGTGTGTGTGTGGGGGGGAATATCATGTTTTAATTGCTGCCTGGAACACCTCATTGGTGGTGGGGCTGGCTCTGGTGTTTGCCTGGTGATGGGTCTCTACACAGCTTGATCTTGCTGTACCAGGAAACCCTGCCGGACACCATGCTGCTGTTCGCTGCTCCAGCAAAGAAAACGAGAGGGATTGACATTTCTTCTCCTTCTTAACACATAAGGACCTGAACCAAGCAAGCGGGGAAAAAGAAAACCCAAATTTCAAGGCGTCTTTTCTCCTTTGGGATATTCATTCCGTATATAAATTTTTCTGTATTCCTTAACTGGGTAGCACGTGATGCCCATTCAGAGTTGTCACTTGCTCAGTTTGAGACCCCAGCCAATCCCTGGTAGCGGAGAAAGTTAAGTCTACGAATGAAATGGAGAGATCAGAGGATGCATACCTGAAGCCAGAGGGTGTGCTGAGCATTAGGAAAGTAAATTTTGACATAGGAGCAAAAGTCTGAGAAACTCCTTGTGCTTTGAGCCTAGGCACAGCCTTTCACCCCCTTCACGCTTCTCGCTAGTTTGTCACGACCCTCAGAAAGCCACCAAGTGGGTTCCTTGCTGGACAGTCAGATGCAGTCCTCAGAGTTCACCCCAGGTTGCCCAGTTGTCCAAGGAGGGGAGAGAGAACACTTTTGCTCAGTGCATTCCTCAAAAAGCGTCTTGGCCATCGTTTCAGAATTTTAAAAGCCTGGATTTCAAGGTCAATATAATAACAGTCCCAGTGAACCCTAACATGTTGCAAATCTGGCAATTCAAAAAAAAAAATCAGTCTCCTGTGACTGGTGCCTTCAGGCATTTAGCATTTCTCCCTGCCTTTTTCACTAGAGATCCAAATGTTTATTATGAATGCTGGTCAGAAAAAGCCGCACTGAAGCAGAGAAAATGACTTTTACCGTCGAACATCAGTTGGTGTGAGAGCATCTGTAAATCTGTCTCAAAATAGGAAAGTGAAGAAAATGTACAGGAGTGTGAGGCGTCCATGTGTATTTTTTTTTTTAACATCTTTATTGGAGTATAATTGCTTTACAATGGTGTGTTAGCTTCTGCTTTATAACAAAGTGAATCAGTTATACATATACATATGTCCCCAGATCTCTTCCCTCTCGTCCATGTGTATCTTAAGTGTAATACAAAAAGGGACGTTTGCTTCTGTTAATTGCTTGTCAAACACACTTATCTCTCCTCCCATTTACTATTGCTTCTTCTTCTTCTACTTTTTAAACTCTTTAGGGAAGGACGCTTAATATTTATTTATTTACTTATTTATTTGGCTGCATTGGGTCTTCGGTGTGGCATGTGGGATCTTTCGTTGTGGTGCCCCAGCTTCTCTCTAGCTGTGGCGCAGGGCCTCTAGAGCACGTGGGCTTAGTTGCCCAGCAGCATGTGGGATCTTTGTTCCCCAACCAGGGATCAAACTCGTGTCCCCTGCATTGGAAGGTGGATTCTTAACCACTGGACCACCACGGAAGTCCCACTATAGCTTCTTAATTCACATTTATGCAGTATATCTGGGACTATAGTCTGAGGTCTTTGCATGTTCCAAAATATTTGTTGTCATTAAACACGAAAGACAGCCTGGGTGTGTCTATAATTCTTGGGTCATGCTCTCAGGTAGGCGAGGGTATGAGAAGGCAGTAAACACAGCAGGATATGCAGAGACCAAAATATAGACCTAAAAGCCTTTTAATATGCCCTGGGTTTTCTTAAACTGCCTCTTTGCCTGGGTTTCTTGGAAAACTGTCTCTGGGAAATGCCTTAGCAGAGAACCAAGGCCACTGGCCTAATGATTCAGCTTTATAGCAATGCTGACTGAAGCAAACTTAAAGTGGACACATGGCTGGCCTATTTTTTTTTTTTTTTTTGCGGTAGGCGGGCCTCTCACTGTTGTGGCCTCTCCCGTTGTGGAGCACAGGCTCCGGACGCGCAGGCTCAGCGGCCATGGCTCACGGGCCCAGGCGCTCCGCGGCATGTGGGATCTTCCCACACCGGGGCACGAACCCGTGTCCCCTGCATCGGCAGGCGGACTCTCAACCACTGCGCCACCAGGGAAGCCCTGGCCTGTCTATTTTGATCAACCTTGTGAGGCACTTGCTTAACCATCCACATAGGTGAGCCACCTTGTTCCATCTTAAGAACACCTGCTGCTGGCTGTGTCTCATTATCTGAGGGATGGCCAAAGGTCAGGGATCAAGGGATGGCTCTCATGGGGCTGCAGACGATTGGAGACAGGACATTTTCAAGTCTGCAAAGCTGATTTTATATCACCTCCCAAGTCTTCTGGTCCTGCTCTATCATCCACGTGCTCTCCACCCGCACCAGCGCGGTTCTTTGAAAGGATTGACTTCAAACACACAGGCACTGCTCAGCTCTCTGAAGCTTTGCTGCTAGCTTCCTGCCCCACGCACTGACATGTTGTCATCTTAGTGAACGTTTTCTGTTCTTCTGATTGGCCACTATCACAAACTCCCTCACTGTAAACCTCTACTTTCTCAGTTCCCCTCATGCATTTCTGAACATTTTATCTCGGGATCCTGTATAGGTCCCTATGTTTGCCCCTCACCCATTACAGTTGGTGTACCCTTGTTCTACCTTCAGCCCAATGTTTTTCTCTCATCCCATTCTCATGTGCACAACCAACTCCTAGATGCTGATGAGTCCCAGATCTATCTAGCACAGAATTTTCAGGCATTTAACTCCTGATGGACCTAAGCTCCACCCAGGTATTAGCTCCACTACAGCTGAACTCAACTGGTCCCATACTGACATCATCTTCTTTGGTACCCTGCATTTTCTCTAGGTTGACAACATCTCCTAGGCAACAGAACGTGGGAGCATCCTTAACTGCTCCATCCCTCTTAATCTCCCACAGAAAATAAACCTCTAAACCCAATCGGTTTTTCACTTTCTAATTGTCTCTTCAAGCCATCATGTCTTCTCTCACCTTACCAGCCCTATCCTAGAACAGATACCCTCTGGTGAGGAATATCGTACCAGCCCGCGATCACTTCACCAGCCTTTGGCATTTTCCGTCTCAAATTCATCTTGTGCAATGCCAGCAGGGTGATCTATCCAAAATATTAAGCCAACTATGTCATTCCACACCTTGGAATCCTTCGCTGGCTTTCCAGGTACCTGCAGGATGAATCCCAAACTCCTTAACGTGGAGCATGTGTCCCACCGTGTCCGGCTCCTGTATCCCCTCCAGCTTCACTTTCTGTATTTTGTACTGAAACGACACTGAACTCCTAGCGGTTTCTGAACACACAGACCACGTTTTGCTTTCTTGTTCTTACTCACGCTATTCGTCTGCTTGGAAAGTTTTCTTCTACCCTCCGCCCCATTTTGATATTCTTCTCATCCTTTCAGAAAGGCTTCAAATCCTACCTCCCTAGGAAGTCTTCACAGTTCCATCCTCCCTGCTCCCCAAGCCCTCTCTGGTAGGTTACAGGATCTCTTAGGATCCCGTAACTTGTAGTTTTCCCTCTACTTGAACTAACAATAATGGCTGGCAATGTTTACATCTCTCTCCCACTAGGATTTGAGTTCCTTGAGGTCAGAATCTATTACTTTCATCTTGGCACGACTAGAGCCAGGCAGAGTGCCTGCAAGAGGGAGCGCTCCGCTAGTGATTGTTGAATGACTCACTGACTGTGAACATCTCTAGCTTTTAGTTTCCTTTGGTAACTTAAGATGTAGGAAAGAGGTAAGAATAGGGAAGTTAGAAAAGGAGAACGTCACTGAAACAGGTTCGTTTTGCCCGACACACACTAAGCCAAAACGCTGAGACGCCGAGGTCTGCAGCAAACAAAGTTTGATTCACAAGGCAACCGAGCTAGGAGATGGGAGAACACATCTCAAATCCACTTCCCTGAAGGTATGGGATAAAGAATAAAGAAGCATGGCGGTCTGAGGCGTGGGCAGCGTGAAGAGCCTGGGAAGCATGGGCAAGTGTGATTGGAATCCGGTGAGGTCATTGTAGTTCTACGCAAGTGTAACTAGGCCACGGGCCTCTCCAAATTCTGAAGGTGGAGTTTTCAGCCTTCGGATAACAAAAGGTGACGTTTGCGCATGCCCATTTTGGACAGCCCGTGGTCCTATCCGGTCGTAACTGGCTCAGCTTGAACTAGATGCAGCTGACTCCAAGTTCCTGGAAAATAACTCGGGCAAAAGGATGCTGTTTGAAGGTTATGCGAGCCTTAAAATGACCTTGATTAGTGAAGGCAGGTGAAATGGATTTGACTAATTACCCACCACGGTTTCAAGAACTCATCATTTGTAATTGTTACACCTGATTGTAATTGTAATTGCTTAATAGAAGCCCTAACTGACGGGGTGATGCAACGGGAGGGATTGAAGGTAGTAGGGATGGGAGATAGGAAGGAGAGAGGTCAGGAAAAGCAAGAGGAGGACCTGGCATTTAAGCAGGAACTTGAGGGGAGCTCTCGCTGGTAGACATGGGCTCTGGAGCACCATCTAATGTGGGTTCTCTTTTATTTTTAATACAGCAAAAAATAAACAGCAGTTACAAATGTAGTTTTTTTTTTTTTTTTTTTAAAAGACTAATTTCTTTGCTCATTCCTGCTGTGGTAGTGTACCAGCGAGTGAAGTACCGGGTTCTTTATTAGGGCCAGCACTTTGGAGAGGGAACCGCCATGAGAGGAGAGAGAAAAGTGGTAGGAAAGCGCCCTAGGAAGAGATTCACCCGCTTAGATGGGAGGGTGTCCCCTACCACGCATTACTAGGTAGGGAACAAGCTCACTTGCTTCAAGCCATAAGCCACTCGTGCTTGCTCTCTGGACGATGTCAGTGACCCAGCACCTTGGAATCAGCAGGGAGCCACCACCCACCAAAAGTACAAAATGGGATTCTCTCCAGGTAAGCTGTGCAGTCCTCTTACAGTCTATGGATGTTGAGACCATCGGGTCCTCTGGTTTGCTTTTGTTAAGGAGGAGAAGTTTTCCAAAAGCAGAAGTCATCGGAAAGAAAGGGAAACTTTACCCCAGGCCAGGAATACCAGGGGCTTGAAAGTGGAAAAGTGCGAGTAACGTCATCTAGCCGGTAGAGTGTAGGAATAATGGGAGATGCAACTGAATTTTTTGTTTCTAAACGTACTTATTTGTTTTTATTCTTGGCTGTGTTGGGTCTTCGTTGCTGTGCGCGGGTTTTCTCTAGTTGTGCCGCACAGGCTTTTCATTGTGGTGGCTTCTCTTGTTGTGAAGCACAGGCTCTAGGTGTGTGGGCTTCAGTAGTTGTGGCACACGGACTCAGTCGTTGTGGCTCACGGGCTCTAGAGCGCAGGTTCAGTAGTTGTGGCGCACGGGCTTAGTTGCTCCGCAGCATGTGGGATCTTACGGGACCGGGGATCAAACCTGTGTCCCCTGCATTGGCAGGCGGATTCTTAACCACTGCTCCACCTGGGAAGCCCCTGAAAGTTTATATTAAGTGAGCTGGTACGATATTTGAACTCTGGATTTTTCCTCCTATGTTATGTGTATATATATGTGTGTTCTGCTGACCTGTGAATTTCCAGGTATCACCGTGGTAGATAAAAGGGTGGCTGTGGGTAAAAGGTCAGAACTGGGACCACTGCTGCAATCTCACTGCAGTTGAGTTAAGCAGGGACACTACTACCGTCAACCCTAAACAATCTATGCCACAGGTTGGGTCCCTGCAGCGCCAGCACTGCTACTGGGTGGCTCTTCTGCACTTTAGCCAGTGTGGTCCCTGAAAATGCAATGCGGCTGCTGCCCATCACCAAAAATTCCTGGTAGGGACAGCTTTTCATCTGGAGCACCTTATTCCATCTTGCGTGGGTACATTTGATGGTTCAAGCCTTGGGTAGGTGCCCAAGCTGTCTCTAAGGGAGCCTGGCGAAACAAGCCTTTGCTGTTTTCGGTGTTCACTGGGAGGTGACTGCCTCTCTGAGAACTTATAAGGTGGAGGTTTCCTCAAACACAGAAGAGACTAGGCAGCTTAAAACAATTTTTTTTGAGAGAAATTCCAACATACCGTTATTGAAGTCGAACTTTTAAGCTGTAATCATTCATTTCCTTACTAAAGTAAGGTTAGAATTGGAAGTAATACATTGTGTCAGTTATACATCAGTAATAGTACAAGCTAATTTTGATTTTACAGTCAAGGCAATCTCCAACCTCAGAATGAATTTGTTTCACAAATTTCTCTTGAAAATTCGTTTGGAACTCTTTTTTTTCCCCCAAAGAAATAATGTTTTTCACGTGTAGTTAGTTTTCTGGGCAGGAAACAAACTTCAGTTTAACTCCAAATGTATCAAGGGTAATAGAAAAGGAAGGGATGTCTGCTTATGTATTTATTGCTTTTTCAAATGCACGTTTCACTCTCTTTTTCCAATAGCTTCTTTAAAAATATATATATTTATTTGGCTGTGCCCCGTCTTAGTTGTGGCATGTGGGATCTTTCAGTTGTGGCATGTAGGATCTAGTTCCCTGACCAGAGATCGAATCTGGTCCCCCTGCACTGGGAGCACAGAGTCTGAGCCACTGGACCACCAGGGAAGTCCCTCCAATAGCTTCTTAATTCATTGTATGCAGTGTGTCTGGGACTATAGTCCCCAAGTTCTTTGCATGTTCCAAAATATTTGTTGTCATTATACAGAAAAGATGGCTTGGGTGAGTCTGTAATTCTTGGGTCATGCTCTCTTTCTTCGAGGATTTTGGAGCAGAGCTCCATGTTCTAACACTGTAGAAAAGTCTGAGACTGCACTCCACACCTCTGTTTTACTGTCTGATATCTTTATTTGGGGGTTCTAAATTTCAATGTGTCAAAATTTCAACCTCAAACCCTTACAAAACCAGATTCTATTTTACTCTTAAAATTTTTTTTTGATTGAAGTGTAGTTGAATTACCATGTTGTGTTAATTACTGCTGTTCAGAAAAGTGACTCAGTTACACACATATATACATTCCTTTTCATATTCATTTCCATTATGGTTGATCACAGGATATTGAATATAGTTCCCTGTGCTCTACAGTAGGACCTTGTTGTTTATCCATTCTATATGTACCAGTTTGCATCTGCTAATCCCAAACTCCCAATCCATTCCTCTCCCACCCCTTCCCCCTTGGCAACCACCAGTCTAGTCTCTATGTCTGTGTTTCTGTTTCATATATAGGTTCATTTGTATCATATTTTAGATTCCACATATAAGTGATAATCATATGGTATTTGTCTTTCTCTTTCTGACTTTCTTCACTTAGTATGACAATCTCTAGTTGCATCCATGTTGCTGCAAATGGCATTATTTCATTCTTTTTTATGGCTGAGTACTATGCCATTGTATATATGTATGACACTTTCATCCGTTCATCTGTTGTCTGTCTTCCTCTTGACTCTATTTTCATGACCATTTTTACTGGCCTGCTGATTACTCAAGCCCTCTGACTTCTTCCAACGTGTCTCTCAATACAATCACTTGCCAGGTTATTTTCTTCCACTTTTGCAATAGCCCTCCAATCACTTTCCTCCTTCCTATTCTCATAGACATCATGAGGCTTTAGGTCCTTATTTCTCCTTGGCTTAGATATTAAAAAAGCATCTCCTGCCGATCCACCTTCCCAACGTTGCATACACACTGCTGCCAGAATGATATTCTTCTCAAAAACATTCAGTGGCTCTCTATTGACACCAAATAAAGAAAAAAGAAAAAAATAAGCCCCAGAAAACAAAAGCAACAGCAAAGTAAAATCTCTGGTTTCCAAGGGATTCTGTAATATAGTATCATCTTATTTTTCTATCCATCTCTCGCTCTAAAGCAAACTATATTTCAGTGTTCCTGCTTCTTCCCTGAGCACAGTGTCTGTGCCAGGAATGCATTCCATAGAGTGTTTAGAGATAAAATGCTATTCAGGGCAAAGACAAACATCACTTCCTCAATTAAACCTTTCTTGATCTCCTCACCTGGGTATGTGAACTTTTCCTTTGAGCCATCTTAGAACATTATCAGGACTCTTCTTGTGCCATTTATCTTTCAAAATATATTGTGGTAACTAATGAAACTGTGATATCTCCCACAGGAGGCTAGTATGCTAAATCCAGGAGTCACATCTGATACATGCCTACATCTGCATGATATATGCCTACATCTGCATGCCTACATGATACTTATCCCCGAGTACATACATGTGTCTGATAGAACAAAAGTGAGAAAACACACCTCTTTCTTCAGTCCATTATTTTTAGAAAAGCAAAAATACTACATAATTAAGGTCATTTAAAAAAAATTGTTACCTATTATTTTAAAGAGATTGTTCCAAACAGTTTCCTTTGAGAGTTACACTTGGACTATTTAAGGATTTTTTTTGTCTGTTTTTGCCTTCTGTCCTTGAACTGTGAATTCAGAAGACAAGTGGAATGGAGGAAGCCAATGCAAGCTAATTCACCCAGCACTGGCAGCTGTCTGTCACTGGCGCTTGTCGCCTTGAAAGAGGAAGTTTTTTTTTTTTTTCCATTGCTCCAGAAAAAGAGCAGTGCAAACACACTTGATGGAAAGGCTATCCCAGACATACGAAATTACTAAAAAAGGAAACCTTTTTGCTTTGCTCCCTTTCCAGATTGTCCTAAGAATAATGAGATCATTTGAAAAGAGAATGAAAGAGAAATTAAATTTCTATAAGTATTTGAAAATAAAATAATTTAGACATGTACATTCGGTTGTTGACAACAAGGAGAGTAATAAAATTCATTAATAATCAATTATCCCAAACACAAAGTATACTTCTCAAATTTCCAGAAAAAACAAATCTCAGCTTTCATTTTAGTAAGGTTAAAGTGCAATTTGGACAAATCAGCATTTTCCCAAGATACACAGTAAGGTCCCAGATGCCTCACTAGAATATAATTTTTATGTACAATCTTTCAAATTGTTTCTCAAGCAGATAGAGGTAATTTGTATGTGTAGACATGGGTTTCTAACATAAATTAGGTTAAAACTCCATTGAAAAGAATTTGCCTTTTTGGACACATTTTATTATATTTTTATAACATGCAGAACATATTCGAACATGCAGAAAAATTGAAAGAATTTTACAACATTGAATGTGCGCCAAGATTCCACCATTAAATTTTACTATATTCCCTTTGTCACCTATCTATCTATCCGCCCTTCTGTCTAGAATATCACCGTCCCCTTATACTTTTTCCTATAAATCCTGCCCCCTCTCCACAAAGGCAGACTTTAGATTTTCACCCACCTTAGATTTAAAATTCACATTTAAATGTCACTTAAGGACTTCTTGACTGCTTATATCATTTTAAAGTAGTTGGAAATTTACATAATCCTTTTAATTTTTAAAAGTAATCTGTCTAATGAGTATTCTGCTTTCTAGACAAATCAGAGCCCACATTCCATGGAGAGTCATCGATCTTTAGATAGAACATATCTGGGTCGCATTTAACGTCACTTTGGGTGAGAGTTCACCTCTTTGGGGGTCGGTTTTTCATTTGTAAAATGGAGATATAAATACCAACTCTATACTCACCTCAGGACTGTTGTGAAGGTGAGAAGAAGAAGAAGCAGTTAAAACTTCCGTAGAAATGTACAATATTCTCCTCATTTGTGTAATCAGGCAAGTTGCAGGTGCAGCCTTGGAGATCACCTACTTTCCTAAATAAACATTCTGAGCTTGATTTCCAGGAAAATTTGGTACAATCACATAATTGGCTCAGTGTGCTGTAGTTCCATTTTTCTCATTAAAGACATTCAAATTCTCGTACTGCCGAAACATGTGAAATCACTGTTTTCGGCAGTGGCCTTTAATAATAATATGCTTATTTTTAGTGGACTCTACTATTCAAATCAATTTTGTTTATTTATTTTTTATTGTTAATTACGTGGAGATTTAAGAATAAAATACAAGAACATTAAGGCCTTTTCCCTATATACTAGTTGTAGGTCATTTTTGAATTCTTGCTTCAAAGTCAACAAAAAGAACTGACAGCTGATCTTTGTGATTCAAAGCAATTGCCACCTGCTAAATTATTCTGGGTATCAAGCACATAAAGCATTTCAGATAAAAGTCAGTTAGAAACTGAGTCATATAACCATTTTATGTAAGTATCTAAATATCTTTGATGAATGTTTCATTTCTCCAGTGAATATTCGCCTGGTGGTACATATCTATGTATAATTATGAATTCTACAGCAGTGATTTCAATCTTGAGATTTTCAATATGAAAGTCAACTGAAATGAAAACTTAATAAATTTTACTGTTTGCTTGAAGATCATATTTTCTTTAGGATGGAGAAAATTGAAAACAACCTAAGTATCCAACCATAGGAGAAAGGTTAAGTAATTAATGGCAAATCACACAAGAGGATATTATATTGCCAGCACGTTCATAGTTGCAGACCTATGTGTAGTTTGCTCACAAGTTAGCATAGAAAAAAATAAGGATATATGCATCATAATATTAATACTGGTTGGGGCAGGATCATGGGATTACAGTGTTTTAAAATATTTCATGATCAAATTCCTTTTTTTTTTTTTTTTTTTTTGCGGTACGCGGCCGGGCCTCTCACTGTTGTGGCCTCTCCCATTGCGGGGTACAGGCTCCGGACGCGCAGGCTCGGCAGCCATGGCTCATGCGCCCAGCCGCTCCCCGGCATGTGGGATCTTCCCGGACCGGGGCACGAACCCGCGTCCCTTGCATCAGCAGGCGGACTCTCAACCACTGCACCACCAGTGAAGCCCCCAAATTTCTTAAACTACTTTTATTTATTTCTCTCAAGTTAACTATAATGCTTGCAATAGACTGTGCATTGTACTAGAAATATTCCGTTGTTATTTTTTCTTAATTAAACTATGAGCTTTTATTTAAAGATACAAACATTATAGACATTCATAATTAGAAAATAAAAATTCTTATCTGATATTTTAGAGAAAATTACTATGTTTTTTATACACACACCGGCCACACACACCATATCACATAAATGTTAAGAGCATGGAATTAGTCATACCTGAGTTTGATTCCAACTATGTTGTGTGGTCTTAGGAAAATTACATAATCTCTTTAGGCCTCATTTCATTTATGTCGTTTGTGAAATAAAGTCAATGATAGTTAGACATTGCATAAAGTGCCTAACATTATTTATTCAATAAAAATTACTGTTCATGTACATATATCCATATTTTAACAGAGATGGTATATTTTATGTGCTTTTTTTTAACCCTCTTTTCCTATATATCTTGGACAGTAATTCATGTCAATTCATTATATACGTGTCATTTAAAAAAATGACTTCATAGTCTTGTCATTGTACGTGTGGAACACAATTTACTTATCAGAACCCTACTATCACTATGTCAAGCCACGCTGCAGTGAAACATTATGTATACATATCTTTAATTTCTGCAGGTATTTCTACAGGTTTAATTCCTAAACATTGAATTGCTTTTTTATGAGATGTGAAAAGTATAAAGTTGGAAAAGAGCCATTCATAATAGCCCAACACAAATTGTGACAGCAACAAGACAGCTACTGTAATGCACATGAAATAGCTAGAAATAAATTTAATAAGATTCAAATACACAAAAATGTTATGAAACTCTACTGAGTGACATGTATTAACAGATTAATAAAGGAAGATACATGCTTTTTCTTAGCTAGAAAGACTCAGTTATAAAAATGTCATTAATATGTAATTTAAACTATAAATTAAATTCACCAGTAAGATACTGTTTTATTCACAATAGCTTTATCATAAATGCTTGAAATCTTGGGGGCAAGTCTCAATTACTCTTCTCTTTCAGAATTTTACTGTCTGTTTTCCCTTGTTTTTTCTTCCAGGTTAAATTTAGGCTTTTTTTTCAACTCCTAAAAACATTTTGTTGGAGTTTTGAAACAGAGACCCTGTGGGGCTCCTGGCCACAAAAGTCTTTCTGGGTCCCCTTCCCTGAGTTCCAAAGGGCAGGTTCAAACAGTTGCTAATCAGGAAAGGGAGGGGATGCAGAGACACGGGGAGGAGCAGTCAAGAAACAATAGTGCAGCCTTAGGGCAGGGTCCTGGTTTTCCATCAAGGGATACACATAACAATATCTTTGAGCTCTTCTGCAGAACTAAACCCCCCAACAAATGGAAGACTTAACTACTTGATGAAGCATTCTTCATTCCAGAGAGGGTCACAGTTCACCCATGACCACCTAAGGCCAGATGATCTCTGAATTGAAGGAATGTGGGCCCTGCAGGCACCTGGATCCTTATCAGCAACCCTGCCCCTGGGCTATGTCTCCTCACAACCCACCCCCCACCCCACCCCCCTGCAATGTGGATTGGCACACACAGTTCTGAGGGCATTAGCCCGCTGTGGCCCCCTTTGCCTGGCAAAGCAATAAAGCTCTTCTTTTCTGTTTCACCCAAAACTCTGTCTCTGAGGTTTAAGTCGGTATTGGGGTACAGAGGCCAGATTCGGCATCAGTTTTAACTAGAAATACACTGAATTTATTAAATTTATTCCCAGGTAGTCTATAATTTTTAGTTTTGTTGTTGCTCATGGTGAATGTTTTTAGTTTTTAATTTTCCTTGTGTTTTTCCTAAATATGGTGTTTCAGCACCAGGCATACTTGACATAATTTAATCTTGTTAAGCATTCATTAATCTGATAATTTTAAGGAGCAGGAAAAGATGGGGGCTTTTTAACAGTTATTTCGGCCGCTCTTGTGATAATCACAACTTCCCATTGGATCTGTTTTATTACTTTGATGGTAGAGGAGCAGATAAAAGGAAATCAAGTAGAAAAGCAAGATCAGGTCAGGGAGGTAGAAAAAGCATGAACAGGAATCAAAAGACCTAAATGCAAATCCTGGATTTACCTTTAACTAGCATTGAGCTTGGGCTGGTTTGTCACACTCTGTGTCTCAGTTTTCTTTCTGTTTTAATATCCTCTAATTCTCTATTGGGTTAGTTAAAAACCTAGGATTCATGTATTTATAAATTCTTGAGTGGGTTTTTTTGGTTGTTTATATTTATGTATTTATTTAATGTGCTTGGCACTGCTTGGAAATCCCCACCCTGAAGAGGCAACACAGAACATTTAAGTAAGGTGGTCTTTAGTTTCCAATTTCTCATGTAAATGTTACAGCCTTTAGATGTCCTAACTAGAGCTGTCAGTTTACATCTCTGAATTGTGACTTTGTAGGTTCTCGAGAGTGGATTTGTCCAGGGCATGGTTTGCAGCAAGGAGCCTGGGTTAGTTCTTCCTCTAAGTCAGTTCCTTCTCAGCTTCGAGTTTCTCCTCCTGAATGTGGAGCTTTCCCATTTAACCTTCTATGATTCTCTAACCTCCATGCGGTTTCACATTGATCAACCAGCAGAGAGAATCAGGAGCATGGCATTCTCCAGGTCAGTGATTCTCACGCTTTAATGCATCTCAGAATCACCTGGGATGTTGATAACACTTAGCAGGTCTGAGGTGGGACCCACAGTTCTGCGTTTCTAATAAGCTACAGGTGAGAACGAGTCTGCTGTTTTATAAAGCACATTTTAAGTAGCAAGGGGCTAAGTCAGTCTAGAAAAGGAGTGAGAACAAGGTGTTCCCTGAGCAGAATAGCGTACCTGGGCAGTCTTGCCACAGCTGGTCAAATTCAACTAATAGAGCAGCGACAAGTCAAAAATATAATCAATTCCTTTCCTGTCCTTCACCTTGCCCTGGAGCATTTTTTCCCCTCCAAGGCAAAATGACTCAATACTGAAAAACTCCTGCTGTCTTAAATCTCAAACTGTGTTATCAAGAATGAGGTTTTAAGTAATCATCAGCAGAGGGAAAAATAGTGGAAAAAAATCCAAACACCCACACATTTGCTGAACAGTGAGAATAGAAAAATCAGGCAACCTCTCTGAGGGACAAATAAAAATGTATCCTTTACCTTTACCACTCCCCAAATTTTAATTTTTTAATTTCCCCTCAGTTTTAGTTGAATTAGTAACATGCTTATCATTAATAATTTGACCAGCACTGAAAACAATAAACAATAGAGTAAAAATTACCTAAAATCCTTATATTCACATATAACCACTGCTAATACCTTGGAAAACATACTTCTATGTCAGTCGGACACACCCCCCCACACACCCTATTTAATTTTACATAATTAAATGCATTTTTCATGTTATATTGGAAATTGGCTAATTTTACGAAATAAGTTTACCTATTAATAAGTCTTAACACTAGTACTTTATTTTTATCGAATACATTTGAAATGTAACATTGGGTAAGTTTAAGGTGTACAGCCTGTTACTCTGATACATTTATATATTATAATATGATTGCTGATGTAGCAATATTTATCATATTACATAATTACAGTACAATATTATTGTCTATATTCATTAGAGTGTGCATTAGATCTCTATGGCTTGTTTACCACTCAATAAAAGTTTGTACCCTTAAATACCATCTCTCTTACCGCCACCCCACTCCAGTCGCCAGCCACTTGTAACCACCATTTTACTCTCTGTGTTTTACAGGTTTAACTTTTTGAGATCCCACCTATAAGTGATATCATGCAGTGCTTTTCTTTCTCTGTCTGAGTTATCTTGGTTAGCATGATATGCGCAAGGTCCATCTACGTTGTTGTAAATGGGAGGATATCTTCCTTTCTCATGGCCAAGTCATATTCCATTGTGTATACCTACCACATCTTTTTTTTTTTAAAGCTTTTTTTTTTAAAGTAATTAATTTATTTTTGGCTGCATTTGGTCTTCATTACTGCTCACAGGCTTTCTCTAGTTGCAGCGAGCAGGGGCTACTCTTGGTTGCGGTGCACGGGCTTCTCATTGCGGTGGCTTCTCTTGTTGCGGAGCATGGGCTCTAGGTGCGCGGGCTTCAGTAGTTGTGGCACACAGGCTTAGTTGTTCCGAGTCATGTGGGATCTTCCCAGACCAGGGCTTGAACCCATGTCCCCTGCATTGGCAGGTGGATTCTTAACCACTATGCCACCAGGGAAGTCCCCTACCACATCGTTTTTATCCATTCATTCACTGATGGGCATGTGGGTTGTTTCCATATCTTGCCTATTGTGAATAATGCTGTGATAAACATACGAGTACATACATCTCCTCAAAATCCTGTTTCCATTTGCTTTGCGTGTATCCCCAGAAGTGGAATTGCTGAAGAGTATGGTAGACCTCTTTTTATTTTTTGAGAAACCCCCATAGTGGCAATTTACATTCCCACCAACAATGTACAAGGGTGTCTGTTTCATCACATCCTCGACACCTATTGTCTCTGGTCTTTTTGGTAATAGCCATCCTAACAGTCAACACTAGTACTTTAAATAGCTGCTTAAAAATTCCTGGTATTGGTGCAAGAGAAGCATGTTGGTTTGTTTGTTTTTAATTAGGAGATGCTTTTAAAGAATATTTTATTAATTTTACATACCTTACTAATTACGTAAGTTCAAACAATATAGATAATTATAGAGCAGAGAGCACAATATCACCCCAAATTTAACTACGTGGAGTACCTTCTCTAATGTTAGGTGAGCAGCATTCCTGAACATTTTTCTATGCATATATATACAGTTTAAAATATAGCCAAATCAAAAATTTTTATAAAAATGAGACTATGGTATATATATATTATTTTTAAATTTTTTTATGGTGGTAAAAGTCACATAATATAAAACATACTATTTTAACCATATTTAACAGTCCAGTCCAGTGGCACTAAGTGCATTCACATTGTTATGCAACTCTCACCATCACCCATCACCCGAATTTTTCACCTTCCTAAACTGAGACTCTGTCCCCATTAAATACTAACTCCCCACTTCCCTTCCCACTGCCCCCCACCCCCCGGCCCCTGGCATCTACCAATGTACTTTCTGACTCTAGGAATCTGACTATTCAAGGTACCTTGTATAAGTGGAATCAAACAGTATTTGTCTGCATCTAATGTATAATATATTGGAGTGCATTTGTAAGGTTAACTTAATATATGTCCTGCAAACAGATTGTACCTTCTTTATTTTTTTTCCCCCTGTGCTATACAGTAGGCCCTTAGCAGCCATCTACTTCATACATAGTAGTGTACATATGTCAATCCTAATCTACAGACATATGGTATATATATAATTTTAATTAAAATGTTTCACATTGAATTATAATATAATGGGGAGGGGGAAACAAACTGAACTCAAAGTTTATAGAATTGGTTCCATACATCCAGGATCTACCACTTAACTTTCTATGGGAACTTGGGCAATTTACTTAATATTTCTGTGTCTCAGATTTCTGATCTGTAAAACAGGACTTACAGTACCTCAATCATAGGGTGTTCTGAGGGTAAAAGGAGATAATATAAACAAAACATTTAGAATGGAGCCTAGAATATATATTCATAAATGTCAGGGGTTTTTGTATTAGCTCAATTATACAGATTTATTTTATGGAAAACTGGTTATGAAAAATATCAGAGATAGTAGTCATGTTTTTGGGTTAGGTCCATTTTTGAAAAAAACTCATAGCTTCCTCCTATGAAAGGTGGAGAAATGTATCATGTTTTTCTCCCTCCTCCCTCCCACCTCCTTCCCAATCACATCCTGATTTCTATTTTATTATATTTATTTAACTAAGAGTTTTAACATCTACATTCTGTTCTACACCCATAATTCCAATAGTTGTCTCCCTTTCTGAGAACTTTATTTTGATTCATCTTCTGACTGCATGCATTTCACTTTGGAGTCATTGCTTTCAGCAAAGACCTACAGGTATACTACCCTCTGATAATTTCCAGATTAACAATGCCTGTCTCTTAGTTTAATACTTGAGCAAAAATGTAAGCTGAGTATAAATAAATAACATTTATTATTTATAAATCAATAATAAATTATTGATTTTCCTCTGATTTTTATAAATGTTTTTATATGATCTCCTGGAATTTAACAGCAGTGATTTTTCCTTTTGTAAGTAAATTGCATTTCCTTTGGATGACGGAAGATTTCTTTTCTCTCACTATACTTAACGTTTAGTAACTTCTTTGTGACATGTCTTAATGTAGATCTTCTATTAAAATACACCTTCCACAGAACACAAAATGTCTTTGTGTCTCACAGATTTAGTTCTTCCTATACTTAGGGAAATTTTCTTCTATTATAGTTTATAAAAATTAATTGTGAAAGATATCTACATACAGGTGCAGTTTTGGGCTCCCCAGGGCCACAGAATGCAGCAAAGCTGTTGTGCTAACAATTACAGTTTATTACAGCAAAAGGATACAGACTAAAGTCAGCAAAGGGAAGAGGCGCATAGGGCAGCATCCTGGAAACCAGGTGTCAGCTTCCTGTTGTCCTCTCCAGGGCAGTCTTATGGACAGGGCTTTCCTATTCCAGCAACGATGTGTGTCAATTCCACGTGCATGGAATAGTGCCAAACGGGAAAACTCAACCATGCCCTGGTGTCCAGGGTTTCATGGGAGCCAGACGCATGGGCATGACTGACTGCTCACATGGCTGACCTTCATCTCCAGCCTCTCCAGAGTTCAAGCTGATATTGCATGGCACAAAGCCTCTAGATGATAAACACACTTTTACCAGGCAGGGCATTCTAAGGGCTTAGGGGTTACCTCTTAGAGCTAGTTAAGGGCCAAAACTTTCTGTGGTCCAAGTTAATCTTTAGTGCACAACAGGAAATTGGATATACTACATATAAGTAGACTAGATAGATAGATAGATTTAAGAATTTTCATAAAACAAAGAACTGTGTTGCCCGTGCTCACCACCCAGATTAAGCAATAGACTATATTATGTCCTTTTTAGTTTTCCCAGATGTATTACCATTTCTCTCTGCCAGAGATAACCACTATTCTTGACTTGAGCATTTCCTTTCTCTCTCTTTCTCTTATCAACTTGCTCTTAGTTTTGAAAATCTGAGTAGCAAGTACAAACCTACTTACATTAGGAAAGGACTCATTGGATGAAGAAAACATAAGCTGAACATCCCGTGTCATATTCTGCCTTCAGCTTCCCTTAGAAATAACAGCTGCCTCCTTTGGGGAAATAAGTGGACAAGGTCACAACTGAATCCTGGGAAATACAGGGCCTACCAAGACGGGGCATCTGGCAGATACGAACGATTGGCCAGGTTCTGGATACCTGACAAAAATATGGTCAGAGAGATTGGGCTGCTTTGCATTTTGTGCTTACCAGTTTATTTATTTATATTTATATGTATTTATTTATAAGCAGACATATTTATTGCTTACCGTATATTCATGTGGTCTGACACATTTCCTAGAACCAGTGCAGTTAGGTGGGTCATGTTTCCAGTTCTTGCCAATGTGCAGGGAGTGTAGGAGATGTATGTTACTTCTGGGTGGCAGATTAAAGAGCAAGTAATAGGCCAACTCTCTTTTAACCCTTCACAGCAACTGTGGAAACAAGATGTTAGGAATCAGTGTGTTTATCAGCCTGGGTGCTCAGTGACTGTGTATAGCAGAATATCCATCGTAAGCTACAGTGGACATGTAGTGTGAGAGAGATAGGTCACCCAAATTTGAGAGTTAGTTTGTTACACAGCATAACCATGGATACGCTGATTAATACATCTTGTCATCTTGCCTACTTTTAGCCTCCAGGTAAAGGTGAATCAAGCACACTTCTGGTTTGAAATGAGTGTCTTTAGATGATCTAATACTGGGGCATGGATGGGAGAGCAAAAATTTCTGCAGCATGTAGCTAAGCAATCCAAGACACATAAGAATCTGGAGTGGGCACATCCAGGTATTCTGGGTTGGATTAAATTGTAGGGATCTTGATCAAGATTACTTTCTACATATTTATTGCTTGAGGCACATTACTTCAGACTGGACCGTTGTCTTCTAGAGTATAACTATCATTCTGAGATTTCCCTTTTCCTTGGGAATTCCCTGAGAATTCTCTTTGCCTCTCTCCTGCATTGGATGACCCATTTCCTGTATCCATGCTTCCTCTGTCTTGGTTTATATGCTCATTTCAAAGGAGCACATCCTCCAGTAGCTTCTTATTCAAAGGGTTCTTAAGGCAAATTTTTGAGATCTTGCATGTTGAAAATGTCATCATCTTACCCTCATACTTGGTTACAGTTTGGCTAACTATAGAATTCTAGATTGGAGATATTTTCCTTCAGAACATTGAAAGCATTGCTGCATTTTTTTAATGGTGTGGGTGCTATTGAGAAGTCTGAGGCCATTCAGGTTTCTGATTCTTGGTATTTAACCAGTTTTTCCTCCTTTAGAAGTCTATAGAATCTTCTCTTTCCTTGGTATTCTGAAATGTGGCAGCAATGTGCCTCGTTTGCACCTGTTTTTACCCATTATACTGGAAAACCTAGCCAATCATTTAGAAAATGCTTTAATGAAATATAGTTCACATGCAAACCACTTTAATGAGATATAATCTACTGCCATACAATTCACTCACTTAAGGTATACAACTAAATGGTTTTCAGTTTATCCAAAGTATCGTGCAATTGTTATCACAATCAAATTTAGAATACTTTCAATAACCCCGAAAGAAACCTCATACTTATTACTACTAAATTCCCATTTCTTCAACCTGAACTCCCAGTGCTAGTCACCCACTAATCCACTTTATGATTTGTGGACTTGCCTTTTCTGTACAATTCATATAAAAGAAATCATACATTATGTGACCTTTTGTGACTGGCTTTTTTCACTTAGCATAATGTTTTCAAGATACATCCATCTTGTAGCTTGTATCAGTATTTCATTCATTTTTATTGCTGAATAATATTCCATTGTATGGATATGCTACTTTAGTTCATCCATTCATCAATTAATGGACATTAGGGTTTTCCCACATTTTGGCTATCGAGAATATTGTATAATTCACAAGTTTTTGTGTAAACATATATTTTCAGTTCTCTTGTGTAAATACCTAGGAGTGGAATAGATGTGTCATGTGATAACTCTATGCTTCAACTTTTGAGGAACTGCTAGACTATTTTCCAAAGCTACATTATTTTATGTTCCTTCTAGCAATGTATGGGGGCTCCAATTTCTCCACATCCTTGCCAATACCTGTTATTGTCTGTTTGATTATGTCCATCCTACTGAGTATGAAGTGATATCTCATGGCTTTTATTTGTGTCAGCCTGATGGCCAATAATGTTGACTCTTCATGTATGTTTTGATCATTTGTATATATTCTTTGGAGAAATGTAATTGATGAAAGACATCAAGCTACATATTCAAGAAGTGATAAGAACTCTAAACAGCTTAAATACAAAACACATCATATTTACACTTATCGTATTAAAGCTATTGAAAATGAAGAGGAATATAAAATCATTCAGAGGGATAAAAACGTAATGCTTACTTGTTTAAAAATTATGACAATATTGAAGTGTAAACTCTCTTTCCCAATTATATTCCTAAGTTTTATTTTTCTTTGCTTTTTTAATGAAGAATAAGATGATATACACACACTATTAGGAAACTTGCATTATTCTTTTCTGAATAACATATATTGTATATCTTTCAATGTCAGCAAATATAAACCTAGATTATTCTTTTTGATTGCTGCAAGGTATTTCAATATGTGGATGTCTACAATTGATTTAACTAATCTATTGAAGGAGATAAAGTAAACAGAACAAAAATTTACACTGAAACCAAAAAGAATGTTGAATATTAATTTAGCTCTTATTGTACATGGTACTGTACTAACTGTTTAACATGCATTAACTGACATTTAAGTAATAAGTTATTTCCATTTTTTAATTAATTATGCTCATATGAATATATGTATTTCTAGAAGCAGTATGCCAAGATATACAGATGGACATACATATACACACATGGAAATACTTCCAGAAGAACATACACAGATGGATATATTTTTGCACAGTATTTCTGGAAGTATCTATGGCCTAATTTTCTAGAAGAAATATTATACTGTGATAGATTTCTGCATTCATTTATGCATTTAATTATGCATTTGGTAGATACTACCAAAATGTCACAAAAATTTATAATTGATGCAAATTCATGACCCAATAAAGAGTTATTTTCTGTCAGGAAGGATAGGCCTTGTGTATCTTTAATAGTTCTTCAGTAGTTTTTGGTCTAGGAGTGGACATGTATGTCAGTTCTGGTCAATGAGACTCAAGGGGAAGACTGCCAAATGATATTTCTCCTTAATGAGGACAGAGCCTCAGAAACCTGGGTCTTTGGCCCTAGACCTTTCTTCCTGCTTGATATTTCCATGTAGCAGCCTAGAGCTGCAGTAGCCACCTCTCCATCATGGGATGATAAGCATGGAAATAAAGAGCCACAACTCTGAAATGATGAGGCAGTAAGATTGAAAGACAGCAGTTAAACCAAGGCCAACAGCTTTCAACCTCCCAGACAGTTATGTTTTAAACATAACCACCGTTTCTCGAATCCATTGTTAGTTGGGTTTTTCTATTACGCACAGACAAAACTGTCCTATACAAGGTTGTATCAATTTATCTACCCACCAGCATTTTATGAGAGTGCCCATTTTCCCACACTATTGCTGACACTGAATATTTTCAGTCTTTAAGATTTTTTCCAATCTAGTGGACAAAAATTATATCTCATTGTTTTAATTTTTCATTGTTGGTAAGGTTGATCTGCTTTCCACATACTTATATCATTTTTTGTTTTCTATTTAATGATTAATATCTATTAGATTGTCTTTAGGTCCTAGCAAACACTTGAATTTTCAGGAGCAGACTATATTGGTTCTTTTTCTTTTTTTGTGTTTCTCCTGGCTGTACCAAGCATATGGTCATTTCAGTGTTCATTAACACCTCTACCAGACAGTAGGTTGAAGGAGGAAGAGAAGATGAACTCCAATCCGTCCATCTGTGGTCTTGTTGCATGAATCTCACCACCCTCGCATGCACTGCTAGAGAACTTTTTGAATTCATAGTGCAAAGTAGAATTGCTTCTTACTGAAAAATGATTCTTATGCAACCCAAGCGTAATGCTCATGTGAAAAAAATAGAGATCAAAAGGAAAATAACATACCCCTCATACAGAGTAAACAAAGAGTGTATGTGTATGCTTGTTATAGCTACAGGCATGGTTAAAAACAATAAATATTTTTCACTTTTTTGCTGTTTTCTAGTACTGCTGACTTTGAAATAATTATACAAATGTGGATATTCACCATCACAGATACAAATGACTTTGCAGTATAAATTGAAATATTGATAACCATTATACATTTTTAGCTCTTTTTGTTTTCTATTAGTTGATAATGTGCATGGTATAATATGCATAGGAAAAAAATACAATAAGGATTTAACTATTTTTTACTTCATAGTACTTTTTCTGTGCCCTGCCTAAATCCTGCTAGTCTTCCTTGCATTAACTGATGGTAAAACTCGCCCTCAATCAAGTCTTAATTTATTCCAAGATTTCCTCCATGGTCATTTTTCAACATTCTCTCAACAATGTTAGCATATTATAGAAATTAATTCTATTTGTAAAAAAATCTTTCTCTATCTATCATCACTATTCTTACCTAATATATCATCTATTGAGATATATAGATTCTTTTTTCCTATTATATATAAGTATTTGGTTATTTTAAGTTATATAAATATCTATCTGCTGATATATAGATATAGATACACACACATATATATACACACACACACACACACACATATCAAAACCTGAGATAGTATTCCGCCAAATTATCCTCCAATAAAAAGGGTATTACCTTATATTCAAGTCCTTAAAAATTCTCATATTAAGTTCCATTTCTTAGTATTCTGAATAGGAAATTGCTGTTTGGGAGACGGCATACTTTTTCCAGATGATTTCAATCAGTTCCCAATGATAATTGAATTGAAATGCTGTGCTGGATTGTCTGATGTCAAACTTATTTAACTTTTTATGCCTTTAAATATTTTTATCAATATTCTTGAGTATCTTATATTGAAAAAGTTATTACTTTCAAATAATGATAATTTTTTCTAATATTGATATATTTTCTTTATTTTAATATATGACCTGTCACGTCAGAATACTGATAAATAGTTGTGGTGCCATGATATATTTTGTTAATTTTTTCTGCTAGTGATGTGACAAATCAAGTATTTCATTAAGTGCGGTGTAGTTTCTGGTTCTAGGCTAAATTATTATGTTTAAAAAATATACTGTTATCCCTAGTTAACTAATAATTTAAGAGGACTGTATTCTGTTTGGCATGAAAATATTTTAGGAGAGTTTAATTTGATATTTTGGTTTAAACTTTTTATAAATTTCTGGTGTTAATGTAATAAGATAGGAGAAAATAGTCTATATAACTATATTTCTCAGAATTTATTAAAGTTTTCTTTCTGGACTAGTGTATGATCCTTTAAAAATATTTCAAGGACGTTAAAAAATAGGAATATGAAATACAAGCACGTACACACATATGCATGTACCTACACACATCTATATTGAATCCAAGTTTATTGGCTGTATTTCACTTAGAAATTGTTTTTTGAGACTAAAAGTAAGCAAGACAACGTTTGAAGGCAGCCATTCCTGCTTTGTGTTTTATGGACTCACATCTGACAGATTTGTAACAATGGTTGTGATCACACATAAGGAAGAGATTTGTTTGCAAGCTGGAATACCCAAGGTTCTGATGATATTCAAGGAAACAAAGCATTTTGGGGATTATTTTCAATGTGTTTAAAAGTGTAAGAGGTAACATTACACCATATGCAAGAAAGCTCACAAGATAATTATCTCAGTTACTTATTGCCATCATAACAAGCAACTATAAAGCTCTGCAAAGATTTATAATAAACAGTGATGTGTGTTTATCATGTGGGATCAGCTTTGGGTTAACCAGGAGTCTCTGCTGATCTTGTTTGAGTTCACTCACCTGTTGGGAATTGGCTGATCTGGGTTGGCCATGACCGAGATGATGGGCAACTCAGCTTTGTCAATATGTCTCTCACCTTCTGGCAGACTAGCCTGGGCATGTTCTCATGGGGACGGCAGGAAAGCAAGAGCAAGCAGGTACTTGCAAGGCTCCTTAAGGCCCAGGTCCAGAACTAGCGCACCATCACTTCTGCTCATTCTACAGGTCAAAACAAGGCACATGGGTTGGAGAAACACACCATCTTTAGAGGAGGAATGCTAAAGTCACTTGACAAAAGGTGTGCAAACAAGAAGGGGTAAAGAATTGGGTCCATGATGAAATTCATCTACCACAGTACATCCTTTGCAGGAGTTCTATCAGGTTAACCTGGCTTTCTCAGGATAATCAAAAGCACTGACCATTGCTTACAAAAGTCTTTGATGCTTACAACATGCAATAATAAATTAATATTTAATATTCAGAGTTATATTAATCAAAAAATTCAAAATATAAAATTAATTAAAAAACATTACGAAAGTTGAACTTCATTGTAGAGATTTTGTGTGCAATGGATACATTTGATGCTAATGAATATGTACAGGCTACAAAGTAATAAATATAGTGATTCTATGGTTCTTTGTATTCTAAAGTTCCTGTTTGTAGTCTAATTTCCTATATTCGTGGCCTAATTTCCCTCCAGCCTTAGTAGGACCTAGTTAACTCAATTTTCAGAGCAAAAAGATACACCTCTTTTCTTCAACATGTTTTATCTTTTTATTTTTATTATGTTGGACCAGGGGAGGATGGGGAAGGCACTCAGTACTTCAGGGTCTGAGACACTGTCTTTTTACTTACAGAGATAACAAAAAAAGTAAAGTTTGATTCTTTTTTTATTTTGGTATAATTGTGATAAAGATGGCTATTCATAGGCTATTTTGGCTTTAGAAGCTGTGAATTTTTTATTATGTAAGTTTTCAAGTATCTGCTGAGTTCTTGCAAGGTTTCTACAGAATCACAGCTTTGCAGAGCTAGAAGGGTTTTTACAGTCTCTCTACAAAAATTCTTTACCCATTGCAAAAATCCTTTATATGGATAGAACATCACTGTTAGATGATAATCTGACCTTGGCTTGAACACCTCTCATGATGGGGAGCTCACTTCACCTAAAAGCAGACTGTTTCATAAATATGGATAAATGTACATTACCGCAATTTATTTCTCCTTCCTGTAATATTCTTTGCTTGATACTAATATTATCCTCTGGAACAACTAATCTGTTCACTCTTCCAACATGACAGATGGTCAGAGTTTTGAAGCTCATTATCATGTATCCATTCAGTCTTCCCTTTCCCAGGTTAAGCTTGTTCTATCGTTCCTCATGTGCTCTGGCTTCCAGACTGCTATTGTGGCAATGATACTCTATATGCACTCCAGTTTGTTAATGTCCTCTTATAGAGAACTATCCTATTTTGAACCCCAAGCCCCCAGACACAACTTAAAGAGCATGGAATCTTGTAATAACAGAACCTCCTCTAGAATCCTAATGGTTAGATGTGGAAGATGGAAGTAACTATTGAGAACGATTAGTGACCTAATGTTTCAGAGGAAGAGACTGAGAACCAGAGAAAGTTTATAACTTGCCAAAGGGTCATCACATAATTAAGTGGCAGAATCAAAGTGATGATGAGTTGACTGGAAATGCAAAATAAGGCCTAGAAATCGCAATGGTAAATGCATTTTTTTAAATTGAAGTACAATTGATTTACAACGTTGTGTTAGTTTCAGGTGTACAGCAAAGTGATTCATATATATATATATATATATATATATCCCTTTTCAGATTCGTTTCCATTATAGGTTATTGCAAGATATTGAATATAGTTCCATGTGCTATAAGTAGGTCCTTGTTGTTTATCTATTTTATATATAGTAGTGTGTATCTGTTAATCCCAAATTCCTAATTTATTCCTCCCCCTTCCCTTCCCCTTTGGTAACTATAAGTTTGTTTTCTGTGTCTGTGAGTCTGTTTCTGTTGTGTCAGTAAGTTTTCATTTGTATCATTTTTTTTAGATTCTGCAAATGTGATATTGTTAAGGTATTTATCTTTCTCTGTCTGACTTACTTCACTTAGTATGATAATCTCTGGGTCCATCCATGTTGCTGCAAATGGCAATATTTCATTCTTTTTAATGGCTGAATAATATTTTCCAATGGTAAATGCATCTTACTCTACCCCTCGTTGACATTCACGTAAGGGTCATGACTGACCAAGATCACTGAAGAGACACTGACCTATCTTGGTTTCCTCATCGGTATCAGGTGCTGCTCTAGGCATTTTAAGCTATCATCACATTAAATTATCAAAACAGTCCTTGCAAGTGAGTACTCATAAACCTGTTTTATGGGTGAAGAAATTAAGGTTTGGAGACATTTAATGACTTGCTCGTGTTCTTGGTAGTTAGAGGAGTAGCTGAGGTTCAAGAGAAATTTCTTCCCATTATAAAATGCATGATATTAGGTGGTTTTAGTGTCCAACAAAGGATCCATATGCAGATGAAAGAAAAGTTAAAGCTGATGATTCCTGGTGTAAGGATAGTCCTATAAGGATATAGGACTATAAGGATATAGGACTATAAGGACTATAAGGATAGTGCAACAGAATAGCAGATCAAGACATGGACTGTTAAAGTCAACAGAAATTAGCACAACATTGTAAATCAACTATATTTCAAAAAAGTTGGTTGAATTTCAACAAACATTTCAGGGTAATTCATTAGGGAGAAAATAGTCTTTTTAACAAATGATGTCAGGACAATTAGATATTCATATGAAAAATGAATCTCCAAATTACCTCACAATATATTGTAAAGTAGTTAATATTTTAAATATATATAATCTATATAAACAATATAATAAAAAAATTAACTAGAAATGGATCATTGATATAAATACAAGAGCCAAAAGTACAATACTTTAAAAAGATAGCATAGTAACATTTTCTTCCCCCATGGGAGGTAAATATTTCTTTGATATGACTTAAAAAACATAAATCATAAAAGAAAAAAATATCGATAAATTGTATTTCACTAAAATCCTGAAGTGCTTTTCAAAAGACACTGTTTAGGAGGCATGTCACATAACTGGGAAAAATATTCCCAATATGCATATCAGAAAGAATCTTATTTAGAACATACAAAGAACTCTTATATCTCAGTAATAAGTTTTCTAACTTATAAGATGTACAGATGGTCAATAAGCACATGGACAAATACTAAAAATCATTAGTAATCAGGGAAATAAAATAAGAGATGCCACTCCTTACCACTAGGATGGCTAAACTGAAAAAGACTGATAATACCAAATGTTGGTGAGAGGGCAGAACATCTGAAACTTTCATACATTGCTGTTATGGAGATAAATTGGTATAACTGGGCTTCCCTGGTGGCGCAGTGGTTGAGAGTCCGCCTGCCGATGCAGGGGACAGGGGTTCGTGCCCCGGTCCGGGAAGATCCCACATGCTGCGGAGCGGCTGGGCCCGTGAGCCATGGCCGCTGAGCCTGCTTATCCGGAGCCTGTGTTCTGCAACGGGAGAGGCCACAACAGTGAGAGGCCCGCGTACAGCAAAAAAAAAAAATTGGTGTAACTACTTTGGAATGCAGTTTGGTAGTTTTTTTTATAAAGTTAAATATTCACTTACAATGCTATATAGAAAACCCATTCCAAGCTATTTCCCTAAAAAAACCTAAAGCGTATGTTCACAGAAAGACTTTTACACAAATGTAAGTAGTAGCTTTATTTATAATAACCAAAGGCTGGAAACAACCCAAATGTCCATCATTATTTGGTTTGATAAATTGTCGTTTGTCTTTAAACTCAATACTAAGTAGTTAAAAGGAACAAACTATGGACATACGCATCATCATGTTTAAATCTCAAAGACATTATGTTGAGGGAAAGAAGGTGAACATAAAACGCTGCATACTGTATGATTAAATTACATGAAATTTTCAAAAAGGCTAAAATGACCTATAGGGATGGAATGCTGACCGGTGGGGTTGCTGGGGTAGAGGTGGACAGATCTGACGGCAAATATTCTCTCTCTCAGTTGTAATGGGTGTTATATTAGGGTACCATTTGCCAAAACTCACTGAATTCCACACTTAAATTGTCTACATTTTCTTGTATAGGAATTAAACCTCAATCAAATTGATTTTTTAACTCTGTAGTTTTTTTAAATTGTAAAAATAATGCAATCTCCTCTACAAAGTGTAAGAAACAAAAAAGAACCAATTAAAAATAAAACTATTATTCTACATCCAGAGAAAACAATATCAAATTAGATAAATTTTTCTTCCTTTCTTTTTTCTGCATAGGTATATTAAAATACATGTATATTTAAATTATATTGCATTATTGGATAATTGCATTATCCAATAATGCAATATTGGATAATTTGTGGTATATAATATTTGGCTGGAGTAAATAATGCCAGAATGAACTTTTCATACAAATTCTTTGACTAAGTTTCCAATAATTTTCAGAGACATATTACTGGTCGAAGGGTATAAAAATTTTTAATGGTCTTGCTATACATTGTGAAATTCCTTTCTAGAATGGCTATATATTTCTACTAAGCATGTGTGAGGTGTGACTTTGGCCTTTGCCGTGTCCTAACCACCATTGCTAACATTGAATTACTCTGCTAATTTGAACAAAGGTTATTTTAATTTGTATTTTTCATAACTAATGAAATTAAATATTCACTTAAAGTACATCTTTAGTTACTTGTGCTTCTGTAAGTTCTGTTCAAGCCCCTTGACTTTTTTTTTCTGTTAGGGTTTTAACATTTTTAATAGACACAACGAGCTCTTTATCTCTTAAGAACATCACCTTTTGTAAATCACATTTGTTGTAAATATTTTTCCCCCCAAATTTTCTGATATTTTGGATTTTCAAACGTTTAAATTTTGTGTAGTCACATTTTTCAATCTTTCCATTTGAATTCTGAGTTTCAAGGTGTCAGCAACCAAACCATACAGGAGTCAGAAATGTTCTTATATTAAGCGCAGGATATGATAATTATGAAGACAAATATGAAGATATTAAAAAAAACTGGGCTGTGGTAGGAAGGAAAACATTGAGAAACTGTCACCTGCCTCAGGCTTGCAATGACAAATACTTAAGCCACCTTTTGAATAAGAAATGAGTGATAGTTTCAAAAAAGTGAAGTATGGAAAAGAAATAGCATTAGATGGTGTTTTGGCATATGCCACTCCTTATAGACAAGAAGTACAGATAAGGAGGTGGGAGGTTAAGTTTGGCTGGTACCTGTTTAAGATCAAATGCTTGAAAACTCACCTGGTCCTAGGGAGCTATTGCCAGTAAATATGGACCTCGTAGTCAGAGTGGTATTTGGACATTGCTAACATTGCCAAGACACTGATATAAGAAGAATAACAATGAACTTGAATTTCACAGAGTATTGAAAAAACCATGACCTAAGTTTCCAGCAAGCAGCCCATGATGGTTCAAGAGCTTGAGATGACATGAATGGTGCCTAGTGCATTAGAGTGAACGTGACCACAGGGATCTTTCTGATCTGTGTGTGAGCACCGCCTGCTGGCCACGATGGGACAACTGGACACTGGAAAAGTGTCACATACGAAAGCATTGGTCCAAAGATAAAATATCATAGTACTTAAAGTAATTGGGCTTTCTGCATATTACAGTGATGACTCACTAAGGAAAGAGATTTTTGCTTTCAAAGTGTCTTGGAATGTGAAGTTTTAAGAATCATTCTTCTAAGTGGAGCAGATGTAGAGAAAAGTTATTCTCATGAACTGTTTGCAAAAGCATAGATTGGTTTAATCTTTAGGATTAAACCAATTTTAACAACGTATCTCAAAAATCGAACTCCCAAATTCTGTTGTTAGGAATTTATCCTAAATAAGTAATCAGAAAATTTAACAGAGATATATTGCAGGGGTCTTCTTCAGAACATTTAGAAATAAAAAAATGATGAGGGGGAAAAAACCAAACTAAACTCCATCTCCATGAAGAGATCATTTATATCATCTAATGGGATACTATGCAGCCATAAGAGGATGTATGCAGTTTGACATGTGTTAATGTGAAAAGATACCTATGATTTTTCACTAGGTGAACAATGGAGATCATTAACAATGCCTAATGTACTGTGGACTTGCAGTCAGACAGACTCCCTCATTTTACATGCTGGCTTCGCCAGCTCTTAGCATTTGGCTTTGGGAAAGCTGAGTTTTTTTGTCCTCAAAATTTCTTCATCTCTAAATTGGGAATAATAACAGTACCTACTTTTTGGGTGGCATTTAAAATTAGAAAGGAATTCATATAAAGTTCTGAAGCACACTGCACCTAAAATAAAGTCAGTTATTCTCATTGTACTTTTGTATTCATATATATGTTCACATTTACATTTCTAACCGTGAACAGCTAGAAGCTCAGAAGGATATACCAACATAATGGTAAAGTTTATTTCATAATGTTGGAATTACAGGTAACTTTTTCATGTTTTCTTTATACCATTTTATACCTTCTGATTTTTTTACTTTGAATAAGAATTACATATAGAACTTAAAATAAAAAAATCAAAGCTATTTCTATACCAAAAAAGAAAAGTAACCTTCTTATACTGTAGGAACAGTAGGATGTTATTAACAGCATGCTTTTTTACCTGAAAATGATCTAATTGCAAATTTCATATTGTGTTTAGGATGTCATAATAGGTTTGGCCAATGGCCTTAGTATTTACTGAAAATCTTATTTTTCTACTGAAAATCTTATTTTTCTAGCCTGAAATATCCATAAAAGTTGGGAAAACAAATTGAATTCTCCAAAGGAATACTCTCCTTGTGATCTGTATGCTTTAAAGCAAGAGTAGGACATGTTGACATGCATGTGATTATAATAATGATGAAATCAGATTGAATGCTACATATTGTTATTCTTCTGTCATATGTCATCTATGGAGAGGAAGGGACAGAGGAAGAGAAGGAAAGAGGTAATGCGTGATCGTTCTAGAGGTTCTGCCTAAATGATTTGATTTTTATTCTCAATGTTATCTCATTTGAATTTTGAAGTCAGAGTGTTGAAATAAGAAATTATCTTAATGTGAAATTCCCAAAGTTTCATGTGTGTTTCTCTAAAGGGTCCTATTTCACAATACTCATTTAGCAAATCTTAGGGTCTGCACTTTGCCTCACACTCCAACTTGGGAGCAAGAAGCAATTTCTTTTGAGATTACCCTTTCCAAAAAGTCTGTGTTTTTACAACCAGAAGAACAATCCATTCATAAAAATATTGACCATTTTATCGATCAGCATCACAATTAGGCTGCTATGATTATTAAAGTTCATGGTGGAACATGAACTTGCCCGTTTGACCCTGTGCAATAATCCATTTTGTTTCAGATCAAGCAAATTATCCTGACTATCCAAGTTAGGTGGTAAAATGACTTATCACAGTCATCTACTATTCTCCTTCCCTCAATCCCTTTGAAATAATGAATAGGAAGCTGCATGGCCACTGGGAACTAGAGAAGGGCACTGTGGATCTTGGATAACATCTGAAAAATTTATGGGAGAGGTAGTGAGATGGACCCAGATTGGTGAGAGTTACAGAGAGGGATCCACACCATCCCTCCTGTAAAAGACCAGTGTTCCCGGGGGTGAGTGGAGGAGATCCTGGCAAACACTGGCTAGCCTCCAAAAACTCAGAGAAGCAAGGGTTGGAGACAAGCACGACCTATTTGGCAAGATTTGCACCTCACCAGTTGAGCTCCATTGTGAGATGTCAAATGGACATCTACTCACACATCAACTCCAGTTGAGTTATACTGACTGCCTCTTTGTGTTGAGAAGAATTTAGTGCTATGACTGGGATGAGCATTAGGGTTGCCAGGTAAAATACAGGAGACAGAATTAAATTTGAATTTCAGATAAACAATGAATAATTGTTTAGTATAAGTCGGTTCCAAATGTACACAGGACATATTAACACTAATATTGCAAAATTGTGTTGTTTATTCAAATTTAACTGGGCATCTTCTATTTTTAATTGCCATACCTGGCAACCATGTGTAGCAGCAAAGAACACACTGACCATTGGTTTTGTCTGCCATAGTTACTGAAAAGAAAAGTGGGAACTAAGCACTCCTAAGGAGATGTAGGGTTTTTCTACCGTTCATCCTCCACAATCACATGGAGAAATGACTTGGACAAAATTGACTGCTGGGACTGTTTGTGGTGCTGATATTTTCCCCACCACCCAGAATTCAGGACAGCTCAACTGACAGTGTAAATTTGTCCTAACAATACTTACTCTCCCTATTTACCTGGACCCAAAGAATTAATAACAAGGACACATTATCTCTCACAAGCTCATCTTCACTTTGACTTGACTATAAGTCAGATGGGCAGCAATAACTTGTTTCTAGAAGGTTTAGTACATCACATATCCTGGAAAAGATTAAACATTCATTTTAGGTTAAACCATATAAAATCGCCATGTTTATAAATTTAAAAATGGCTAGAATCCTAGCAATTTTAAATGCTTCAACCTAATAAAAGGAACAGCTCTGAAGAATCAGTGCAAATGCTACCCTCCAAAACAGACTTGCCTCAGGAGACAGTAGGGAAAAAAGTTCAACGATTCCGAGTGTGCTTTCAGCGTGCCTTAAGAGAGTTTGCATATATGAATCCTAAATAAGTAGTCATGACATTCTAAAATCAGAGTGGTATATATAGAGATGAAAAACACAAGTGTTTAATAAAAACCACGATGTCTACAATTAATAGTAGACTGGATACTGAAAAAATAAAACTTCTGAACCAGAAGAGAAACTCAAGAATTTTTCCTGAAATTAAGGCAGAAAGTACAGAGATAAAAATGGGGGAGAGAATTAGAAAGAAAAGGGGAGCAATGCAGAGCACAGTTAGGAGCTCACATTGATGTAGATCTGAATTTCAGAGAGAGACAGTGCTGTTGATGATCCCAAATCAGTGATCAAAGAAGAGAGAAGAACATTTTCCTGAGCACTGGAGCCTGCAGATGAGAAGGGCTCACCACGTACTGATGATAAAGAGTGAAGACCCCTTACCGGTATTTTGTGTGCAAAGGTGATGAAAGATGACTTGGGTCTCTCTCAGTTAGTCTAGCTAACTGAGCAAGAAATCAAAATAGAGAACTGGAAAATGTGGAAAACAAGTAGAGATACATCTAACTTACATAAATATGCACATACAACATAATAAAAATGTCAGAAGTTCCTTTCAGGGAAACTATATAATATTAAAACACTAATAATTAAATAGCTAATTGAATAATAATTACATAAAAATAATATGGGTCTAAAATTCCAGATTATATCAAGGATAGGAGGAGGTAACACTCGTATTTTTCATCTCACACAGGAGGAATTGAGAGATTTTTTTCTTTTTTTTTTATTCCATAAATTTATCTATTTATTTTGGGCTGTGTTGGGTCTTCGTTGCTGCGCGGGCTTTCTCTAGTTGCAGTGAAAGGGGGCTACTCTTCATTGCGGTGCGTGGGCTTCTCATTGTGGTGGCTTCTCTTGTTGTGGAGCACAGGCTTTAGGCACACGGGCTCAGCAGTTGTGGCCCACGGGCTCAGCAGTTGTGGCCTGCAGGCTCAGTAGTTGTAGCCCGCAGGATCTAGAGTGCAGGCTCAGTAGTCGTGGCACACAGGCTTAGTTGCTCCGCAGCATGTGGGATCTTCCTGGACCAGGGCTCAAACCCGTGTTCCCAGCATTGGCAGGTGGATTCTTAACCACTGCACCACCAGGGAAGTCCTTTTTTCATTTTTGACTTTGTGGAGTAGAGAAAAATAAATTTAAAAATAAAACGTGATCACCAATAAAGCACAAACAAGCTATATAAAAAAATAAAGTACAGGAAAAAGAGAGAGGGATGGAAACAGTTCATTTGGTAAGAGACTAAAACAGAAAGAAATAGCAAGGGGGAAACATGGCAGAGGAGTTAGGGGTTTTAACTGCTGTATTAAGCCTCTCAAATTAGAGAAAAATAAATCCAGAATCCAATTATGTGGAGCTCTGAGGCCACAGATTTAAAGTAATAGTGCACAGCTAAGTCAAAAATAAAAGTAAGGGGCAATAATTTTCAGGTAAATACGGTCAAAAGAAATATATGCACATATAGATACATGTAACAGGAAAGACAAAAGCCAGGTATTAATAGAGGTTATCTCAGGGTGTAGATTAATGTGGGCTTTTCTTCCTCAACATTTTTTTCTTTTTACTTACTGATATTTGCTGATTTTTTTCCACAGTGACATATTTTCTTTTATCATTCAAAACAATTATGGCTACATTTACTTTAAAAATTAATGAGTTTAAAGAATAAGAATAAACCAGTCTCAACATTGCTACATTTATAAGAGGTTACTATCTTTAATATATATATAAATGTTTTCACATCAATCAGAAAAATATGAAGGTTCCTCAAAAATTGGGGCAAATGTAAAGCAGAAATGCAAATGTTCAGTGACTCTGTGTGTTATGATTTGAGTTTTTAAACACATGCATATACACTGCTAGAAATCTTGAAAGGAATATTTTAACATGTTCACAGTGGTTCTTTTAATTATCCTCTTTTTTTTAACATCTTTATTGGAGTATAATTGCTTTACAATTGTGTGTTAGTTTCTGCTTTACAACACAATGAATCAGTTATATATATACATATGTTCCCATATCTCTTCCCTCTTGTGTCTCCCTCCCTCCCACCCTCCCTATCCCACCCCTCCAGGCGATCACAAAGCACGGAGCTGAACTCCCTGTGCTATGTGGCTGCTTCCCACTAGCTATCTACCTTACGTTTAGTAGTGTATATATGTCCATGCCTCTCTCTCACTTTGTCACAGCTTACCCTTCCCCCCCCATATCCTCAAGTCCATTCTCTAGTAGGTCTGTGTCTTTATTCCTGTCTTACCCCTAGGTTCTTCATGACATTTTTTCCCTTAAATTCCATATATATGTGTTAGCATACAGTATTTGTCTCTCTCTTTCTGACTTACTTCACTCTGTATGACAGACTCTAGGTCTATCCACCTCATTACAAATAGCTCAATTTCGTTTCTTTTTACGGCTGAGTAATAGTCCATTGTATATATGTGCCACATCTTCTTTATCCATTCATCTGATGTTAGACACTTAGGTTGTTTCCATCTCCGGGCTATTGTAAATAGAGCTGCAATGAACATTTTGGTACCTGACTCTTTTTGAATTATGGTTTTCTCAGGGTATATGCCCAGTAGTGGGATTGCTGGGTCATATGGTAGTTCTATTTGTAGTTTTATAAGGAACCTCCATACTGTTCTCCACAGTGGCTGTATCAATTTACATTCCCACCAACAGTGCAAGAGGGTTCCCTTTTCTCCACACTCTCTCCAGCATTTATTGTTTGTAGATTTTTTCTTCATGGCCATTCTGACTGGTGTGAGATGATATCTCATTGTAGTTTTGATTTGCATTTCTCTAACGATTAGTGAAGTTGAGCATTCTTTCATGTGTTTCTTGGCAGTCTGTATATCTTCTTTGGAGAAATGTCTATTTAGCTCTTCTGCCCATTTTGGATAGGGTTGTTTGTTTTTTTGTTATTAAGCTGCATGAGCTGCTTATAAATTCTGGAGATTAATCCTTTGTCAGTTGATTCATTTGCAAATATTTTCTCCCATTCTGAGGGTTGTCTTTTGGTCTTGTTTATGGTTTCCTTTGCTGTGCAAAAGCTTTGAAGTTTCATTAGGTCCCATTTGTTTATTTTTGTTTTTATTTCCATTTTTCTAGGAGGTGGGTCAAAAAGGATCTTGCTGTGATTTATGTCATAGAGTGTTCTGCCTATGTTTTCCTCTAAGAGTTTGATAGTTTCTGGCCTTACATTTAGGTCTTTAATCTATTTTGAGCTTATTTTTGTGTATGGTGTTAGGGAGTGATCTAATCTCATACTTTTACATGTACCTGTCCAGTTTTCCCAGCACCACTTATTGAAGAGGCTGTCCTTTCTCCACTGTATATTCTTGCCTCCTTTATCAAAGATAAGGTGACCACATGTGCATGGGTTTATCTCTGGGCTTTCTATCCTGTTCCATTGATCTATATTTTTGTTTTTGTGCCAGTACCATACTGTCTTGATTACTGTAGCTTTGTAATATAGTCTGAAGTCAGGGCGCCTGATTCCTCCAGCTCTGTTTTTCATTCTCAAGATTGCTTTGGCTATTTGGGGTCTTTTGTGTTTCCATACAGATTGTGATATTTTTTGTTCTAGTTCTGTGAAAAATGCCAGTGGTAATTTGACAGGGATTGCATTGAATCTGTAGATTGCTTTGGGTAGTAGAGTCATTTTCACAATGTTGATTCTTCCAATCCAAGAATACAGTATATCTCTCCATCTGTTTGTATCAACTTTAATTTCTTTCATCAGTGTCTTATAATTTTCTGCATACAGGTCTTTTGTCTCCTTAGGTAGGTTTATTCCTAGATATTTTATTCTTTTTGTTGCAATGGTAAATGGGAGTGTTTTCTTGATTTCACTTTCAGATTTTTCATCATTAGTGTATAGGAACGCCAGAGATTTCTGTGCATTAATTTTGTATCCTGCTACTTTACCAAATTCATTGATTAGCTCTAGTAGTTTTCTGGTAGCATCTTTAGGATTCTCTATGTATAGTATCATGTCATCTGCAAACAGTGACAGCTTTACTTCTTCTTTTCCGATTTGGATTCGTTTTATTTCCTTTTCTTCTCTGATTGCTGTGGCTAAAACTTCCAAAACTATGTTGAATAAGAGTGGTGAGAGTGGGCAACCTTGTCTTGTTCCTGATCTTAGTGGAAATGCTTTCAGTTTTTCACCATTGAGGACGATGTTGGCTGTGGGTTTGTCATATATGGCCTTTATTATGTTGAGGAAAGTTCCCTCTATGCCTACTTTCTGCAGGGTTTTTATCATAAATGGGTGTTGAATTTTGTTGAAAGCTTTCTCTGCATCTATTGAGATGATCATATGGTTTTTCTCCTTCAATTTTTTAATATGGTGCATCACGTTGATTGATTTGCGTATATTGAAGAATCCTTGCATTCCTGGGATAAACCCCACTTCATCATGGTGTATGATCCATTTAATGTGCTGTTGGATTCTGTTTGCTAGTATTTTGTTGAGGATTTTTGCATCTATGTTCATCAGTGATGTTGGCCTGTAGTTTTCTTTCTTTGTGACATCCTTGTCTGGTTTTGGTATCAGGGTGATGGTGGCCTCGTAGCATGAGTTTGGGAGTGTTCCTCCCTCTGCTATATTTTGGAAGAGTTTGAGAAGGATAGGTGTTAGCTCTTCCCTAAATGTTTCATAGAATTCGGCTGTGAAGCCATCTGGTCCTGGGCTTTTGTTTGTTGGAAGATTTTTAATCACAGTTTCAATTTCAGTGCTTGTGATTGGTCTGTTCATATTTTCTATTTCTTCCTGATTCAGTCTTGGCGTTGTGCATTTCTAAGAATTTGTCCATTTCTTCCAGGTTGTCCATTTTATTGGCATAGAGTTGCTTGTAGTAATCTCTCATGATCTTTTGTATTTCTGCAGTGTCAGTTGTTACTTCTCCTTTTTCATTTCTAATTCTATTGATTTCAGTCTTCTCTCTTTTCTCTTGATGAGTCTGGCTAATGGCTTATCAATTTTGTTTATCTTCTCAAAGAACGAGCTTTTAGTTTTATTGATCTTTGCTATCATTTCCTTCATTTCTTTTTCATTTATTTCTGATCTGATTTTTATGATTTCTTTCCTTCTGCTAACTTTGGGGTTTTTTTGTTCTTTCTCTAATTGTTGAGGTGCAAGGTTAGGTTGTTTATTTGAGATGTTTCCTGTTTCTTAAGGTAGGATTGTATTGCTATAAAATTCCCTCTTAGAACTGCTTTTGCTGCATCCCATAGATTTTGGGTCGTCGTGTCTCCATTGTCATTTGTTTCTAGGTATTTTTTAATTTCCTCTTTGATTTCTTCAGTGATCACTTTGTTATTAAGTATTGTTTAGCCTCCATGTGTTTGTATTTTTTACAGATCTTTTCCTGTAATTGATATCTAGTCTCATAGCATTGTGGTTGGAAAAGATACTTGATACAATTTCAATTTTCTTAGATTTACCAAGGCTTGATTTGTGACCCAAGATATGATCTATCCTGGAGAATGTTCCATGAGCACTAGAGAAAAATGTGTATTCTGTTGTTTTTGGATGGAGTGTCCTATAAATATCAATTAAGTCCATCTTGTTTAATGTATCATTTAAAGCTTCTGTTTCCTTATTTATTTTCATTTTGGATGATCTGTCCGTTGGTGAAAATGGGGTGTTAAAGTCCCCTACTATGAATGTGTTACTGTCGATTTCCCCTTTTATGGCTGTTAGTATTTGCCTTATGTATTGAGGTGCTCCTATGTCGGGTGTATAAATATTTACAATTGTTATATGTTCTTCTTGGATTGATCCCTTGATCATTATTTACTGTCCTTTGTCTGTTGTAATAGTCTTTGTTTTCAAGTCTATTTTGTCTGATATGAGAATTGCTACTCCAGCTTTCTTTTGATTTCCACTTGTATGAAATATCTTTTTCCATCCCCTTACTTTTAGTCTGTATCTGTCCCTAGGTCTGAAGTGGGTCTCTTGTAGACAACAAATATATGGGTCTTGTTTTTGTATCCATTCAGCCAATCTGTGTCTTTTGGTGGGAGCATTTAGTCTATTTACATTTAAGGTAATTATCGATATGTATGTTCCTATTCCCATTTTCTTAATTGTTTTGAGTTCGTTATTGTAGGTCTTTTCCTTCTCTTGTGTTTCTTGCCTAGAGAAGTTCATTTAGCAGTTGTTGTACAGCTGGTTTGGTGGTGCTGAACTCTTTCAGCTTTTGCTTGTCTGTAAAGGTTTTAATTTCTCCATCAAATCTGAATGAGATCTTTGCTGGGTAGTGTAATCTTGGTTGCAGGTTTTTCTCCTTCATCGCTTTAAATATGTCCTGCCAGTGCCTTCTGGCTTGCAGAGTTTCTGCTGAAAGATCAGCTGTTAACCTTATGGAGATTCCCTTGTGTGTTATTTGTTGTTTTTCCCTTGCTGCTTTTAATATGTTTTCTTTGTATTTAATTTTTGATAGTTTGATTAGCATGTGTCTTGACGTGTTTCTCCTTGGATTTATCCTGTATGGGACTCTCCATGCTTCCTGGACTTGATTAACTATTTCCTTTCCCATATTAGGGAAGTTTTCAACTATAATCTCTTCAAATATTTTCTCAGTCCCTTTCTTTTTCTCTTCTTCTTCTGGAACCCCTATAATTCGAATGTTGGTGCATTTAATGTTGTCCCAGAGGTCTCTGAGACTGCCCTAAGTTCTTTTCATTCTTTTTTCTTTATTCTGCTCTGCAGTAGTTATTTCCACTATTTTATCTTCCAGGTCACTTATCCGTTCTTCTGCCTCAGTTATTTTGCTATTGATCCCATCTAGAGTATTTTTCATTTCATTTATTGTGTTGTTCATCATTGTTTGTTTCATCTTTAGTTCTTCTAGGTCCTTGTTAAATGTTTCTTGCATTTTGTCCATTCTATTTCCAAGATTTTGGATCATCTTTACTATCATTATTCTGAATTCTTTTTCAGGTAGACTGCATATTTCCTCTTCATTTGTTAGGTCTGGTGGGTTTTTATCTTGCTCCTTCATCTGTTGTGTGTTTTTCTGTCTTCTCATTTTGCTTATCTTACTGTGTTTGGGGTCTCCTTTTTGCAGGCTGCAGGTTCATAGTTCCCGTTGTTTTTGATGTCTGTCCCCAGTGGCTAAGGTTGGTTCAGTGGGTTGTGTAGGCTTCCTGATGGAGGGGCCTAGTGCCTGTGTTCTGGTGGATGAGGCTGGATCTTGTCTTTCTGGTGGGCAGGTCCACGTCTGGTGGTGTGTTTTGGGGTGTCTGTGGACTTATTATGATTTTGGGCAGCCTCTCTGCTAATGGGTGGGGTTGTGTTCCTGTCTTGCTAGTTGTTTGGCGTAGGATGTCCAGCACTGTATCTTGCTGGTCGTTGAGTGAAGCTGGGTGCTGGTGTTGAGATGGAGATCTCTGGAAGATTTTCGCTGTTTGATATTATGTGGAGCTGGGAGGTCTCTTGTGGACTAGTGTCCTGAAGTTGGCTCTCCCACCTCAGAGGCACAGCACTGACTCCTGGCTTCAGTACCAACAGCCTTTCATCCACACGGCTCAGAATAAAAGGGAGAAAAAGTAGAAAGAAAGAATTAGTAGAAGTAGAAAGAAAGAAAGAAAGGAGGGAGGGAGGGAGGGAGGAAGGAAGGAGGGAGGGAAGGAAGGAAGAAGAGAAAGAAAGAAGATAAAGTAAAGTAAAATGTAGTAAGATAAAATATAATAAAGTTATTAAAATGAAAAAATAATTATTAAGAGAAAAAAAACGGATGGATAGAGCCCTCGGACAAATGGTGGAAGCAAAGCTATACAGACAAAATCTCACACAGAAGCATACACATACTCACAAAAAGAGGAAAAGGGGGAAAAATAATAAAAAATAATAAATCTTGCTCTCAAAGTCCACCTCCTCAATTTGGGATGATTCATTCAGGTATTCCACAGATGCAGGTACATCAAGTTGATTGTGGAGCTTTAATCTGCTGCTTCTGAGGCTGCTGGGAGAGATTTCCCTTTCTCATCTGTGTTCTCACAGCTCCCGGGTTTCAGCTTTGGATTTGGCCCCGCCTCTGCCGGAAGGCGTCTGTTCTTCGCTCAGGCAGGATGGGGTTAAAGGAGCCGCTGACTGGGGCTCTGGCTCACTCAGGCCGGGGGAGGGAGGGGCACTGCGTGCGGGGCGGGCCTGCGGCGGCAGAGGCCGGCGTGACGTTGCACCAGCCTGAGGCGGGCCGTGTGTTCTCCCGGAGGAGTTGTCCCTGGATCCCGGGACCCTGGCAGTGGCGGGCTGCACAGGCTCCCCGGAATGGGGGTGTGGAGAGTGACCTGTGCTCGCACACAGGCTTCTTGGTGGCGGCAGCAGCGGCCTTAGCGTCTCATGTCCGTCTCTGGGGTCCGCGCTGTTAGCCGCGGCTCCCGCCCGTCTCTGGAGCTCCTTTAAGCAGCGCTCTTAATCCCCTCTCCTCACGCACCAGGAATGCCTCTTGGGCAGCTCCAGACTTTTCCCGGACTCCCTCCCGGCTAGCCGTGGCGCACTAGCCCCCTGCAGGCTGTGTTCCCGGCGCCAACCCCAGTCCTCTCCTTGCGCTCCGACCGAAGCCCGAGCCTCAGCTCGCAGCCCCGCCCGCCCCGGCGGGTGAGCAGACAAGCCTCTGGGGCAGGTGAGTGCCGGTCGGCCCTGATCCTCTGTGTGGGAATCTCCCCGCTTTGCCCTCCGCACCCCTGTGGCTACGCTCTCCTTCCTCCGCGGCTCCGAAGCTCCCCCCTCCGCCACCCGCAGTCTCCGCCCGCGAAGGGGCTTCCTAGTGTGTGTAAACCTTTCCTCCTTCACAGCTCCCTCCCGCTGGTGCAGGTCCCGTCCCTATTCTTTTGTCTCTGTTTTTTCTTTTGCCCTACTGAGGTACGTGGGGGATTTCTTACCGTTTGGGAGGTCTGAGGTCTTCTGCCAGCGTTCAGTAGGTGTTCTGTAGGAGTTGTTCCACGTGTAGATGTATTTTTGGTGTATCTGTGGGGACGAAGGTGATCTCCGCGTCTTACTCTTCCGCCATCTTCCCGGAAGCCTTCTAATTATCCTCTTTGTATCTATCTGTGTTCTCTGGAAATGAGCATGTATTATCTGTATAATCATAAAATAATGTGAAAGAAAATAATCTCTCAAAGGAAAAGAAAAAAAAAGTTAAGAGCCATGTGTCCTAGAACCGAAAGTAAGTTTGTGGAATTTGAACAAACTTGCTCAAAGCTAGAGGAAAGATTAGATCTGGGATTGCTCCCATCCCCTTAGAATGTTCGTCCGCCTTTCCCATCTCAGCCAAAGTCTCCTTGCATGCCAGCTGGGCAGGAGCCTGGCTCCATCTACCAGTTGAACAATTAGTGGTAGAAGTGAGATTAGAGGACAGATGTGCTCTCAAATTTAAGCAGAATAGATCAGATCATGTTATTTGGAAGAATCTCTAGGAAGCCACACTCAATTTCTGATGACTAATATAACTTTTCCTGAGAGGTGCTATTCTTGGAGCTTTAAAATGGTCATGCATTGTGCATCTCGCTTTATTGTAAATTTTTTTTTATAAGTGAAACTGTATTTATTCAGAGACAACATTGTCATCTGCATCTCTCCCTAGGGCTGACTGAAGTTCTCAGGTGTCCACACACTGAGGAGAATGAAGTAGCAATTGGAAGGAAAATTGTTCCTATTAAACAGTTGCTTTTGGACTCTACCTCTTAGGAGTGGAAGGCCCTGCATGACCCTTCTCTGTGTGTACATGCCTTGCTCCATGGGAAGTGGGATTCTCTATATCCAAACCCACTACCAGGAATTCCAAGTTCAGATTAAGACATTTTTCTGTTTTTATAAATACCTAATTGAGGGCCTCAAATCTTTTTCTGTTTTTATAAATACCTAAATGAGGGCCTCAATTCTAGAGCTGTATATCTATCTCTCCTCCAGAGATTTACCAGCACAGATGGCATGTAAGCCAAAGATAGATGTATCTTAGTCCCAAAGAAGGAAATGTGATTTCTTGAGCTACTTCCATTTCTGCAGCAAGCATTACTAGAACCAGTTCTGCATCCCTCACAAGCTCCTACAGATCCTTCAGATGGAGGAGGGATGTGAGCAAAAATCATGCACAGATTCTTTAAAATGTACCAGTTTTCTTCTATTTCTGTGTAAAATCTTAATATACAACAAGTATAATTATTTATGATCAAATTCTGACACTCTACCCTAGGCAATTCTCAGCTTACATTCGGAAGTCCAGACGTGCATCCGACCAGAACAGGAGATCAGTTATCAATCAGCAGCTGGAAGGAAGGGGCCCTGCTGTTGGGACAAAATTCCAGGGTTCAGAGAAGGGCTGTGACCATTTCCACAAAACCAATCATTGAGCAAAAACAGAAACAAGAGTAACTTAACATTTATGTAGCTATTTTATAATTCATAATATTTCACAGATGTCTTCCTTCAGCTCCACCAGTTCTTGTGAAGAATGCCAAACTGGGAGTCTTCATTCCCAATTCACACTTAATGGAAATTTACTCTGAGAAGTTAAGTGACTTGCCCAAAGTCACACAGTAAATGTTGGAACTTCAACTTCTTTCTGTTACCTAAGAATCATCATTCTCTTGCTTATTTCTGGTATCTCTCCATCTGCATGGTACTGAAATTTCACATTAGGACTTCATCCCTTTAGCTGGAACCTATGCTACTTAAATTTTTCTACAGATGCCTAGATGATTGCAGAGGGACATGATAACAAATAACAGAGGAATGAGATGCTGTGGGGGCTTTAGCTCAAATAGCCTATCACAAATATAAGATTTCTTTACACGTTTGTGTTTTGTCTTTACAATTCTTAGGTTCTTTGCAATCTGGATTTATAAAACCATGCTTGTTTTAATATACAAATTCATATTTACATTCCAGAAGATTACCATATTTTTTCCCCAAGACTGCATACTCTGGCAGACCAAATGTACTTGTAGGATTAAAGGTACCCTGACATGAGAAGCTCAGGCATTGTTTCTTGTTAAAATACAGCTATCACTTTGTGGGGACATACATTTAGATAAAAGGAAGTAATGGTACATCAGTTTCAGTAGTTATTTCCAAGACAGACGTGGATAGGTTAAATCAGGTAGGTGGTACAGACGCAGTTCTCTCTGGAGGACCGGAGAGAAGATGGGAGGTGGGGATTGGAGAATGCTAGGAAACAGACTGGGTAACCAGACTCATGAGTTTATCTAAAACCAACCCTGAGTATATATCCTGGTAAGCATGACTCAGGACAAAGGCATTTAGACACGTTGGTCAATGTAAAAGTAAATTTACCAACAAGTTAAAGAAAAATGAAAAAAAAAATCATATCCTCAAGCATTGAAAAGAAATGATAGTTTCAAGATACATAGAAACAGTGACTACATTATCTGTAGTAACAGTTATAAGGGACAGGCGTATATTATTTCATAATTTGTACCATAAATCTTCCCTTGAGTGAGACTGGTTATGATAACATCTTTGAAATAATCCTGACAGCCAAAACAAAAATCAGACCGTTTAGACTTCTACCATATAAAGGCTATTTTGAAAAAATTACAGTCCCAGTATCACTTAGAAGCCTATAGGAAACATTATTGCAGTTAATTTTGGGGTTTATTTTTCATGTTGGTACTATAGGATTAGAAAAATAAAACATTATTTTATAATTACACATGGATTTTCATATTTGGGTTTTAAAAGTACTAAAAATATTATCCTTTGAAAAGTGAATGTATTTTTTTTCTGACAACAGTGATCTGGGGCAAAAATAGTGCCACCATTTTTGTAACAAAACACTGTCCCTTTTGCTCCGCACAGGTCACCTCTCCTCTCTGATAACTCCAGTTGATCTGGGAGTCCCCAGAGCAATGGTAAGCCCTCAAATGCAAGCGTATCTGATGACCCACCCTAAGACTTGTCTGGTTCGTGAAGAGTGAGACAGGACACAGACCTTCCTGGATACCAGCTGGCATCCTTCAGTTCCCTCATTTCTTGCTATCTTGCTGCCAGTGACAAAGAGGACACCTGTGCCATAGATGCCAATTCAAGATCCTGCTGGGTTGTTGATACCTGCCCAAGGTGTCCACCCCACGCCCTACAGCTGCCTTTTCTCAAGACTGTTGATGCCTGACAGCAGAGGCCACCGATGGCCACCATCTGGTCCTTGCGTGTCTTGTTTCTCTGCCATCGCTGGTTCCAGTACTGCTGGTAAGTTTCTTCTTCAAGTTTTAGGGAAATTTTGCTGCAATAGTTCTCTTGGGTTTTATTGCTCTTTCCACTTCAGTCCGTTTGTTCTAAGGGAACAGAGTTGGAAGAAAATCTCCCACGTAGAATTCTTTCCCCATTATCCATGAGTCAAAGTTGTCTGCCTGGAATTTAAGGGTGGGATATTCCCTCCTGGGTTTTTCATCAGAATCTGAACCCCAGTACCCCTGCTATAGCAATGAGGAAGGAAAACTAAATAGCTGGAGAAGGTATTGGTACTTACTCAGGAACAAGGAACATCCTATAATTCCCTATACTAATACTCATCACACTTTATAGTAATTACTTAATGTATGTTTTACTGTTGGACTCTAAGTACTGTTACATGAATGAAATAATAGTAATAAGAGCAATAACAACAACAACAATAGTAACAGATAACTAGCATTTATATAGCATGTGCTGTACTGGGCACTGTTACGCCTACTTTACTGTATTAACTCATTTAGTCTTCGTAATAACCCAGTGTTGCCCTTTTGCAAATGAGGCAACTGAGGCAGAGAGAGATTCAGTTAGTAAATGCAAGAGCCAGATTCTCAGTTTTATCAAATGAAAATCAGTTGTTCAGCTGAAACCTTAACCTTCCCAGGCTGAAGTGATATTATTTCTTAGTTTCTTATGATTCCAAAGAACAACCTAGTAAAAATATCCACACATGGAGATCAATTAATTTAAAAATTGCTTTAATTCAAACCCTGGTTGTTTGTAACTTTTCTTTCATTATTGATTGACTGAATTAAATATGTGTATATTTAATTGACATATATGTGTATATATGTAAATTTTTAAATTCGTTTATGGGTAGATGCAATCCAAGTCCATTGGAAGTGACCTCATCCTGCTAACATCTCCCTATTATGGTCACAGTGACAATTATTGCAGATTGTCTTATGCAGCATATGCTTATAGCTAATGTTCTATATTTATGCGACAGAATCACTTCCACATTTTCCAAAATCAACTCAACCTTCATTTGTTAAGAGCCCACTGGGCTCAGGAACTGCTGTCAGGCACCTCCTCGTGCCAGATGCATTTGCAATGCCAGGATCTGTGCAGGTTGGCTGGCTGCAATTGAAGCAGAATCCTCCCAAAGTCTGCAGGCTGTGTTGCCATTGTCAGGATGCAAAAGTCAAACTCGTTCTCACATTACTTCTTGGACCGTTTGCCTCGAGTATTTAAAAGGTTAAAATGTCCTTACATCTCAGTTGGAAAACCTCTTTTTCTTTGATTTCCTCAGATGTGAAATAGTTTACTACTAGTCCCCAGCTCCTGTCTCCCTGCTGGGGTTCTGAACTTGGTCAGATAATAGTTGTAAAGCACTTTGTGCTCAGAAGAAAGGTCACACTTAGAAGGATAAGTATTATCCACCTGACTGCACTAGGGGCAAATGTCCTCACCGGCCAAGCTTTCTTCGGCCTTCACATGCCATGTACCAAAGGCATATGTAATAAAGAGAAACTCACTTTTCAAGCTCAAATACAAAAGAATAAAGCAACTCTTGTGCCTGAGGGAGCCTTGGGAGGCATGTGAAATAAAGCAGAAAGCAGTGGTTAAGCCTTACAAATTGTTTGAAAAAAATCATCAGACCACAATATTCATAAGGCCATAAATTGCATTGGCCTTACCCAGGCTTACAAAGTATGCCCATAATTCTCCATGTTCTACCTTTGCAAATATTTTTCCTTTCTCTGCTCTCTTGAACTGGAGATTAAAAGAATCAATAAGATAACTGTTCAACTGCTCTTTGGATTTTAATGAACCACAGTCACAAGACCATCATATCACTAAATCATTAACCACTTTGAGAGTTCAACACATTTTTATCATGAACTATATTTTTATTACCATTCATTGCATAGGTTCCTGAGATAGAGATGAATAAAACAGTGAATGACTTCATTTATGAAATAAATAATCAACTGAACGGTTTAACGACTTCAGTTATCTTCATAGCCAAGCAATATTAACTGCAGCGTGAGAAATGGTTTTTCAATTGGCCATTAGTACAACTTTAAACCTATGTGCAATGCTTTCTGTGGTGCTTGGCACATAGATTGTGTTCAATAAATGCTAACTTCTTCGGTTTCTACTAAAACATTCAAATCTTTGCCATGAGCTCCCTGAGCAGATCTTATATTCTTTTTTTTTTTTTTAATCATTCTACCTCCAAAGTCCAGCACAATTTCTGGCAACAAGTAGATGGCCCATAATATTTACAGACTGAGTGAGCCTATCACACAGCGGTAAACGGACATACGAATGATTTCTTAGCACAGCTTACAGTGAGGGTCTAATAAATAAGGTAAAGCACAGGAAAGCAAATTCTATGAATTTCTTTTAGTTCTGAGCCGTCTGTTATTATTTTTTGGTAAATGGTTTATGTCTGTGGTTGCTGATGGATATTTCATCTCTTTTTAATGTTGATGATATAAATCTGAATTTTCTTTAAAGTGAGCACCAACAGAGGCATATTGTAACAGATTTATTGAGATGTAATTCATATTCCATACCATTTACACATTTATTGTGCACAATTCAATGTCTTTTAGTATCTTTAAGGCATTCTGTAACCGTCACCACGGTCAATTGTAAAACACTGCCGTCACTCCATAAGAGAAATCGCATTCCTCTAAACCGTCACCTCAAGCCCCCTGCCCGTTGCCGCCAGCTGTACACATCCATGAATCTACTTTCTGTACCTATAGATTTGCCTATTCTGGACATTTCATATAAATGGAATCAGTCCGTGCCTGACTTTTTCTACTTAGCATAATATTCTCAGGGTTCATCCCTGTGGCAGCATGTGTCAGTACTTCATTTCTTTTTATCGATGAATAATATTTCCATTGTACGAATATGCCACATTTTGTTTATCCATTCATCCATTGATGGACATTTGGATTGTTTCCACTTTTTGGCTATCGTAGTAAATAATGCTGCTGTGAACATTAGTGTGTGAGTTTTGTGTGGACATATGTTTACTTTCTCACCTAGGAGTGGAAGGGCATATTTATAAATCCACAAAACAAAACAAATGAAACAAATCCCATATCCATTTATGTACTAGAAGAAATGGTGGGAGAATTTTAGGCGGAGTGGAAAGTGCATTGACTAGGAGTCTGTCAGGAGACCGCGGCATCCTCCCAGTTCAGGCACTAACAAGGCACATACCCTGGAGGAAAGGACTTCACCTCTGCTTTCTTGTACATAAGTGGTTGGGCCCTTATTTCAAAGGTCAGCTTGCAATGCAGGTATTCAAAAAAATCTAATGTAATAGTGGCCTGGAATTAGTTTTAGTTAAAATTTAAGCCAAAATCCAAAAGTACTAGGTCAACATAACAAATAAAAATACTCCCTTGTTGCCTTTAGGAATAATTAAAAGTTATGTCAGACAGAAAGAAAAAAATTATATTCTTGTCATCTTTATAAAGCAGTGATAAATGACTATTAAAAAGAACTAAGTGAATATCTATGCATAAAACACAGCCTTGCTAGTTAAACAGACTCTTCTACTTTCTAAGAAATGCAGATAAAAATTGGATTTGCAAGGCTACTTTTTTTAATCTAAGGAAACTTTCTTTAACTACAAAGAAACAAGAACATTTTATGAATACAACTGAATATGTAGTAACTATCTCTAAGAAGGGACTATTCAAGAAGAGTCTTATGTTTTCATGAGGAAATGTCAAAAATTTTTAAAACATATTTATGGAGGGGAAAGAATCTTCATGAAAGTTTTCAAGGGGCTGTGCCTAGATAAGTGTTTCCCAAAGTGGATTCCATGGAACACTAGTCCTACAAGATGTTTCACAAAACAAGGACTTGATGATCAAAAGACTTTGGGAAGGGCTTCCCTGGTGGTGCAGTGGTTGAGAGTCTGCCTGCCAATGCAGGGGGCACGGGTTCGTGCCCCGGTCCGGGAAGATCCCGCATGCTGCGGAGCAGCTCGGCCTGTGAGCCATGGCCGCTGAGCCTGCATGTCCGGAGCCTGTGCTCCGCAACGGGAGAGGCCACAACAGTGAGAGGCCTGCGTACCGCAAAAAAAAAAAAAAAAAAAACTTTGGGAAGGGCTATGTACTCTACCCTTCCCTCTCCCTGGGAGGTTGACAAGCATATTGACATATTAAGACATGCCCTGCAACAAAGAAACTCTTTTGGTATGTTAAAAAAAAATATCCACGTGTAATATCTCCTTTGTTCACATCACCTAGTGGCTATATCGCAGGTCACAGCAAAACGTGGCAAACATATGCACTACTCATGCCTTTCTTATTTTTTCCTCTTAATTGAAAGCTGTCTTCACCCAGGGTTTTCCCTCACGCTTTCTGTTCTTCAATTTCACTTAAATATTTTTCAATTTCTTATTAAAATGGAGATAAGTAGAAATGTAATAGAACCTATACTTAATAGAAGAGGATGTGGAAAAGTGGTTAGACAGATTCCTGTTTAAAAAATTATGCTTAGTTAGTGGCATAAATTGATGTCCTCATGCCTAAAAATGTACACATTTTGTACAATATGCCTTTTCCTTCTCTTGTGCTCAGAAATAGTCCATCTTTTTAGGGAGACTGGGGGTTGCTTTTCTTGTCCCATATATGTCCCAGGCATTGCCTAAGTGATAGCTTGCCTATCACTCTAATAAGAAGACAATGAGTTGTTCTCACTGTCACATTTATCAAAGCCTTAATGCTTCCCTATCTTTTACAAACACACACACACACACACACAGACACACACACCCTCTTGGTAAAAAGAAGTGGCAGATGGGGGACTTGAGAGAAGAATGTTGAAGAGGATTCCACCCCATTGCCCATGTGCTGTGCTTACCCCGGATTGGCTCACTCTTGATTTTCATGCTTTATATGAGTCTCACCTTCTTTGCTTCCAACCCTTCCCTCTCCTGTCGCCCAGCAGCCTCCCTGGGTCATTGCTTCAAGGTGTCTGGCCACTTGAGAAAGTCAGAGTTAAGGTAAAAGATGGGAAATGGGGCTAGGAAAGTTGATCCAAATCCAGAGAGTTTTAAGCATCATTTTTGGGACTACTTTTTTTTTTTCCATTTTTGTTTTTAACACCAAAATACATGGCATTAGTTTTATAAGAAACTAGGCATTTGGAAAGAATGATTTTGATAGGTTTTTGGCCTATGCAGAATAAATTTCAATCTTTTCCAGACTTTGTTTATTCAAAACACGTTTTTTTTTCTTTTTTTTTTTTTTCTTTTTTTGCGGTACGCGGGGCTCTCACTGTTGTGGCCTCTCCCGTTGCGGAGCACAGGTTCCGGACGCGCAGGCTCAGCGGCCATGGCTCACGGGCCCAGCCGCTCCGCGGCATGTGGGATCTTCCCGGACCGGGGCACGAACCCGTGTCCCCTGCATCGGCAGGTGGACTCTCAACCACTGCGCCACCAGGGAAGCCCTAAAACACGTATTTTTTAAAAACTGAAAAAAAGTGAAAAATATTCATATTAATCAACAGTAGAATGGATAGATAATGGTATATTTTTATAATTGACTGCTATTGCAATGAAAGTGAATGAACTTCTACTATGCGAAAAACATGCATGAATCTCTAACATGTGATGTTGAGTCAAAGAATCCAGACACAAAATAACACATACTGATGATTCTACTTATATAAAATTCAAAAAACATTTTTTTAATGCATACTTAGATGGTTAGGCTATGATGAAAAGGCAGGAAAGTGATTATCATAAAACCCATGTTGATGTTTTCCTTTGCAGAGGAGAAAGTGGGTAAGGATTGAAAAGTGGTATGAAGGTGCTTTCCAGGGTGTAAAAATCTCTATTTTGAATTAGGAGGTAGTAATATGGGTGTTTGTTGTGATAATCCCTTGAAGGTATAAGGAAGGTATAATTCCTTGGAGGTATAAGATAAGAAAGAAAACAAAACATACATTCATTACTAATATTTGGAGTAGAGGGAGCTCAATTAAATATTCAGTCAATCTAGGCATATCCCTCTGGCTCAATCCTATGAGTTTTTGGCAACGATCTCACTGGTGGTTCAAACAAAGTTACAAGGGTTGAGAGGTCTACCAGTGCTCTGGGCTTGGAAGTTCATCTAGGCCAAAGGTACAAAGACCGTGTCCAAAGTTTCCAGAACAGGATGCTATTCAGACTAGACTGGAGTGCAAAGCATTCTTTGGCTGTATGTACTTTTCTTATGAATGCTGTGTTTCCCAACCAAAAATCTTAACTCTTTATGTAAGCAAGTACAGGTGCCGTCATACACAGTGACAAGTTCCCTGTTACCTTTTCCCAGGTAGAGCTATTCTAAAATCACTGTGATTTACTATGTGGAACCACCCTGAATTGTGTTCCTTTTGACATTCATCCCCACAGGTTTATCCAATAATTCTGAGAAAATAAATTTAAAGGTTTTCTTTACTGCAGATCCTTGGGGGAATGATAGAAGGCATGTTTGTGAGTCTCTATTTTGCTATATAAATCATTTATTTTATTTTTTAGATTTCACATGTAAGTGATATCATAGAGTATTTGTCTTTCTAAGACATTTTTAGACAAGACTGCTCAAATGGCTACAATACAAGGCAGTATGATACAGTTAGAAAAAGTACAAAAGAAGAGATGCTCTTTCACAGTAAAGGACATATAGTAAAATCTCCTGATTTTATAAATGAAAAAATTGAAGTCCCAGACCAGTTAAGGAGCTTGATTAACAAAAAGCTAGTCCATGACAGAGCTGAACCTCTACTGAAATTTATTTCTAGTGCCTAACAGAATGGTTAACAAAGAAAGGGTCCTCAGTATCTGTTGATTAGAGGTTCTTTTCATTGCAGTTATGCTAATTTATAAAATTATAGATTTTAAACAGTAGAATAGCTTTAAAAAACATGTCTAAAAATGTCAGTTTAAAAATAAGGAGATTGAAACCCAGCTAAGTGACTTAGGTAAAGTCATATACTAGCCAAGAGCTGGTCTAGAATTCAGATTTCTTAACTTCTCCATTATTAGTACTTTGCCCATAATACACATAGAGAGGACATCATGCAGAGTGTTACCACAAATCAGAACCAGACCTTTGAAGCAAACTGCCATTCTTCAGTTTTCATTCAAGTGATAAACATATTAAGCACCTGTTAGTTGTAACATCTTATGCTTGATGCCAAGGAGGATATGGTTCTTGGCCTAAAGAAGTCTTCAGTCTTTTATTTACCAAATATTTATTGAATATATGTAGTGTATAAAGCACTGCAAGGGACAAAATGATAAAACAAACACAGCCTTTGACCTTGAGGGCTTAAAGCATCTAGTAGCCTTGATAAGACATATACACAAAGAATTATAGTTCAGTGAGGATACAGAAAACCAAAGGGGGTGGGGCAAAGTATTGTAGGTATTTAGAATACGGAGAAGTTACATCACCAGGGATACCATGAAGTACTTTTTTTTTAAAATTAAAGTATAGTTGCTGTACAATATTATATAAGTTACAGGCATACACAATTTTTAAAGGTTGTACTCTGTTTATAGTTATTATAAAATATTGGCTATATTCCCCATGCTGTACAACGTATCCCTGTAGCTTATTTTATACCTAATAGTTTGTACCCAGTGAAGTACCCTAGAAAGAGCAGTTGAGGTTGCCTTTGAAAGATGGGTGGGTTTTCAAAATAAGATGAAAGAGAACAAAAGAGACTTCTAGCTAATGCAGCAGAGTGAGGAAAGGCCTGGAAGCAGGAAAACTTCAGTCATGGGTCAAAGGAATGGTGCAGCTTATGTGGAACATGGGTTACACTTTAGGAAGCAATAGGAGATAAGATGGAGAGGAAGGTTGGAAAGGAATAATGCACAACCTTGAATACTTGTACAAAGAGTTTGGAGTTTATTCTGCAGACCAGGGTTCTCACATGTTAGGGTGCATCAGAATCCCCTGCAGAGCTTGTTAAAAAACAGATTCCTGGGCTCCAAGTCCATGAGCGTTGGATTCAGTAGGTCTAAAGTGGGACCTGAGAAATTGCATTTCTAACAAGTTCTCAGGTAGTGTTGAGCTGCTTGTCTGGGGACTGCACCCTGGGAAGCAGTGCAGAGGGCATGGGGAGCCGTTGGAGGTCTCTCCTCAGGGCAGGAACATGCTCAGTTGGAAGTCTGGTAGCAGGATGCTAGAAGGATGCGGGAAGGAGATCCTGGATCAGGGGGACCAGGTCTAGTCCTGGCGTGAGCAAATAAGGCTAAACTAAGGTGAAGGGAACAAACACAAAAAGGACAGAATCGGCATGAGATACTTCATGGGAGTGAAATTAACCTAAGATAACTAAGAAAAATGATGTACAATGTGGGATACTGTTTCCAGCTCTCTCTCTCTCTCTCTCTGTTTCTATTTCTCTCATATTTGTTGGTGAAGTCATTGTCTAAGTCCTCTAAGTCCTCTAGCTGAACTACCTTATAAAAGGCAACTGCATGTCTTTGGGCTTCAATTTTCTTAACTTTAAAATGAGGGAGTTGGATTAAACCCATGCTTTCCATCCATTTTATTTTTTAAAAGAAACAGAATGTGGGACTGTTTGCTTGAATTGGGCTGGGCCCTTGATACATCTCTTTAAAACTTAAGGGGCTTCTAGGAGCAGAGTTTGGAAACCACTGTCTTTTTCAGTCCTAGCATAAAAATGATTTCTGAATTATATTTATGAGCTGATAGAATTATTACCTAAAAAAAAAAAGTTATAGGCCAGAGATTCTGAGTGCTCAAGACAAAAGCTTCAGAAAAGGCTGTCCCATTGTATTAATTATAAAATAAACAGATTTCAGCATTTCCTAAAATTGCTTTGGTGTTATTTATGCCTATGGAGAGAAAGAATGAAAGGGAGAATAGTTTAGATCAGAGCCACAATGATGGTAAATTTCCAAAAGGTTAAGTAACTGATCATCAGCTCATCTATACTTAATCAGAAAATTAGTCTAAATTAGGTGTTATATTTTTAAAATGGGGATTTAGGTTATATTTTAGATTTACTCTGTAAGCAGCCTTCTGCATTTAAAGCACCTTGACTTAGGAAATGAGAGCCTCTTATAGTTACTTATATGTTTGATTAGCAATTGAGCATATATCTGTTTTTACCAGTATCTGGATCTTTGCTTTTATTTCTACCATTATAGCTTGATATAATCTAGCTCTTCGTCTTCAAAAAGAAATACTCAAAAATTAGTATAATATCTGTTACTCTATTTATGATTAATAGAAAGCACTGCTCTCCTGGGCACATTGACAACAGTAATCATATTAAATGCCCAGGAAAGCAATTACCAAACACAATTTAATTGCCTCTAACACCAAAGCTGAATTTGGGGGCCAATAGTCTCTTTTAGAACTGTAGCTCTTTTTATGATTTAAAAAAAGTACTTTAGCAATAACAGGTTTCAACAGAAACAGTGGATGCATGGGAGGAAATTGAAAACAGGGACACGCATAACATTTGATTGTAGGTGGTTTTTTCCCTTTTCCCCTTCATGATGTCAATTCTGTACGAAATTAATCATAGCACATTACCTTTTCTTCGAGGGTTTTCATATCTTTTAAAACCCACCTGCTTGCTAATGTCAGTTCCCTTTTTTAAAAAAGAACAATTGTTAAGAGTTTGTGATGCTTACTTGAAAATGTTCAAATCTGCTAGGTTCATATGGGGACAACTGAAACTTGGTCTTAGATTTTAGCCAAAGAGATCATCTCAGACAAACTTGGTACATCTTGCATCATGAGAGAATTCTCAGAAATACAGAATTACTATTCTTTTCAAAAGAGCCCAGTGATGACAGCAAATATTAGACACAAAAGGGGTTGGCGAGAGCAATTCTTAAACTGTTTATGTTGTAGAGAAGAAGCTGAATATTGAGTACATTTAGGGGTTACTTACAGTCACACAACTAGTTAATGACAGAAGTAGGACACTAACCTTCTGACCAGTGTTCTCTGTCATCATATGTCCAAGTACCTGAAAGATTGGGTGCATTGCTATATCCTTTTAATGTACAGTCTTGCTAATGAGACACAGATCACCAACACAAAAGGGGGAAGGAATTTGTTGTGTATGTCATAGTGTTTTCTCCCATCTCTCCTTTCATTGTCTTTTTAAAGAAAATCTTTTCATCAGATGTCCATATTTATCCATGAGATGCGACGAAGAACTTTTACTGAGTAACAGGAGGATTGATGTGTTGACAGATTATTTGGGAGTAGACCCTATATCAGATAATGTGAACCATCCACCCCTTTTTCTATGGTCCACACTTTACCTCTCTTAGCAGGAATCATCAAAGTGTTGAATATTGTATCTTTCTTAAGCTAGAAGTTTGAATACCCACCTGATATAGCCTAGAATTAGATTACTTTAAAATTGATATAATTAATATACAATGTAATACAGACCTGTGTTCATTTTGATGAGTTTTTAATATTATTTTCAACATTTTATTGGGAAAATTCAAACACAGAGGAAAATTGAGATACATGTATAGTGAACACCCATGTCCTGCCACTCAGACTCAGGGTTGGCTTATTCTTGAATCTCCAGATTTTGTCTTTTCACCAAATGTGGAAAAATTTCAGCCATTATTTCTTCAACTAATTTTTAGGGGGACTCATTCTCTCTTTCCTCTTGTTGTTGGGCTCCAAAATTTCTGTTAAACCTCTTGATATGACCCCAGTAGCCCCTTATTCACTATTTTTAACTATATTTTTCTCTCTCTTCTACAGATTGGAAAATTTCTGTTTCTTTGTCTTAGAGGTTAATAACTCTTTCTTCCCCAATTCCCAATCTGCTATTAAGCTCATTCATTGAATTTTTAATTTCAGATATTTAAATTTTCAGTTATAGAATTTCCATTCTGTTCTTTTTTCTAGTTTCAACTTCTCTTCTGTATTTCCTGTCTTTTCTTTTATTATGAGTTCTCTTACATACGTTAGCAATAGCTGTAATAGCAGCTTTAAATTCTTTGCCTGCTAATTCCAATATATGGATCATCTTGGGACCAGTCTCCATGGATTACCTTTCTCTGGAGTGTGGATAATAGTTTCCTCTTTCTTTATTGAATAATTCTGGATTATATTCTGGACAAATGATATGTTGTTATAGACACTTTGAATTCTGTAATGTTTCAGCCAAAATACTGATTTTCAGTGTTAGGCAGATAACTTGACCGGACTCAAACAGCAAACTGATTGGTAACTGAAATTTCAGTTCAGTTCCTTTAGACTCAGCTGAACAGCTAGAAGTTTGCTGCATCCATGTTTTGGAACCAATGAAAGGTTTGGGCAAAGTGTATACACAGTATTTGAGACTCACTCTCTCTGTCCGTTTCTTCTGTGTTTTCCCTTCACTCCCCAGCTATAGTGGTCAACCCAACGCCTGCCATCTTGTTCTTCAAGCTAATAGCACAGCACATTTATATTTGAGTTTTAGCTGCTCTGAATGGTGCAGACCATGGCTTGCCCTTCATGAAATTTACTCAGTTTTGTTTTCTTTGTCCAAGTGTCACCCATCTTCCAGTGTCTGACTTAGCTGCTCTCTAATGCCTTCAGGTAGTTGCATTTTACATTTTGTCCAGAGTTTATAGTTCTTGTCCGTGCATGGAATGTTCTGGTAGGAGCAACTTGGCTATTACCAAAGGTGGAACCCTCTCAGTCCCTGAGTTTTCACATTGTTTACACTTCCGTTGTGTTCATCCAAAACAAGATAGAGAGCATTTCCATCTCCACAGAACTTTTCTTTCTGTTCCATTCAAGTCCACCTTTCCTCTCAACCACTAAGTGATTTCTATAGCCGTTGGTTAGTTATGTCTGAATTTGAATTTCATATACATGGAGTCACACCATAACACTGTTGTTTCTGCCCAGCTTCTATCATTCAGTATGACACTTGAGATTCATCCAGGTGGTTGTGTGTATCAGTAGTTCTTTCCTTTTTATTATTGATCACTCCTCTATTATATGAATATGCCACAATCTGTGTATCCATTTTCCTGTTAAGGAACACTTGGGCTGTTTTCAGTTTTTGGCTGTTATGAATAAAACTGCTATGATTATTCTAGTACAAGTCAGTCTTTTTCTGGGCATAGTTATCATTTCTCTTATGTAAATATGTAGGACAGGAATTGCTGTTTTTCAAAGTAGTTTGCTGTTTTTTAAAGTAGTTTACCATTTTACACTCCCACCAGCAGTGGATGAGCATTCCAGATGCTCCACATCCTTGCCAACTTCTCATGTTGTCAGAGTTTAATTTTAACTATTCTAATGAGTGTAAAGTGATGCTCTATTGATTTTAAACTACATTTTACTAATGGATAATGATGATTACAACTTTTTCATGTGCTTATTGGCTACTTGTGTATCTTCTTGTGGAAGGTGTCTGTTCAAAACTTTTGCCGATGTTAATTGCATTTTTAAAATCAGTGATTTGTAGTCATTCTTTATATATTCTGGGTATGTGTCCTTGGTCAGATAGGTATTATCAACATTTTTCTTTCAGTCTGTGATATGTCTAGTCATTTTCATAATGGAGTTTTTTAATAATAAGATATTTTTAATTTTAATAAAGTCCAATTTATCAGTTTTTTGTGGTAGTGCTTTTTAAATTCTGTTCAAAAAACCTTGCCTATCCAATTCCAATCATACCACTGAATATTGGTAGGCTTCTGAAATAGTTTTTCCTTTTTTGAAGCTTTGAAACTTTGTATGTTGTTTTTTTAACCAGTGGAAATGGTTTTTTGAGGTAAAATAAAATATTTTTTGCAGATTTTTAGAGTTCTGGGTAAGATAGCTGAAAAATTAAATGATGTTTATGCAGTGACTTGCATGAAAAGATACTTAATAGATGTTTGCAAAAGTAAATCAGCTTACACTTCCAGTACCAGCCTCATCCAGTGGATTTAAAATTTCTGACTTATTGCTGCAAAGTTATGTGGTAATCAGTCCAAGAGCACTGATTTGTGCAGCTGTTGTGCGAAGGCATGCAGGGCTCAGCACCGAATCTTACAGACACAGCAATTCTGCCAAAACGTATGGAGAGGCACCTCACTTCAGCTCTTGCTTAAAAGATAACAACACTTTTGCATCAATGACCACAGTGTCAAATTAAAATAAAAGTCCCTAACTTTATATTCTTGCTGAATGCTTAGTCTCTTAACTCAATAAAGTAGCAAAACAATGTCCAAATAAAAGTACCTTGTGTAGATTGAATAACAGATGAAATTCTGAATATGTCAACTTGGGATATGCCTAATGGGTGATGAAAATTAGTGTTTGCCAAGATGGTGTTGTAGTTCATAAGGCTGATCTTAAGCATGATTATTGCAGAATGACATTTCCCCATGAGCACTGCTTTTTACAGTGCCTACTCTACAAGGGTCATTTGGAAATGTATCTGCGATGTGATAGGCTATAGCAGAACAGTTCTGGTTTAGAGCAGTGTAATACCTTTACAAACTCTCTGTCATATAGCTTCCCTGCCTCCTTGTGCCAGCTGGGTTTTAAAGAAACTTTTTGCTCCAGAAGTATTGATTTATCCTAATTCCCAGCCTTTTTCTACTTGTGTTCTCAGCAGAATCTTCTCCTGTAGTCAACTCCCATAACGCTCTCAATAATGGTTAAAGATGTAGCCTCAGTACTTTTCGTAAATTATCTCTAGTTTCCCACGCAGTAACGATAGGTATAGATTCTTATACCCATTTCAGTTAAGAAGTTCAGATTCAACATTCTGTAATAACCTAAATGGGAAAAGAATTTGAAAAAGAATAGATACCTATATATGTATAACTGAATCACTTTGCTGTACACCTGAAACTAACACAACATTTTTAATCAACTACAATATAAAATAAAAATTAAAAAAAAAATGCCAAAGCCACCCAGCTGGTAAGTGGCTGTTTGGGGATACACACTTCGGTTTGTCTGTCAGCAAAATGAGTGTCTCTTACTGCACAGCATGCTATTTCCCTGGCTCAAGGGCACCGTAAAATTGACTGCAGTGGAAGGAAATTCCAGAGTTCCAACTATTGTCAAGGTAAGTCACTTATGTAGTCATATTAGTCATCTTGACAAGCTGTAAACAGCTTTGTAGATATTTCCTGTTGTTTCTCAATGGTAAATTTTGACTTACAGGTTTATAATTTGTCTTTCTGGACAATACCATTTCTCTTCTCCAGGGGGAGGTTTCGATATGTCACTAAGTCCTTTTTGGTGAAACAAGGAATAAGGTCACTTCTAGTTTGATTTAGGCGGGGTTGGATTGAAAAGATTGGGCAAATGGCTGGATTTTCTTTGTTTAGGCTATCTTTGTTTGAGCAAGTAGGAACAGAAGGTTAAAAGAGAAAAACAGAAATGGTTAGAAGAAACAAGAAAGTCATCTAGTTTGGTTTATTTTCTCAAGTCGGTTATTTGTGGCTGGCAATCTACAGATGAAGAATTTTAATGATCAAAACCTAGAAATATGCATTGTGCTATTTTGAGTCCGTTTCATTAAAATATAAGCTTGCTTGAGGTACAAAGAGAAAGGTTTTGTTGTTTAAAATAGCATACAATATTGATGACCTCTTCAAAGTTGCTCAGAATCACTGTGTAAGTCGGGGAATTTTATATCGAGATACCAGAAGACGTGGTGATGCTTTTGTTTCTTTTTTATTTTAATTTTTTACAGATAAATCACAACAACACACACTGTCTGCATGCCCTTTCATTATGCCCCGTTGCAGGAAATTAGCTAATCTTCTTGGAATGTGCAATCTTCCACTGCTCAAAGTTTTTGTTTTTCATCCTTTTACAAAAAGGATTGTTCTTAACATCCTACCAGGGACACATCAATAGAATCACCATCACATCTGGTGGATATTTTCTGTTATATTGACAGACCAGTGTGCCAAAAAATCTCCACCTTCTTTATGTAACACTGCAGGTGTCAACAGATATTTTTTAAAGCAAGAAATAGACGTTTCATTATCATCAGGCTTATTATGAATACTAGCAATTGGTAACTCAAGTTCTGCACCAGAAAAGTATATTTCAGGATGATTCTCTCACAAAAGTTTTTATTTGCTTAGTATTTAAATCAAGATTCTTGTTCCTGGCTTCAGCACCTCTGTAATATGTATATCCCCCCACACATGGAATTTACATTATTGTTTATCATCTAAGTATTTTTCATCAATATCATAGGTTTAGTGAGCTATCTTCATTAAGAATGTCATCAGACACATAGTGACACAAAAAGCCAGTAGATCAGATGAATTCTTCATCCAAAATCCAGTCTACCTTCAGCTGGCCAAGTACTTCAATGATCCAAACACAGAAAGAGTCTCAACTTTGCTAGGAGTGAAACTTGGTAAATGAGACTGTTAAAATAAAAATATTCAGAATTATAAAAGTAAAGGTAAATTTTATGTTTGCTCTATTCACAGATCCTCTGTGTTATGCTCCGGCATTTTAAGTCTATATGCATGTAGGAAATGGATGAGGAAGATGGGCAGTCAATTTGGAAATTTAATGAATAGAAATAAAATTTATAACTGTAGGTTTGAAATAATTCAATAGTTGTTCTGCTACCAGGAGAGTGATTCTGGGGCACATACTTCTTGCAGAAAAGAAAGAGGAGAGATAAAGTTGTGACTGCCTGTATCTGTATATGAGGGAGACCAAGCATGGATAAGTGTAAGAATTTTGAGGGGCTCAGGAGGGAGGAAGGGGCCAGATGAGAAGGGAGAGAGAGATTAGCGTGACTGTAACAGTGAAGCTGAATTTTTTCTTTCCCTTTCTCATTGCCTTAATTCATTTTTGGATCTGAGTTGCTTCTTTTGTAAGTTCTAATATTATAATATTTTAGTCCAGTGTGACATATGACAAACAAGTCTTTGCTTGTGACTAGATGGATTGCTGAAGAAGATTCTTCTGACAAGCAGCTTTCAAGTATTCTGAGAAGGTCAGCACAGCCCAAGTTCTCAAGGACACTGGGCTCAGTTCTTGGGATCTACAATAGAGGCTGGTGCTTGCAATCCATCATTCAGTCAGAGCAGGCAATTCTATCCTCCCACCTTTTTACTGATAATACATGCCTTCCCCTTCAAACACACTTCATCTTCAGATTTGGATAACTTCTGCCCACCTTAACGCCCATCAATCAGACTTTATGTAACATCACTGTGTTCTCTTCCCAAAATGAAATCTGTTCTTCAGAACAGCTCTAAGTGGATCAGGCTCAGAAAGAAACTGGATGTCAAATGCTGAAAGTCTAGTAACAAGTAGACTTTCAGAAGGAATACAGGATCCAGTGGTAGCCGGATGTAAATGGAAGATTTAAGTGGAGGAAGTCTAAAATTCTGTAGACAAAATAAGGAGAAATTGCCTTTGTACAAGGACCTCGTATCAGAAAGTATCCCTAAAAATAGAAGACAATGAAAAAATGCAAATCCCTCTGAAATTCTACCAAAACTTTTGTAATTCTGTTAATTAAACTCATGTGATAGGGCTGGGGCTATGAGAATTCTCATAATTGACTTCGTGCACTTTGCAACTTGGAGGCTTGGAAATGTGTAAGGTGGTTTTCTAACTTAATTTGAAACTGGAACTGTCCCCCCCAACCCCAGTTCCTATTGTGAGACATGTATCAAGGAGAGTTGAATCTCCTGTGATGGCATTTTTGGATCAATGTGGGAACCATTATCATACGACCCATGCATGCTGGTTTTTGCATTGTGTGCCCTCCGGTAAGGAGTGTCCAGTTTGTCCTTGGGGCACCAAACCTTACTAGAAGACAGTCTTTCCTGGACACTAGGTGGCAGCAAACTGCTGAGATAAACAATTAGCCAAAGGACAAAGAAGCTCAAACCTCTTCATGATTCTCAAAGGGAGATGGTGCATATGGGTGTGGATAAAACTGAACGATAAGAAAGAACACACTTGGTTGCCAGTTTCAAAGGCCTAACTATATCTCCCAATATTTTTTGAAGCTTCTTGAAGCTACATCTTCTGACCTTCACACTGTAGAGAGCAGTTACACACCGAACAGACCCTAACCCTAATGAAGGCCACCTCCAGTTTCATTATTTCTCAGGAGTCAAAAATAGGTATCCAGATATCATAGCTTCTGTCTGTCATTATGAAAGGTTGTCTTTAAACCTGTGTTGCCAGTTAATCTCTTTTATTTATTTTAGAACTGTGCTTATAGTTGTTTTAAGTGGTAATACTTAAATTCAAATAATTAACAGCAATACAGAAAAAAAAAATATATATTGACATATCAGCCCACTGCTTAGTACAAATGCTTAAAAAAGTATAGGCTGTTTAACTGTGTACAAACCACTCAATAGTGGCTCAGAATATAACCGCCTATGAAAGATTATTAGATTGTCAATAGAGTTTTATTTATTTATTTACTTATTTTTAATTTATTTTAAAATTTTTATTGGAGTATAGTTTATTTACAATGTTGTATTAGTTTCAGGTGTACAGCAAAGTGAAGTCAATGGAGTTTTAAATGTAAAGCAAATAAAAATTGAATCAGTACAATTTGACAATGAGAAATCAGACTCTACAGAAGCAGACAACATTCTAATTTTCAACTTGTGTTTTTCCCTATAAATCTTTTTCGAAATATTTCTTTATAAAATGTTTGTCCCATCCTATTTTCTATGCTCCTAATTGGCTTTTAATGATCCATTCTATACTCCCAGGACATAAGAATAGACATAAATGATGCTAAATATAAACCCTAAAAAGAAACAAAATTCCCAGTGATGGAGCCTAATGTTTCGGGAAAATTCCAGTGACATTGTATGCATAGTAAATCCTCTATGTACTGTGACCAAAGAAAGCTGTTATAAAAGGAAATTTGAAGGTTTGTGAATTCATTTTGAGGCTTTTCGATAGAATTAGGCTTGAGGAATTTCTAAATTTCTGCCAAGTATAAACAGCTCTTTGTGGTAAGGCCATTAGCTTGTCAACTAGACATCATTAAAGGTCTTCGTGAGAAGAGAAACAAGACACAGTCATACTCTGCATGGGTAGCTAAAAATATTCTTGAGCTTCATATGGCCATGAAATAAAAATGCTCAAAGTATGGGTGTTATATCAGAGCACTAACATTCTCTTTGGGAATCTTCCTTCTTTAGGCTTACATTGCCAATCTTCTACGAGATAAAAAAGAATCTGACAAAATATTTTTCTGACTTGTGAACTTAGTTCTATGAAAATTTATGTAAAGGCATAAAAGTTATCATTTTGATTTGCTTATTGAATGCCTTGCTTTCTAGAAAGGAGTACGTTTATTTGAGAGTAGAATTACCCAGAAAATAAGTGAGATACGGCTGCTTAGTACACAAGACAAATTTTAAACGATGCTTCAGAAGACTTCTGAAGTTTGAATTTCGCTTTGACATTGATTTTCTTTAACCATAGGAGAGTACTTTTCTCTTTTGATACCTGGATCTATTCTTGGCTAATATCTTCCAGCCCATGAGAGAGAATTCTCTTAGCTGTCAAAGGATACACATGCTTCATTCTGCTTTAGTGTAAGAGGGTCTGTTTCTTCTCCTATCAGGAAAGGAAAGGTTATCTATAAAGCCAGAAAGCATCAAATGGTGAAAATTCTTTGTACTGACATCTACTTTAGTGTTTTGGTTTTTGTTTGTTTCTTTAGTACATTCGTCCCTCCTCAAACTCCCAACCAAATAAGGAGCTCCTTGAGGGCAGGAACCTGGCCGTTTTTCATCTTACTATGTCTCCTTCTGTCTAGCACAGTGTCTGACACCCAAAACCTTTTAATTGAATGTGAATGAATGACCCCCATGGCTCAGTAGTAATGGACAGAAACCCGGTCAAAAGTGAGGATGTGGTGGTATTCACGAGGGATTATTGAAATTATCTGGAGGTAAAGTTCCCATTAATAAATTAGCCAATTCAATTAAACTATACATTTGTTCCCATTTAATCAACTTCTGAATTTTGAGTTTACGAGCAAAATAGTAAGATGATGCTAGCAGTGACCTTGAATTTGGTTGTCTCCCCCCCACCCACCCCCCCACCCCGGCCAGGATGGAAAATTCAGTACCACTAGAGGTCACTCCAGTCATTAGCAACAGCATGATTAGAATATTCTGTCTACAGGATAAGGCAGCTCTTGCAAGCCTTTAAAATTTACTATCAGCAGGAGCAGAATAAAGACTAAAAACTCATAAACGGTCAGGGCAAATATACGATTTGTTCTGCCTCTCTTCACCATCACGGTTTCCCTTCCTCTGTATCGCTCCTTTTGGCTCTAGTTGGAGCTTGGCTAGCCAATAATAATCATGTTGTTTATTGTGTGCTTATTATGTGTCAGGCAATATTTTAAGCACGTTGCAGCACTTTACAGCCATCCCCAGAGGTCCGTACTGTTACTGTTACCACTTTACAGAAAACGAAATTGAGATGAGACATGTCACATATCTAGTGAGGGATAGAGCTGGGATTCAAACCCAGTGCCCACACTTTTAACACTAATCTGATACCATTAGCAACAATGGAGTTTGTTTGACTCTCCTTTCCATTTAAATAACACGTTTCAATGTCATAACAGGAGAAAAGTTTAGGGGTGCATATATGTGGCGGCAGGAAGTATTTTGGCATCCCTTAAATGATATTGTATAGGTCCTGCAAATGAGCAGTGTGGGGAGGTATCGTGTGTGTGTGTGTGTGTGTGTGTGTGTGTGTGTGTGTGTGTGTGTGTGTGTGTGTTTGGGAGGGGAGTTGGTTTAGGGGAAAGTATGGGAAATGAATTTAGCAAGATAATGGTGGGATTTGCTGTTCTACAGAGCAGAAAAGGCAGGCCAGCAGATCTATAAGTTCATCACTTCAGAGGGATTTATCAAAAAGAAAAATAAAACAGGTCTTCCCAACCCTGCCATTAAAGAGATATTCCTTGGTTCTGAGCTGCAGTTGGGTAATGCATTAAAAAGAAAGTACCTTTTCCAGAACATCTTCAGAATATCTTTAACAATTTGGAGTGAGACCCAGGACTCTGATTTACACCCTATTCTACACAAAAGAGAGCTCTGTTGGTAAAACAAAGCATTTATTTGTCAAGAAATAATGATATGTGTGTATTTACTTAATACCTGTCCCTATGGCATATCCAGCTCAATAGTTGAAGAAACGGAGGCAGGGGTAGTTTAAAGACACTTTCCCCAGCTCGCCAAGCAAGTGAACACACACTGAGTTTAGAATCCACAGACTTTGAGTTTCCACTCAATTCTTGGGCTCCCGGGACCCTGCTTAATGCTTGTTTGTACTGAACTTGGAGATCTTCCCTGTTGAATTTTCTTACAGGACACCTTTCACCCAAAGGTGACAGAGGGTGCCAGCTTACCCTAACAAGGCAGATACCTTAACCTCATAATGAATCTTCATGAAAACCCCCTCTGCTTTCACTCTGAGTCCCACGAAAATCAGTAATCACGAATACTTCTCATCCAAGCAGTCGCCACAGTTGGCACCTGTACTGGCATGTGCCTTTGGAATGGAAAGTCAGGATGGTTTCAAAGTTCCATATACAATAACAGGAAAAAAATTAAACAAAGGAACATTTTAAGCATCAGTCCCCACCTCTGAGCTGTTTCTTTCCTATCTCAGCCAAAGCTCTGCATACTTAAATTCCCTTGAGAGCAGAGAAGACTATAAAACCGACATTTGAGCTTTTTTTGCCCTACAGCTGAGGAAATACAAATCATTATAAACTTTCTCTTCTTGCTGCCTTTCAAAACACGCTAGAATAGCAAGCAGAGAGAGTCGAAAAGGAGAAAAATAACTGAACTCCAATCTGTGTATCTCACACCCTTCATCATTTGTCTGAAAAGTGTTTTTTTCTGGAAATATGTTGAAACAGCATTTGCATTTCAGGTCAACCTTCACATTTTAGCTTTGATACATAAGGGACAGTAAAAGTAGCAGGTTAAAAACTTTCTAACTTGAAGGATGGGGATATAAGATTTAAGGGAAAAGAAACCTGGTAATATATTGTGTCTTGTAATAGTCATCTATATTCTCTAGATGAGGTGTTTATTAGTTGTTAAAACTCAAGAGGCTTTCTATAGAAAATCACTACCCTTATTATGAAAGTACAATGCATGGGGCTTAACGTGGTCAGAGAGGCAGTGTTTGTGGTAGAAATTTCTCTGGAGAACAAATCAGAAGAACCTGGACTTAGCTGCATGACGATTTCTCTGGGCCTTGACTTCCTCATTTGTAAAACCTGGGTAATAATACCTTATTGATTGTTCCTTTCTCATAGATCTTTTTTTTTTTTTGGCGGTACGCGGGCCTCGCAGTGTTGTGGTCTCTCCCGTTTGCGGAGCACAGGCTCCGGACGTGCAGGCTCAGTGGCCATGGCTCACGGGCCCAGCCGTTCCGCGGCATGTGGGATCTTCCCGGACCGGGGCACGAACCCACGTCCCCCGCATCAACAGGCGGACTCTCAACCACTGCGCCACCAGGGAAGCCCTCATGGATCTTCTTCCTAAAACATTTTATATCATAGCTATTCTGTTGGGATCAAGTGAGCCGTTTAATGTAATATATAGGGGCTTTCCTGGTGGCACATTGGTTAAGAATCCGCCTGCCAATGCCAGGGACACAGGTTCGAGCCCTGTTCTGGGAAGATCCCACGTGCCACAGAGCAACTAAGCCCGTGTGCCACAACTACTGAGCCCACGAGCCACAACTACTGAGCCCGCGTGCCTCGAGTCCGTGCTCTGCAACAAGAGAAACCACCACAATGAGAAGCCCATGCTCCGCAACGAAGAGTAGCCCCGCAACTAGAGAAAGCCCATGCGTGGCAACGAAGACACAACACAGCCAAAAATATAAGTAAATAAATAAATAAATTTATTTATTTAAAACCCAAATTAATATATAGATGGAGATTTTTTTATTATATAGCATCCTTCAATGAAAATCTTTAAAAATTCTCTATTGTGTATATTTACTTTACCATTTGGAAAGATATATTCAAATGCAGAAGAAGAGGTCATGTTAAATTATTTGCCTTAAGTTCCCCGCAACTGTCACACCAGTGGAATTATAATGACCAGTGCATTCTTCCATTCCCCAGGACAAAAGCCATGCTGTCAACCTTGACTCCTTTCTTTCTCTCACCACCCAAGTTCATTCCAGTAAGAAGTCCTATGGTCCCTCCCTACAAAATGTACCCAGAGTCTGACCACCTCTCGGTGCCTCCACTGCTACCTGCCTGAACCACTACCTGCATTACTGCATCTTTTAAATCATAATCTCAAACCTACAGAAAAGTCACAAGGGCGTTGCAGAGACTTTTTTCCCTGATGCTACCTGAGAATCTGTTGCTGACCTGTTGCCCTACAACCTTAGAATATTTTAGTGTGTCCTTTCTACAAACCATACATTCTCCTATGTAACCACAATACAACCATCCAAACCAAGAGATTACCCTTGGTACGTTACTGCCACCATTGGTTCTAAGTGCTTCTACCTGGACACGCCCTTACAGATCTATTCTCAAAACAACAGCCAGAGGGATACCTTTAAGATGCAAGTCTGATCACTTTCCTCCTCTGCTTGGGGTCCCTAGGAGCTCCCCATCACCCTCAGAGAAACAGATCCTTTCAATGTGTTGGTTACAAGGCTCTGTGCATCTGGCTTCCTGCTAACGCTATGACCTTCTTCTACCCACTGGCCACCCTGGACTTTTGCTCTTCCTTGAATACACAGTTGTGCTCCCACCTCAAGTCCTTCACGACTGGGAGCCCTCTGCCCAGATGTTCTGCCCCCATGTATCTTCACATTCACACCTCATCTCATTCACCTCCTCAAGTGCTTTTCAAATGTCACTCTCTCTGTGAGATCTTCTCTGAGAATCATATTCAGAATTGAAATCCACCTCTAACCCCAGACTTTCCCGACCTTCTTCCCTGTTTTATTTCTCTTCCATGCTACCTACCATCTTCTCATCTTCTAATATACCCTTTACTTCTTTCTTTTGTTTGCTTGCTTTTCTCTCCCCCCCACTAGATGTTAGCTCTTAAAAGGACGGGACTTTTTTCCTCTTTGTTCTCTGCTCATCCTCACGCTTAGAACAGTGCTCCACCCACAGTAGACGTTCAATCATTATTTGCTGAATGAATGAATAATACGATAGAGATGCACATACCTTGGCCTTACAGTGGGGTCACTTCTCCTAAGAGCCAAGGTAACTACCATTTCACTTTTCAGACTTAATGCACAGTCTCTTTGTGAGGCAGTTGTTTTTACCTGTACTTTACTGGAGAATGTTAAGCACCAGATGGCTGTCTTCCTCTAAGTCATATGAGCAGTTAGAGAAGAACTGTAATAAGAGACCTAAAGCTCCTTTCAACTTTCAGACCCAATTTTTTCCACACCCTTTACTCCACCACCTCCCCAAAAGGACAAGGTAAAGTTTCAAAGTGGGGCTGGTACAATTTTGTGTGCATCACATATTTTTCACATGAAGTCTACAGTTTCCATTCTATATTATAAAACTGTTGCTTAAAAGAGTTTAACCAAGAATTTATCCAGGGAGTTTAAATTCTTTACAAACACTGCTATTTGCACAGGCATGTGTCTTTTTATATTTTACTTAACTGACACGTAGTAAATGCTCGGTTGGGTTTTCTGATACCTGCAATTAAACCAACATATTGGCTTGGCCAAAAAGTTCGTTCAGGTTTGTGAATGAAAGCTGTGAATGAAAAACCCGGAAGACCTTTCTGGCTAACCCAATATCCCAATGTATAATCTCACTATTTTGGTAGCTGTATCTTCATTTCAATTCCCATTTTATTTTTTAATTTATAAATTTATTTTTATTTTTGGCTGCTTTGGGTCTTCGTTGCTGCACGTGGGCTTTCTCTAGTTGCAGCAAGCTGGGGCTACTCTTTGTTGCGGTGCGTGGGCTTCTCATTGTGGTGGCTTCTTTTGTTGCGGAGCACAGGCTCTAGGCGCGCGGGCTTCAGTAGTTGTGGCACACGGGCTTAGTTGCTCCGTGGCATGTGGGATCTTCCCGGACCAGGGCTCGAACCCATGTCCCCTGCATTGGCAGGCAGATTCTTAACCACTGCACCACCAGGGAAGTCCCACAATTCCCATTTTTAGAAAAGAAAAAGTTCTTTAGATCTCAAAAGCACCTTCATATCTGGGTTGATCTTCAGAAAGACCTTTTGATCTAACAAGCCAATTAAGCACAATAAATTCATTTCTACTACTCTGTATGCCACAGTAAATCACCACTCAGAAAGCCAACCACTCAGATAACTGTGGCCCGTTTCAGAATGATTCAGTTTATGGGACAGCTCTAAAAATGTCACTCTGTTTATCCAGCTTTGGGAATGCCAGCAAGCCTGAACACTCTCAAGAAGTCACCTTCAGTAACGGTGCCTATGATGTGGTAAGAGAGATGCTGGTTTTCCTACTGCTGTTCCCAGGGTGGCTTTTAGAAAACAAAGGCATCAGCTGTGTGGATTCTGTGGTGAAGCAATAGTGAAAGAAACTATTCACAGAGTCATGGTAGTACAGGCAGAGACTTTCAGAGGTTATCAAATCTACTTCTTTCCCTTCTGGCAGGATGATGCCAATTCTTACAACATGGTATAGGAGATGGCTCACTGGCTTTAAGTGTTCTAGGTCATTTTTGTTCCAATAGTGACATGAACTATCCATGCCATGCTGGGTTAGGACCTTAATTTCCCAGGAGGAACACAGCTATCATACGACCGTGAAACAATCTGGCAAGGGCTACAGGTAGTGGAATGAATTAAGTATTGTAGGAGTGAAGAAGGAATCTAATTCAATTTGCCTGGGAGATGGGTTTGTGTAGGGTGGAGGGAGGAATATCAAGAAATTCTTTAATGTAGAGAATGGACTTGAGGTCACGGGGAGGGGGAAGGGGAAGCTGGGACTAAGTGAGAGAGTGGCATGGACATATATACACTACCAAATATAAAACAGCTAGCCAGTGGGAAGCAGCTGCATAGCACAGGGAGATCAGCTCAGCGTTTTGTGACCACCTAGAGGGGTGGGATAGGGAAGGTGGGAGGGAGATGCAAGAGGGAGGGGATATGGGGATATATGTATACGTATAGCTGATTCACTTTGTTAAAAAGCAGAAACTAACACACCATTGTAAAGCAGTCATACTCCAATAAAGATGTTAAAAAAAGAAAGAAGAAATGCTTTAGAGAGGATGTAATTATTTTTCTGTATTTTGCAGAATCATTATAATTTATCCAGGTTGAGAAATTCAGGACAGATATTCCAGGTTCAAATTTAAGCAGGAGCAAAAACATGAGGTGTGAAAATCATGGCATGGTTGAAAATTTTCACCAAGTTTATGCTTGGAAGATAAAGAAGAGGAAGAGACATGAGAAAAATAGATTGGGGGCAGATCTTAAATGATTTTCTATGTCACAATGAGAATTTTTAATCAGCGGAGCAAAATAAGATTCATCACTTTGAAAGATCACTCTGGCAAAGTGTAGAAGAATTAGAGGGTCATCAGAATAGAGGCAAAGAGATGCATTGGGAGGCTTTTATTCTAACCCAGGTGAGAGACAAGGGTGGCGTACACTGAATAATGATAGGAAGTTGGAATGTAGAGAGGAGGTTAGAATTGAAAAATACAAAGAAGGAAGATCTAACAGAAATTTCTGTTGGTTGGGCATGGGAATTCAGAGACAGTAAGTCCTAAAAGTAAATAAAATTACTTGGGATAGCTAATGGAATTAGAAACAGGCCAACGCCTGAACTCGGGGGACTACAAACTTTTAAAGGATAAAGAATGATAATATATCTAGAAGGAATATTGAGATGGATAAGAGAACGGGTACGGAGTTAATATTTTAGAAGACAGACCATTGCAAGAAGGAAGAAATGATTGTATTTTGAGAAGAGTTCATTGATTTGTCAGTGAGGAGATTAATAAAGCAATTTAAGAACAAGTAGAGGAACAACAGACTGGAATTGTTTTAATAAAAGTTTGTGTGAGTCTGTGTGTGTGTGTGTGTGTGTTTGCTTTTTAAGAGGGAGAAGAGCTGAGCTGCTTTCATGCTAAACTAGGGTAAAGGAAGAAGATGCAGACCCATGAGAGAATGGTATCACAGGTTCCAAATGAAATATGAAAGGTCCAAGTCTCAGTGATTTAAAGAAAGATTTGGAGAGATGGATACATTTTCCTGTAAGACAATGTGAGGGGGTGGGAGTGGGAAGAAATTGATGGGTGATAGAGAGAAATTGAAGAATTTTATGAATGGTGGCCTGTCCTTCTGAGAAACTAGGACTAGGTCATCTCCTGACAGTAAGTAGATATGTGCAGTGTTGAAGCCTCCAGGAGACCAAATGTAGAGTTAATCTGAGGAAGAGTGAAAGAACTGCAAGCAATACTTGAGGGTCCACTTGGACTGGATTAACCACAAATGACCATATCCTACTACACACTACTGCCTCTCTTCTGAATTCTCATTTATTCCTCAAAGCTCAATTTAGATGTAATTTCCTCTGGGGTATAATCCATGTTAAAAGCCATCCATATGTCTTGTTCAGTTTGGAATCCCTAGATTTTAGTTGAGTGTCTGGAACATACCAGGTGTTCAACACAGGTTTGCCAGATGAATGGGTATTGCATGGCATTGCACGTGTTAATTCCTAGAATGGCCAGAACCAGTTCAGATCAAAGTTTTAAATCAGTGAAATTCATCTTCATCTTCCTCGTCTCCCTGTTTCTCTTCTGTCATTTTCTGTCTCCTGATGTCTTTGCCATCTCTCTTCTTCCTCTGCATCCCACACCCAGCAGTAGTTGTCTACTCTCCTGAAAGAGTCATGCTTGTTCTCACTGACTATGTTCTAATTTCTACCAAGACACCCCTTCAAAATTAATTCAAATGTCAACAACACTTAAAATGAGTACTCCTCCCAAGTGTATTTGTTTTAAAAAGGGGAAACACTGACTGTTGTCTAGAGAAGCAAATGAGCTTGAATATGAAAGAGAAGATCCTGTCCCAATACTTGGAAGCCTGCTCTCTGGGTGGCTTCCCTTTGGCATCTCTGTTAATAGGCTCAGCTAGTTTCTTGAGGGGGGAGTTGACATCACCACCTTTTCCATTCTGGAAAAGAACTGACCTCGCCCATTATTTGGAAAAGGAGTTGGGAAAAATAGACACTTGGCACACTGCCTTAATGAGGATTGAACAAGTATGTATATGGTGGACCTCCATGCTCTAAAACACAAATTGTCTACCTCTCTTCCCTGCTCCAGGCTGAACTCTGTCAGTATCTTTCCTTACTGAAAAGTGTCTACTTCCCAAGTTAATTACTGTGACATTTATTGGAGTCTGTATTGACAGGGAGAAATTCTTGTAGGTTTCCCTGTCATTCTCCTTTATGTTCATAAGTTTGAATACTGGGTAAATATCCGTTTGGCCATGAAATGGCCAGGGATACTTTAATATATGACTTCATGACTCCCATCTCTTGCTAAGCTGAGACTAAAAAGGAGAACTGAATTCCCTATGTAGAAAAAAGGCAGCCTTAAAACCAAACAAAATGAAGACATCACTGATAATGTTTACTGAGCCATTAGAGTTGGCATTAATATGTTTAATCTTGGGTGGTGTGAGTCTTTTTGCTGTGAAGGATATTTCTTGGATACAGTGCATAATTTTTGAATATTTCTCAGTGATCCTTCTACACCCAGAGCTTAGAATACCTGGAACCAGTAAATAAAGTTTTCCCCTTGTAGCTAAACCATAATTTGATTGTATTTATTCACTTTGACTACCATGAATAAATTAGCAAATGGCATTTTTTTCCCTCCTAGGACTGTCCTGATTCCAAAGCTGGGAACCTGGGCATTTCTTCCTACTCATTCTCTTGAGTCAAATTAGACTGCTCATCTCCTAGTGACTCCACCATTCATGCTTTTCTTAAGATCTTAAGGCTGGGTTTGCCTGAGCAATACTGAAATCAGATCATTTGAATCCCATTTTTTCCCAAGAGTTTCCTACCTGGTCTCATGCCTAACCTTCCTCATCCACAAATCCACAGAGATACTGCGTCTGGGATCCCAATCAGATTTTGCCCATCCCAATTCAGGCAGTGTTTAGAAAAAAAAAAATACAAGAAGAAAAATGGAAGAACCACCTTAATAATTTGTAGTTTTCCAGTTTCTGTGTGATCCTTCTTCCTCTGTGTTATCTCTCTGTCCCTTCCCTCTTTTTCTATAAGCTCTTATTCACTAGATGGTTATGTGGAAATTGAGATTTTGGAAGGAAAAAAATAAACAGAAGCTTTGTGATTTGGTCGTCTTAGGACAAGGTTTACGAAACAGTGACTTCAGAGCTGAGACCATGTAGGAGAAAGAGCCTCACAGAACCACTTTGCAACATCGCAACATGCTTGGGGTGGTCCTGGTTTAGCCTTATGTGGTCATCACACCTAAAAATAGTTTCCTTTTGTTAATAAAATTGGAGAATGTTGATGAATTCATTGAAAGAGTCAAAAGAGGAAAGGTCAGGAATTATAGCGTTCCATGAACGCCATAGTGTTAGTTCCATGAACTAACAAAGCCACAAGAATGCATATTGGGAAATAGCAAGAACTGCAGGTCAGAAGGTCGGCCTGTGATGAGAGGGGAAGCTTCCATCCTTTTCTCCGCAGATGAGATGGAGGGCTCAAAACGAACCCCTCTATGCTGTCTAAATCAACTCTGATAATTCCAGTTCCCAACTCTCTTTCTTTTACTCATCTCGGATGAAAAGGGAATTGAGGTGAAAGAAATGCCAGGTACACCCTTTAGAAGCTCAAAACCGAAGAAAAGTTGGTTAAGGAAATAATTGCTACTTCCATTGTATTTCTTTTTTTGATCTAAACAAACACAAATAATTCTCCTCCTTCTCATCCTCCCTCTCTCCTTTCCCCTTCCCCTTCTTCTTCCTCTTCTTTCTCTCTCTCTGATGATTTAATTTTTTTCCTCCATTCATCTTTGCCAATTAGAGCCGTAACATCTAAGCTCCAGATTCTTCCTTTTTACAGTGTGTTGCTGGATGAGCCCTTCAACTCCCACTGCACCATTATATCTTTTCCTTTATGTATGGAATGACCACCTATTTTATTGTCAAATTGGGACACTTTTGAGAGCAAAAGGGGGGTGCTGTTAATACTTATTCTGAAACGGAAGACATTGATGGGGCTCTAGCGGGTGAAGTGGTACAAATAGTCACCCTTCTTTCAGGTAGCTATTTAGTTGACAGCGTGTTGTTTTACATTTGTTTGACATGCTGCTTTTGGAATCTTTCTCAAGTTGCTTCTTGCGGGCCAGCTGGGTAGCAAACGCTGGCTTCTCTTCTGCTAGTATTCCTCTCCCTTCTCACTGAACTCACAGCATCTCAGCCAAGGTGTGTTATTTGTTCAGGTCAGGGGGAAAGCATTTAAAATGTCTCTCCTGAAAGGTGTGTATGCAGAAAGGCTGAAATCTGAAAAAAAGTACAAGTGTGCGTAAAAAGTCTCACACCGGCCTGCTTGATTCTGGGACCTTTTTTTGGGGGGGGGGTCATCTGAATTTGGAGGGTCCTCTCTGCTTTTTTTGTGTATCTAGATATGACTTCAGGTAAAATAAAACTAATAAAACTATATTGTGAAACATATGTACAAAAGGGGCTATAAAAGCTTTAGTACAGTTTAAAGAATAACAATAAAAGGAATGGCTGAGTTACCTATCAACTATAGTAAGAAATAAAATATCACCAGTATTTTAAAACCACCCCCTTCACCCAGTATATCTCAGTGATCATGTCCTCCCCCATCCCCTTGTCAGAGGTAACTGCTCTCTTTACTTTCCTGTTAATTATTTCCAGCTTCCCCTTATAGTTTTACACATATGTATGCATCCCTAAACAAAATGACTGCTTGTTGGTGTCAGATGGTACTTTCATGTCATAAGGAAAGAAAATACTGTCATTCTTCCTAGTATAGGAACAAACTGTTCTTTTTAGGGGGGACAAACTAAAATATGATGTGCTTTCCAAATACTTAACCAAGGAGAACATCAACAGAAGTGTAAGGGAAGAAGTTTAGGGAGAAACCCCAGTACTTGCCTTCCCCTTCCCAGGCTGTCTTTGTTTTCCATTTCCTTCTATTTTGTGATTAAAATACAGCCTTCCATTATTCAGAATTTACATGAACAACTAATATCACCAGGGAAGTGGTGACTGATGTGGAATTTCCAACCTGTGGCAATTCTTCAGGCAAGGACAGGGCTTGGCGAAATTACTAACCATGTGAAGCATGTCGACAGTGGCACCCACTAAATTCTTGTCCTGTTACCCTACTGGCTGCCTCCTGTTACCCTGGGCAGCCAGTGCCCTCTCTCAGTATGTATCATCTCATCATTCCAAACCTTAAATCATTTGCACTGATTAACTTTAAGACACGGCTTTTAAACATTTCCTACCATAGTGGTCCAGTGGCAAAGAATAAGGTATTTGGGGAGCCTTTGGAAGTGAACAAGCTGAAGTAAACATAGACTTATTTATTTTTAGTGTGCAGTGTATCGTACATACACAAAACTGTCTAAAATACATCTGTACTATAGAGGATAACAATAAAATGAATATCTGCCTACCTACCACCCAGCTTTAAAACTAGAAAATAACCTATAGTTTAAATCCTCCTACATGAACCTCAACAATTTCTTCCCCAAGCCCTCATCAGAGATAACCACTATCTGGACTTTTCTGTTAATCATTCCCTGCTTTTCTTCTTAGTTTTCACATACATGCATACATCCCTAAGCAAACTATAGTTTAATTTTGCCTTTGGGGGGAATTTATATAAATAAATTATTATATTTATATTTTCTTAGAATTTAATCCTTTTGCTCAAAATTATATTTTAAGAATTCATCCACGTTGATGCTTGTGTCTGTAGCTCACTGTTTGCACTGTTGTGTAGTGTTTCAGCATATGAATTCATTTATTCTGCTTTTGACAACCATTTGAACTTGTCCACTCTGCTTTATTCATTCTAATTTTGATCAACACGCTTATTTTTTCTAGTTTGGGACTACTGCAAAGAGCACTGATATAATTTTGGGGGAACCTGTCTCCTGGTGACTGTATGTAAGAGTCTCTGAACTAGAATTCCACCTAGAAATGGAATGGCGAGGTCATAAACTATGAGTGTTCAAATTTCTAGGCAATTCCAAAGTGTTTTCCAAAGTAATAGTACACATTTAAATCCCTACCAGATGTGGATGAGAGTTCCCATTGCTCAACATCCTCCTTAAACATGCTATTGTCCCCCTTTTTCCCCCGAATCTGGTGCATTGTGACTCTGTCTTTTCCTTTCTCTGATTACTGAAGAAGCTGAGCATCTATTTTTTGTTTGTTTGTTTTGCGGTACGCGGGCCTCTCACTGTTGTGGCCTCTCCCATTGCGGAGCACAGGCTCTGGACGCGCAGGCTTAGCAGCCATGGCTCACGGGCCTTCCCGGACAGGGGCACGAACCCGTGTCCCATGCATCGGCAGGTGGACTCTCAACCACTGCGCCACCAGGGAAGCCCCTGAGCATCTTATTATGTGTTTATAATAAGGCTTATGTGTTTCCTTTTCTTTAGAATTCCTTTTTGGGTCTTTTGTCTATCTTTCTATTGGGTTGTTTCTCTTTTTCTTATTAACTGATTGGAGCTCTTAAATATCAAAGTAGGAATAGAAATAGGCAATAAATTTAACTGCTAAACTATGTATAGTTTATTTATTTTTATAAATTACATGTTAGGTAATTATCTTTTCTCACTCCATAGCTAATTATTTCACTCTTTTGGTGGGCTCATTTGACAAAGAAAACTTCTTAATTTTAAAGTCATTAAATTCTTCAGTCTTTTTCTTTAGGGTTTGTTCATTGTGAGTTTTGTTTCTAGGTACCTCCTACGTTCTCTTCTTGGGGTTATGTAGTTCTGACTAGCACATTTATTTACTTATTACTCTTTTAATTTGAGTTTTGTATATAGTGTGAGGAGGGGGTGAATTTCAGCTTACGAAATTTGAATGTAGCATTTACTAAATAGTTCATCTTTTCCTCATTTATTTCAAATACAGTCTCTGTCATAAATCAGGTTTCCAAATTCTCCATTCTGTCCTTTGGTCTATTTATCAATTAATGTGCAACATCACATTGTGAGCAACTCAATTAGTATAGTTTTATAATAAGTTTTGATATCTAATAAGACAAATTCCTTCTTCTTACTTCACTTCCTCGGGAGCATATTGGCTACCTGTTATCTTTTTGTTCTTTTGTATGAATTTTAAAATCAGCTTGCCAAATTCCATGAAAAACTTTTGTAATTGGTATCGTAAATATATTTACCATTTAGGTCCAAGTGAGGAGAACTGACAGCTTTTTATGACTCTCCTTATTCAAGAACATAGTATATTTTTTCATTAGTTGAGTTCTTTAATGAACTTCAAAAAGCTTTCTAATTATACATGCCTTGTATAACTTTTGTTAGATTTAGTCCCATGTGTTTATGTACTTCAATTTGTTGCTTTTATAAGACATATTTTAAATTACATTTTGTATGTGAAATACTTTGATATCTAGAAAGACAATGGATTTTGTTTGCCAATTGATTTGTTGCTAAGTATTAGAATAAATGTAAATAATGTATCTTTTGATATTTTGGGCTTTCTCTGTATATAATATCATCCGTAAGTAATGAGAGATTTGTTCCTTTCTTTGAAATTCTTGAAATATTTAATTATTTATTATTTTTGTTTTATTTTGATGCTTGGGATTTTTCTCACTACAGTGTGGGAAAGAAGCGATGATAGTGGCCATTCTTGTCTTGCTCATGATTTAAAAAAAAATATTTTCAAGCTTTCACCATTATGAATGGTGTTTTCTCTAGAGGCTTATAGGTTTTCTTATCAAGTTAAAGACATTGTTTTCTATTCCTACTTTGCCAAATGTTTTATCATGAATGGTTATTGAATTTTATTGGACATCTTTTTTGCTACTATGGGTGTAATTATGTGGTTTATCTCCTTTAACTTGGTAATGTAGTGAATTACAACAATTCTGACCTGTAATTTTCCTATTTTGTTTTGCCCTTAGCTAATTTTTGTTTTGACATTGTGTAGTCTCATAAAATATTTTGGGAAGTGTTCCATCTTTTTCTATTCCCTGGAAGAGTTTGTGTAAGAAATGTTTGGTAGAATTCACAAGTAAAACAATCTGGCATGTTATGTTCTTTGTGAAATTTTAAACTACAGATTTAATTACATTTTTAATTTGTAGGGAATTTCTGTTTCATCTTGAGTCATTTTTATATGCTGTGTTTCTTACAAATTCATATCTTTCATCATTTACAAACTTATTAGCCTAAAGTTGCTCATAATATTTTCTTATTTCTTTTTATATATCTGTGGGAACAATATTTATTTCCCTCTTTTTATGTTATTTGTTTTCATATTCTCTTCTTATTTTTCTTGATAAATCTGTCTTTTCAAACAACTTTTATCTTTTTGACTACTTATATGAAATTTTACTTTCTGTTTTGTTTCTGAACTTCTTTTATCTCTTTTTTTCTCCTTTCTTTGGGTTTATTCTCTTGTTCCTTTTCTAATTTCTTAGAATGGATAGTGAACTCATTTAATTTTAAGCCGCCTTCTTCTTTTATAAAAATAAAATTCCTTTCCTCTCTTCTACTGTAAGAATTGTAGACTATATTTTTCCTTTTAAAAACTGCTTTTTTGCACCCCACATATTTTGTATTAGTATATACAATATATAGTGTTTTTGTTAGCTCTAACTGCATAAATATTGAATAAATAAAGCAATTACCTGACATTTTATTTACATCATCTGACAACGTGTTGAGAGCATTTAGGGCACAGAACATAGTTTTCATAATTTCTAATGTATGTATTTCTCTTAGCCAAGAGATATACCTCAAATAAATCACTCCATAATTTCCTTACTCTTTTATGTATGCATGTCTCAACAGGGTGAAAAATAAAATTAGCACAGTTAAAATCAGAAAATGTTCCTACAAAGAGCCAGTAGCCTTTTGCATTTTTGCCACTTAAAACATGGAGAAAACTGAAGGTGATATAGCAAGAAAAACCAAGAATTCTTCTCCATTGGGCACCACCGCCCTTGCATTCAGGCTGCTAAAGGAAGCCCTATTCCTGGAGCCCAAGAGCTTGATTTGCTTTTTTTTGTTGTTTTTCTTTCTAAATTTGTTTTTATACTCAAGCCCTTATCACTCTGTATCTTCAGCAAGCCTCAGTTTCCTTATTTCCGACATGAAAATCATAATATCAAAGTCCCAGTATTTTTCTGAGGATTTAATGAATGTGGGAGCACTTTTTAAAATGTGCTACGAAAATATGTCATTATTTTTCTTCCTATGGCAGGATTAATCTTCAGAATTTTATACCTCGGTTCTTTTTCTCATATGTGTCTTTTTCTATTCTTCTAGGAATCCTTCAGGCTCCCTCTTTATAGACTCTTCTGCTCTAGAGACCACATGTTACAGATTCTATCTTTATAGATGTGAAAGCTCTTAAAGGTCATATATTCAAAGCTCCTCCATTTGCAGATGAAAACCAAAAGTCTAGGGAATGATTACCCCAGTGTCTATAAACAGCAGAGGAGAAATTCCCAAGCAGTTAGTGCCAGAGCCAGAACCAGAACGGAGAACTCGACACTTCCGGTCTGGTGTTTCCTATTAGATCCTTACTTGATGAGCGGCACTTTTTATTTTAATTTAGCTTTGAGTGTTTTGACCAGCAATTAGCAACCATTTATGCCATTTATGAGGCAGTCATGCTCACCACTACATCCGACAATGGCTCTCTTTGAGCCAGCTTGAAAGAAATACATTTTACCAAAAGGTTTAAAGATAGCTCTGCGATTTTGCCCAGAGCGTATTCATTAATTTAAAGATGAACCTCAAGATGCCTATACATTTAAAAATAAAGTAAAATTGGGCTTCCCTGGTGGCGCAGTGGTTGAGAGTCCGCCTGCCGATGCAGGGGACACGGGTTCGTGCCCCGGTCCGGGAAGATCCCACATGCCGCGGAGCGGCTGGGCCCGTGAGCCATGGCCGCTGAGCCTGCGCGTCCGGAGCCTGTGCCCCGCAGCGGGAGAGGCCACAAGAGTGAGAGGCCCGCGTACCGCAAAAAAAAAAAAAAAAAGTAAGATGTATTCAACAAAATACAGCCCTCCATTGGGAAACCAGATATCGAAAACGGGTTTTGGCGTCCATAACGTGGGGCTGGATGAAAAGTAACTCACTGTTGTCCATTTATTTTTCTACCCTGGAGGAAACAGCCCCTATGGCAAGTCACTTAACTTACACACTGCTAGGCTTCATCATATTTATATTGATTGATTTGACAGCGACAATCACCCACAGAGGTTCATTCAGTCCTTGTGTGTAAGAACATTAGTGCTGTCATGTTTATTCTTAAGGTGCCATGACATTGGTGCGCAGCATTTCACATAGCTTCCGAAAGTTCATTAAGCCTGGGGCGCAGTGGGTACTCCTAGTTGAAAGGATGCGGACCCAGACAACCTGATGGCTACAGCATCGTTAACAACGGCTGTGGATCATCCTGCGTTCAACCTGGCTTCAGCATCCTTCATGGAGAGGGAGCCGGGAGGGGTCTGGTCAGTCACGTCTAGTTGGGCAGCTACAAAGAGATTTGGGGGGCGCTGAAGAGGGAGGGTAGCAAGCAATGCTGCTGCCTCTGCGCTGGGAGCAGTTTGGGTGTCCCCTGTCGGGCTCCCGCAGCCCTGAGCCCAGCGGCACCAGGAATCTCTACACACAGTAGAGAAATCAAAGAATTCGAGAGAGCGAGGCCCTGGAATGCCTGGCTGCCAGCCAGCTCTCTCGCGAAGAAGTAATTTCCATTGTTGTCTCACTCTCCTTACCGCACTCTCGGAATCGGCAGTTACTGTATGCCAGCACCTTTCTCCCTGCAAGGAGACTGCTCAGCTGTATCAGAGAGCCCAGAAATCTTATAACATAAACTCAGAGCACTCCCCACATTTATCTTCCACACTCGCACCCGTCTCTCCCGTCAGGGACTGTGGGCTTCGTGACTTTCTCCATGCACTGGACTGTCGCGTGGTCACTATTGTTGGGGGCTCTTTGAAGCGAGCCCAAGCCTGTGTCAGAAAAGGTTGTGATGGATTCCCGGTGCCATCCTGAACAGATCGGGATATCGCACCTTTAAACTGGAGGGACTGGTAAACAATACAGCGTGTACTCAGCTTCATAAACACTCTGCGTTGTTACAAAGGGCATTGCAAACTCAGTGTGATAGGACTTGACCTTAAAAGCTATAGACAATCTAGCGGAGCACAGACGGTTTCATAAAGTACAATCACTTCCTGGAATTCTTGGGCCAGTGCAGTCGGAGCCGTGCAAATCCTGTTTTCCCTGCATTGTTTCCTGCATGTGAATATCATCAGTCTAGCAGGACCGTAACCATGGCGCTTGTAAATAGCAGAGGGGCGACTTCTGATAAAGGCATACAGTTTTAAGAAGATTTTTTTTTTTAAGACAAGCCTGAATCAAACCTCACAAATGCCATATGTCAACAACAAAGTTGACAAATTGCTGTTTCAAAAATGCACACATTCAGACCCAGATATGTTTTTAAATTGCCAAAGGAAACAAAATAGATCCCCGTAGTATTGAGAGTAGTGTGAGTTGTTTTTCATTTGTTATAATGTAAACTTACACAAATCCTTACAGGCTGAGCAGAGACGGACTCTGACCAGAATGTAAGTGATTCTTTCCGTAGTATGGTTCCTTTTCTACTGAACAAGTTTGTGAATTTTTAATTGTTTAGTCCTTTGGTTTCTCTAATCAGTAATAAGAAGAAAAAACATTGATGTTACCCCTTGAAATACTCACTTTAAAATTCTTACTCTTCAGAAGTTTGACATCACAGTTGGGCAATTCTACTCCAACTTTATTTGGTACTCTATAGTTTCTTATTTACACATTGAAATGGTATAAAAGTGGAGACAGACCAAAACAGATTACTTTACCTCCACAGAAAATCCAAAGAGATATCTTCCAGACTTGATGTAAATGCCTCAGTATATAAAATTTGGACCTGCTGAATCAATCTTGATTTCTTCAGCCTTGTTACGTGATTGAAGTATTGGTTGAGCTGACATTGTAAGTTAAAATTCTTAACAGATTTAAAACATGATGGATACCGGACAAATGTTGACAGAAGTGTTCAAGTTTCCGAGAAAGATTTCCTTAGAAAGAAATAAAGAAAAGAGGAGTTTGTAAGACTTTCGATTATGTTTTCATAGATGCTTATGTTTGATTTTTTGATATCTAAAACTCCAAATTATTTCTAAAATAAGCCATGGGGATGTAATGTACAGCATGGAGACTGTAGTTAAGAATACAGTGTTTGGAGGCTTCCCAGTTGGCACAGTGGCTAAGAACCCAATGCAGGGGACACGGGTTCCAGCCCTGGTCCGGGAAGATCCCACAGGCTGCGGAGCAACTAAGCCCCTGTGCCACAACTACTGAGCCCACATGCCACAACTACTGAGCCCACATGCCACAACTACTGAGCCCACGTGCCACAACTACTGAAGCCCGTGCGCCTAGAGCCCGTGCTCTGCAACAAGAGAAGCCACCACAATGAGAAGCCCTGAGAAGCCCATGCACTGCAACGAAGAGTAGCCCCTGCTCGCCACAGCTAGAGAAAGCCCTCACACAACAATGACGACCCAGTGCAGCCAAAAATAAATAAATAAAATAAATAAATTTAAAAAAAGGAATTCAGTTTTGTATAATTGAAAGTTCCCAAGAGAGTAGAACTTAAAAGTTTTCATCACAAGAAAAAAAAAACTTTGTAACTATGTGTAGTGATGGGTGTTAATTAGATTTATTTTGGGGATGATTTTGCGACATATACAAGTATCATCATTATGTTGGACCCCTGAAACTAATGTAATGTTACATGTCAATTATACCTCAACAGAAGATCAACAAAAATTTTAATTATTTCTACTTCTAAATTTTAAACTAAAGTCAGTCATATCTGACCAATATTTTCACATGAGTATCAAGGATTAGTTTGATGCCTTTGGGGAAAAATTAAATCTTTATTTCTCTAATACATTATACTTAGTAAGTCCTAAAAGTCTTAGGATGGTAATTAACAAAATACTTCCCAGTTTAGTCCATCTTAAAAAAATTAGCACAAGTATTTTCAATGAGTTGTTTTCTCAAGACATATCTTAGAATAATGATCTGCTTTCGTAGCCTCACGTTCTCTGAAATTCCTCTGGGTTTCAGGTGTTATATAGCTATTTTATAAAATCTTTCAGAAATTGCTTTTTTAAAGTAAACAAGACTCAGAAAGTGCTTGTCTAAAACTACACAGCTAGCAAGCAGCAGAGTCAATATTTGAGTCCAGATGTTCATGGCTTCAAAGCAATTTTATTTAACCCCAACAATGCAATTGCACTGACGACAGACATCGGACACAAATGTTCTGAAGAATCTGGAGAAATAGGAAAGGGTCAGACAAAACTGATGCACGTGGCAGAAGAGGCTGTGAATCAGGAACAGGGAATAAATGGGATGGTTCCCTCATGAAGCAACACAATTTCAACTTGACTTTCCTTCTCCTTTGTCCTTTCTCATTGTCTAGCTTGTAATGTGGTCATGGTTATGTCAGGTGGCTAAATTCCTGCATACCTATTTGGTTTCCTCATGGGAGGCAAGTCATTCCTGATTGATTTCGATCAAGAAAATAAAATAAATGCCAGTTCTCCAAACTTCAGTGCCACAGAGCCAAGACCACATTTTTAAATTGATGTATTTAACCACATCCCCTATGTGAGCTAGTGAGCTGATGCTAGTTCTCAAAGGATCTGAGTTCTCTTTATGTTATCATCAGTAGACGTTCCCCCACCTCGTGCACAAGGTAAAGAACACTTTCCCGGCAGCCGGTAGGCTGGGACACCATGTCTTGGCACGCCTTGTTGGTAAAAACCACTTAATGGCGTCCTGTTACCATTTTGCCTGCAACCTAATAATGGCACACCAAATTTGGTCCTCTGATAAGCATGAGTAACTTCCTCATGGCCAAAGGGAGGCACATAACATGATTTTGGAGCCAGGCTTGGCTTTATATATTGTATTTACTTTGCAGAATTCATTTACGGGCATAGGCAGGGAAGATAAAATACCTCCTTTTCATGAGGGTCCCAGAGGGACAGCAGGCGTACAATGTCTCTTCATACCACACAAACAATACAGCACAGAAGACTCCTTCTAGCATAATAAACAACCCACAGTCTACAGTCTCCGTGTTCTTGACATTGACAATGCTTTTTAAAGTTAGATCAAAAAGGTACTTGGCCTTTTTTTGTTTTTAAACTTGGTGTCTGTCTGAACAGGGCAAAAATTCTGTCTAACTGTTGGATGCAACAGACCTGAAAATCTGATGATCGAAAAGAATTGTGCTTCCAGCATTTTGAGGCCATTTCTCCTTGAGAGCTACGAGGCAGAAAGAAATTTTAGTCTTTAGTTCTATCCATTGGGTTATATTAATTATAGATTATATCACTTTTCTTTGGGCAGTTTCATTATGCCTGGTAGAATAGAGACCAATTCAATAAAGAAATTAAAGTTTTCAGAGTATCCTTGGAAATATATGAGATCTGCAGTCTCGATTAACTATTAACTATAACTATTAACTCATAATAAAATGTACATAGTATTTTTGATAGGATTTTTAAGAATTGTTTTAAAGAAGAGCAGCGACTGACTCTTCTCTTTTAAAAGAAAACGAGCTTAAACACCTATAGGAAGTGAAGGCCAGATATGAGAGAAACATCAAAACGTTTCCATAAGTCAACCTGTCTCACTCTTTTCGTCGGTCCCTCTTTTTGAAATTTTTGAAAACCTATAATGGAAAATTTCCCCTAAAAGAATTTAAATATCATTTAATCCAGAAATAGGAACAAGGACATTCCCAGTCCGGAGATTTCACCTACAGTTGTCAATGTGTATCCATGTGTCTTCCTATTTAGAAAAAAAAAGGAAATATACTTAGGACAGGACATATTTACACTCATTAAAAATTCATTCACCAAGAGTATGTGCTACGACTCCTAGAGTAATAGTGAGTAAGGAAAAGTAATTCAGACCTGTGTACAGCCAACATGGGATCACTGTCTGGTAAAGGAGTTAGGGCATATGAGCACATGCATGACTTGGGCACAAATCAAAAGAGATAAATCCCAAATGACATATATAAAGTGCTAAAGGAGGTCCCATTTGAATGTTAATAGACTTAAATGCAAACTCAAACCATCACGAGGGTAACAGCACAGTTTCAGGTGTCGAAGTGCTTTAATCCATGAGTATCTCTGTTGAACTGTCTTGCATGGAATCCCCAAGATACTTGCTTCAGTAAGTTACCGGCTTGCAAAACAACCAAAATTCATTTTAAGTATGCCTTATTTCCTTATTCATACTTGGCAGTTGGAGTTTTTATATAGACTTCTGAGAAATCCATTTTGCCCCAGTTGAAGGAAGATGGATTGCCTGCTGTAAGCAAAGTGTGTCTGGACAAGCTCTATGAGAGTTTTCATGATTAGCAAATACATTGTCCCGCAAAAGCCCGTAATAGGAAATCTCTTACTTCAACCATCAGAAATACCTCATTGATGTCATGGTTGTTAAAGAACCATTTGTACAGCTGTGATGCTGACCCATAGTGGTCAATTATATCCAAGTTCCTCGCAAGGGTTCTTTCCAGCCACCCCTGTAAACAGCCAGAGCATCATCACAGTTTCCTGAGGTAGCCGATTTCAGCTCAGAGGCCGACCCAGCCCTCCTGAGAAAAGCTAACCTCAACAGGGTGTTTCTCCTAATATAGGCAGGGAGGAAGAATTACCTGGTTTCCTTACAACATTGACCAACTCAACCCACACAAAAGCAGAAACTTTCCACTGTTTACAAGCTGTGGCACTTTTTATCAAACTTCTCTGCTCTCATTAATTCTTTCCAAGGTGTAGGGAACGAACACAAAGAGACTTCCTTCCCTTCCCTTCCTTCTTCCCTTCCCTCCTTCCTCACTCCCTCCCTCTCTCTTTTTCCTTCTTTCTCTCTTTCTTCCTTCCTTCCTCCTTCCTTCCTTCCTTATTTCTTTCTTTCTTCCTTCTCTCCTTCCTCCCTTCCTCCCTTCCTCCCTCTCTCTTTTTCCTTCTTTCTTTCTTTTTTCTTCCTTGCTTCCTTCCTCCTTGCTTCCTTCCTTCCTTCCTTCCTTCCTTCCTTTCTTTCCTTCCTTCCTTCCTTCCTTCCTTCCTTCCCTCCTTCCTTCCTTCCTTCCTTCCTTCCTTCCTTCCTTCCAAGTTTGTTCTTTAGGCAAAGGCAGGCAGTCTTTGAAAATCATAGGTTGGTCTTGTTAACATTGCTTCACTGTAGAAATAGAGACTATGTTACCTTCCAAGGTGAAGTACAGGCAGGGCTCCTGCTAGGGCTGAAGAAGAAGCTGCCCCTCACCTCTGCCTTCTGAGGGATTTCACCCCCTTGTGAGCAGGATCGTCCTTACACTGTCAGAGTGAGACGGCAGTCTCTCCAGATGTTAGAATTTGGAAAAAAATATTGGTTGGACCTCAAAACATAAGTGTAAATTGTAATTCTGAGACTTTGAAGAAGAAAGGGAATGTTTCCAAATTTTCAACATTTATTGCTCCCCAAATGGTAATTATAGAATAAGCAATGATTTATCAGTGATAAGATTAGAGTTACCTCAACCAGTGCAAAAAATTAGATGGATATTCATAAGACAGATGTTCCTTGAGATATTTCCTGCCAATGAACTCAAATTTGGGCTTCATCCAAAGGGCATCCATAAAAAGACTCAGAATTAGATAACTGAAACTGGGGACAATGGAAGGATTATGAATATTCTGGTGTATCTTGTTTTTTTTCTGAAAGGCTTTAGATATTACTAATTTTTCTTTAAGAACAATAGATAATAATGGTAACTCATTTCTGATTCTCTTGGTCACTTAAAATAAAAGTAGAAGTCAAAATAACTCTTGTAATGTCATGGTGACGAAGTCTATTCTATACAGTTTCATTGAAATAATTGCCACTTGCAGGCTAACAAATTGTACCCAGCTCCCCTGGGTTTTGTTTTCTCTGAACAACATTTGGAACAAGAAAAAACAAATATAATTGCAGAGTGATGAATTGGATTTAGTCGTGGCTGATTCAGGCCTGGGCGATGGCTCTAAAATTCTTGCCTATGAGTCTGGACCTGTTGAATCATTGAAGATCAGCAGTGCTAGGGTGCTATATGCTGGTGTAGTGTAAACTCGAAGCCATTAAAGGACCTAGAGCAAGAAACAATTATGCTCTGGGTTGCCTGGGGGATGAATACACTTCAAAATGCCTAGACAGGTACCTAAAAATAGGAGGGCTCTTCAAACTCCTTAATAAATCTGGTGAGAAATGATTATTGGTGGATATTTCTGTGTGGGGCTTTTTCTTAAAAATCAAATTGACAGTTGATTTTCTGGCTCTTAGTTTAATAGTAATAGAGTGAGAATTGCCATGAAGATAAAAATACTGGGCTCAAAATATAGTTGAGATAATTAATCTAAATTCTCTTGACTTTATTTTTTTATTTGAGATAATTTTGTCATTTTTATTTAAGAAGTCTTGGAAGTTGTGGCACATGGGTTAAGTTACACTTGAATAACCTTACCTACACCTTCAAAACCTTGCATGTGCATGTTTCAGAAGTTTTCAAGAGTCTGGTGTCAACTGTTTTTTGTTTAGCAGCCAGTCCTTACCAAGAAACATATCAAACATGAAATTTACTTCCAAAATGTTCAATTCCTTATTCAGCTAATGACTTACTAGATTAAGTCACCTATGTGAGGCAAATATACTCAGAAATGAATTATTCTACCGGATGCTAGAGGAGGAAGTGAAGATAGGTTTGCCTTGAAGAAAGGATACACCTCAATTTGTCAACCTAAAATTCTGAACAAATTTTACACTCAATGGATATATAGATGGGTAGGATTTCATTCTTTCTCTATTGAATCAGTTTCTCCTACAGAAGCATTAAAAACCAACCGTGATAAAGTAGCAGGGTACAAAATTAATGCACAGAAATCTCTTGCATTCCTATACACTAATGATGAAAAATCTGAAAGAGAAATTAGGGGAACACTCCCATTTACCATTGCAACAAAAAGAATAAAATACCTAGGAATAAACCTACCTAAGGAGACAAAAGACCTGTATGCAGAAAACTATAAGACACTGATGAAAGAAATTAAAGATATTACACACAAATGGAGAGATATACCATGTTCTTAGATCAGAAGAATCAACATTGTGAAAATGACTCTACTACCCAAAGCAATCTACAGATTCAATTCAATCCCTATCAAACTACCAATGGCATTTTTCACAGAACTAGAACAAAAAATTTCACAATTTGTATGAAAACACAAAAGACCCCGAATAGCCAAAGCAATCTTGAGAAAGAAAAACGGAGCTGGAGGAATCATGCTCCCTGACTTCAGACTATATTACAAAGCTACAGTAATCAGGACAGTATGGTACTGGCACAAAAACAGAAATATAGATCAATGGAACAAGATAGAAAGCCCAGAGATAAACCCACGCACATATGGTCACCTTATCTTTGAAAAAGGAGGCAAGAATATACAATGGAGAAAAGACAGCCTCTTCAATAAGTGGTGCTGGGGAAAATGGACAGCTACATGTAAAAGAATAAAATTAGAACACACCCTAACACCATACACAAAAATAAACTCAAAATGTATTAAAGACCTAAATGTAACGCCAGACACTATCAAACTCTTAGAGGAAAACATAGGCAGAACACTCTATGACATAAATCACAGCAAGATCCTTTTTGACCCACCTCCTAGAGAAATGGAAATAAAAAGAAAAATGAACAAATGGGACCTAGTGAAACTTCAGAGCTTTTGCACAGCAAAGGAAACCATAAACAAAACGAAAAGACAGTCCTCAGAATGGGAGAAAATATTTGCAAATGAAGCAACTGACAAAGGATTAATCTCCAAAATATACAAGCAGCTCATGCAGCTCAATATCAAAAACCCAAACAGCCCAATCCAAAAATGGGCAGAAGACCTAAATAGACATTTCTCCAAAGAAGATATACAGATTTCTAACAAACACATGAAAGGATGCTCAACATCACTAATAATTAGAGAAATGCAAATCAAAACTACAATGAGGTATCACTTCACACCGGTCAGAATGGCCATCATCAAAAAATCTACAAACAATAAATGCTGGAGAGGGTGTGGAGAAAAGGGAACCCTCTTGCACTGTTGGTGGGAACGTAAATTGATAGAGCCACTATGGAGAACAGTATGGAGGTCCCTTAAAAAACTAAAAATAGAACTCCCATATGACCCAGTAATCCCACTACTAGGCATATACCCTGAGAAAACTGTAATTCAAAAAGAGTCATGTACCACAATGTTCATTGCAGCTCTATTTACAATAGCCAGGACATGGAAGCAACCTAAGTGTCCATCGACAGATGAATGGCTAAAGAAGATGTGGCACATATGTACAATGGAATATTACTTAGCCATAAAAAGAAACAAAATTGAGTTATTTGTAGTGAGGCGGATGGACCTAGAGTCTGTCATACAGAGTGAAGTAGGTCAGAAAGAGAAAAACAAATACCGTATGCTAACACATATATGGAATCTAAAAAAAAAAAACGGTTCTGAAGAACTTAGGGGCAGGACAGGAATAAAGATGCAGACGTAGAGAATGGACTTGAGGACACAGGGAGGGGATAGGGTAAGCTGGGACGAAGTGAGAGAGTAGCATGGACATATGTACACTACCAAATGTAAAATAGCTAGCTAGTGGGAAGCAGCCACATAGCACAGGGAGATCAGCTCGGTGCTTTGTGAGCGCCTAGAGGGGTGGGATAGGGAGGGTGGGAGGGAGACGCAAGAGGGAGGGGATATGGGGATGTATGTATATGTATGTATAGCTGATTCACTCTGTTAAACAGCAGCAGCTAACATAACAATGTAAAGCAATTATACTCCAATAAAGATGTTAATAACAAAAACCAACCCTGAATATCCAGGAAGACCTAACAGCCTGTGTTATTCAGTGCCACTTCTCACTACAGAGTATACAGTATTTTGTGACCTTAAGGAGATTACAGAGCTATCTTTTTGTTGTCCCCCTTCTCCTCCTCCTTCCTTTAATTTTTGGCGGTGGCAGGGTCAGTAAACCAAATGGGGTATGAAGATTGGGCAATTTTAAAACATTTTCAAATCCTTTTGCTTTTAGTATCTGAGGCAAAGAAGCAGCCCTATTTTATCTAAAGAGTATGGGTTAGCATCTCCAAGCTGCCCCTGGGCAAGGAGTGAAGGACAAGAGACTGGCAGTTTCAGAGAGCACTTGGACTCACCTAGGAGGAGCAAAATTCTCTTTGTGAATTCCTTCAAATCACTGAAGCTGCCTGTCAGATTCAATCTGAGTGTTCTGGCACATCCATCAGGGCCTCGGGCCATCCCCTGCTGCCAGAGTCCTGAGTCACCCAGAGAGCAACGCCAGGGAGGCCGGCCCTCTGACTGTAAGAAGTGTCAGTGGGCTTCGTTCCCCAAAAGTCACACATGCCCTGGGGTGGACAGCCTTCTGGAAATGAAGATTCTGTGCATAAGGTGAAGAGAAAGATAGAAAGGAAGGAAAGAGGATGAAGAGAAAGGAGGAAGATAGGGGTGTGAGCAGAAAGAGATAAAGGAATAACTGGACATTTTGTCTTCAGGAATGAAACCCATTTCCATGCCATCCCCCTAAGATTCATTCATCCAAGTATCACTGCTTCTGGTAGCAAAAGTCTGCTTGACTCCAAACAGAGTTTCTCCAAGCATTTACATAATATATGTCTTGATCTGGGGATCTGCAGATGTTGGAGGGCAGGGGGCATATCACCCAGAGGAATTCTTCCCAGGAGTAAAAGGGTTTTGCTTTTCAAACATGAGCTGCCCATGGAAGAACTTTCTCCTAAGAGTTGCATGTTGAACAAGTACTCATGAGGATTAAAGAAATAATTTTATGTCTCATGAGGATTGGGATGGCCATTCCCATGGGAAAAGGAGAGCAGCACACACAAGCTTGTTTTTGATAAGAGCTTAATAATTTGAAAGAGGGTGAGAATCTCAGCCAAGGTTAGCCATGTAGATAGTGGGAGTCTAAAACAGACACCAACAGCGTAATGTTGCTAATGATTCATCTGCTGAAGGATCCCTGTGATGGACAGCGTTAGGGGTAGGGTGGCAGGAATTGGTGGATCTCTCTCGACACAGAACTAGTAGATGAAGGTTCATTTGTTTATTACTAGCTAGTTGCTACTGGAAACATTGGGTCTAGCCAATATTTCGGATGGTTACATTATAAAAAGTCCAGTAGCTAGTTGCTACTGGAAATATTGGGTCTAAGCCAAAGTTCAGATGGTTACATTATAAAAAGTCCAAATCTTTGCATCAGTTTTCCAGGTGGGATGTAAAGTGATGAAACAAGTTTAAATACTTTTGCCATTTCTCCACTTTTTGATAATCATCCTTTTATTCTCCTTCTCTTCCTTACCCTCCTGCTCTTTTTAATAAAGTATTATCCATCTATTTATTTGTTTTCCTCTTTATCCCTTTAAATTGCACAAGAAATGTGAATACACTCATATGGTGAAAGTTTCAAATATTATGAACATACATAGAATAAACATGAAAGCCCACTTCATGTATCCCTGTATTCCCACTCCCCTCTTCAGAAGAAATCTCTTATCAGTAGTTTGGTATTTATCCTTTCAGTTATGTACATATATATATACACCTACACTTACACTTATATATACACATGAACTACACACATGCATATACTACCTACATATATATCACATCCGCATCTACATATATACATACATGCATACATATAAATATATATATACATACACATATAATCTACTTACTTAACCAGAATCATATTCTTCTTATTATTAAAATCTTCAAGAGATAGATGAAAATTTTGGTAATATATTATTATTTTAAGAGCCCCAAGTCTAGTGACACCTCAAAACTAGTGTGTAAAATATGTAATCGGACATGCTTTTTCAAGCACACATGCCTTCTATCCCCATTTAATAGTAAAAGTAGATCAGGGCTAAATTCTGTTAGCAAATCATGGTTATTTCTTTTCATCTGTATGTTACGTGTACTGATTGGAGGGGTAATAAATAAGTTTTGGGGAGATTTGGTAAAATATTGTCCCAAATTTTTGAAATCGCCAATTCGTTTAGAGAATTCCACAGGCATGAGTTCTTACATGAACTTGGAAGTACAATGATTAACGACCTAAGCATTTCAGTTTTAACTTCAAGTCTAAAAGTGGAAAGAGACCCACCCATAATTAATGAAGCAATGTTGACTTAGATAGGCTGGTAGGCCTTTTTCCATAGAGAAAATAACTATATCAGTTTAAAAAACAAACCTCAGGACTTACCTATTCAAGAAAACTTGCTATACGAAATCCAAACGTTTTAAAAAAAACTATCAGAGCTTGATGTTTCACCAATCAAACAGATTCCTAATTTTATAAATACTTTCACCATGGGATTAAAATAAAGATTAACTGACCTCACTCATTTACTCAATTACTCATTTAATTCAATTTTCAGAAGTGATCTACTCCCAAACCCTTAGGAATATCACAACCCTATAGTACAAGTTCTATCCAGAAATGCTGAAAATTCAGTCTTTCAAAAGATGCAACATAATCAGTCATTGAAGTTACCCTAGAATAGGAGATAGCAAAGCTTTCAAAATTTAAAGTTGGAAGACAATTTCTAACCCCTATAACAAATATGGAATTGGGGCAGGTAAGAATTATATCAGCTTTTTTAAATAGAAGAGGCAAAAGAGAATAATTTGAACCTTATTTTACTTACATGCTATCTATATACTGATGACTGTCATGTTAATATTTTTGGCCATTGTTTTCTGAGTTCAGTCTTGTATATACAGAGGTCAACTTTCATCTATCTCCACTTGGATGTCTCACAGGAATTGCAAATGTAATATCCCAAATTACTGAATTCTTGATTTCTGCTGCCTTTCTCCCACCTTATAGACCTACTCTTTTCCAAGGACATCCTTCTCAATAAAAGACCCCAATTATCTGCTCAGTTGCTCTACTAAAAAATGTAGGATTATTCTTGTCTCCTACCTTTCCCTCAAACCTTACTCTAGATTCATCACCAAACCTTGTTGATTTCACTTCCAAATAGGCCTCAGATCTTTCCATTTCCACCCTAGTCTAGGCTACTATTACATCTTACCCAGAATGCTGCAAGAACTTCCAAAATGGTATTCTTACTTTTAAAAATTTATTTATTTATTGGCTGCGTTGGGTCTTCGTTGCTGCCTGCGGGCTTACTCTAGTTGCAGAGAGCGGAGGCTAGTCTTTGTTGCTGTGTGCAGGCTTCTCATTGCAGTGGCTTCTCTTGTTGCAGAGCACGAGCTGTAGGTGCACGGGCTTCAGTAGTTGTGGCTCACAGGCTCTAGGGAACAGGCTCAGTAGTTGTGGCACACGGGCTTAGTTGCTCCGTGGCATGTGGGATCTTCCGGGACCAAGGATCCAACCCGTGTCCCCTGCATTGGCAGGCACCTTCTTAACCTCTGCGCCACCAGGGAAGGCTGGTATTTTTATTTTTAATTTTACTGTCTCATTTTCCAGATAGCAACCAGAGTGATCTCAAAATCCTTGAATAGTTTCCTATTTTACTTGAAGTAAAACCTTGTCACCTTAAAGTGGCTTATATCTCGGGTGACCATCTGTCTTGGTTTACCAAAGACAATCCTGTTCGTAGCAGTTGACTGTTTTTGTAATGACCATTCCCTTCCATTTCTAAAGTGTCCTGGTTTGGGTGGTGCGTTAGGATGACTTACTTACAGGGCTCTGCGTGATTTGGCATCTGTCCTCTCTTCAACTTTAAGTCAGGCTGTTCTGGCCCTTGTTCATGCTATTCCAGCCACATCAATCATCTTTCAGCTCCTCAAATAGGACAAGGTCCTTACTACCTCAGGATCTACAAACCTGGTTATTGCTTTCCATCTTTTCAGTTTCAGCTTAAATACCATCCTCTGAGGGAATCCTTCTCTAATTGATTGCCCAAACTATCAAGAAGATTTGCCCCCTCCTAAACCTCTCTGGCAGAACCATGTGTTTTCTTCCCTAGCAACACACGAATATTTACAAGTATACGTTTATCTGTGTATTTGTTGGTACAATGGAGATAGGAGATAGTATTACAACCTTTAGATGAGAAGTTTACAAAGTTTTTGGTCTCAGGACTACTTTACACTGTTAAAAATGATTGTGGATCCTAAAGAACTTTAGATTATAGAGGTTACTTCAATCTATGTTTACTGTTAGAAATTATAGCTGAGGCATCTAAAATATTCACCCATTCATTTAAGAATAACAATAAATTTATTATATGTCAACATAAATAACCTATTTTTATGAAAAGCGACTATATTTTCCAAAACAAGAATCAAATTCAGTGAGAACAGTGGCATTGCTTTACGTTTTTGCAAATCTCTTCTCTGGCTTGAGAGAAGACAGTTGGGTTCTCATAGCTGTTTCTGCATTCCATCTGCTGGGTTATGTTGATTTTTTTAAAGTGTATGAAGAAATTCCAGCCTCATAAAGATAAATCATTGAAAAAGTGAAAGAATTCACAGACCACCTGAAAGAGAACTGCTACTGAGACAATAGCCTCCCATTGGATTTTGGCTGGTAAGCGTTAAGCAGAGAAATGACTTGACCTGATTTGTGTTTTAGGTAGGTTATTTTAGCAGCTGTGTGGTCAATAAATTTGAATGAGTGAGGCCACGAATTCGGAGGCTAGTCCATATGGTAACGTAAAGGAAGTGAAAGGGCCAAGGCATTCTTGGTTGTTACAAATGAGGGAAAGAAAAAAGAAGAGGCTGAGTGCATGGAGGTGGAACACAGGTTTCTTTTGGGGATGACAGAGACGATGCTGTTGCTGCCAAATGTACTAAAGATGACATTTGGAAGATTGAATCTTTGTGAGGTAGGAGGAAGGGGTAAAAAGTACTATGGTGAACTATTGTGTAGAGCATCCAGGTAAGGTGTTGGGAAGACATTTTATCATGTGAGTCTGAGATACAGGGGAAATGCTCATGGTGGGGGAAGACAACTGTAAGTCATTAGTTAATAAGTGGAGGCTAAATATTTGAGAATGGAGTAATTTTCCAGAAAGAACAAATAGAGTGGGAAGAGTGAGCAAGAACAGACACCAGCAAACAGCAAAGTTGGGGTTGGTTTTGGGCAGAGAGAATCCCACAAAGTGACCAAGAATAAAAATCACCAAGAAGGTGTGGTGTAACTAAAACTGTGAGAGTGGCAAGTTCGTGAAAGCTCTGATAACGGGTCAGCTATAGCAGAAAGATCAAGATAATAACAGAGACATGGTTATTGGTGTTCTTAGAACAGAATTAGTGCAGTGGATTGGGGAAGAATGTAATTCTAGATTGCAGAGGGATGAAGAATAAATTGGGGTACAAGCAGAATGAGCAAATATAACTTTTTCTTAAAACTTTGGCTGAGAATAGAATGAAGAACAATGCTATAAACCAGACAGCGAAGAGAGTTTGTCTGAGGAGCATAGAGGAGACGAATATGTTTATAGGGTGAGACAGTGAAACCAGTTGAGGGAAGAAGTTGAAGACATGTGTCATTAATCATCACAGAATATTCTGGAAGATAAAGGAAAATACATTATCAAGAGAGCAAGTCGAATATCTTTCCCAGTTTCTCTCAAACATCACAGAATGTTGATGTATTTTCAGAGAAAATACAAAGTTGTAAAGACTAAGAAATTCAGCAATAAGCAATAAGTCATTTGTGTGGTTACTAACAGTTAGTAACTTTTCTACATTTACTAACATGGGATGAGAAACAAGAAACAAATACTCCACCCAAAAAGGGATGGGAAAGACCAGTGAATAGGAGAGAGAAGGAGAAAAGATAAAGATGAGACAGATTAGAAATAGAAACTCTTTCCCTACCCCACGGATGATAAGGTGTTTCTTAGGAAGGAGAGGCTGGCCATGATACAATGTACTTATGCAGAGTAAAGTGCATATAGTTCTCATTACACAGAGCAAGTGTGATTTTTCTCACATTTTTTGAGGATAATCTTTTTATTATCCTCAAAAAGAACTGAATTAAGAAAAAAACTTTTTAGGGAACTTTTTCGAAATTGTTTCTTGGAACACTAGTATCCTTTGAAATGTTAATAAATCATTAAAAATAAAAGGAGGTGGTGGTCTACAGGCAAATTAGTTTGGAAAACACTGAGTTAAAGCCAAACAGATTTCTTAACAGAAGGACTTCTCAGAATCATTAGTATAATTACATGCATTGGGAGTTATTCAAGTGAGTGATACAGTAGGCACCATTTCCCAAACTTAATCATTGTTTTCATTGAACTATTGTTTTCATTGAACACTTACTGACTTCTTGCCAGAAACTGGTGTACCAGTTTGCCAAACACTGCTCTAAGGTATTGTTAAAATCAGTAGTGCCTACCTGATTAATTAGGATCATGATTCTTGTGTCTAGAATAGTTAACTTGATAAGATACCCCTTTAAAGAACTCTGTCTTAAAGCTTATTTCTAAATAGGTATACTATAAGTCATCAGCACACCACAGTGATTTCTAGTTTTGGTGCTATGATTTTCTGTGTTTGATTTTATATATAATACCTACCCACTTCTGAAAAATACTCCATGGCCATAGTAGACTCTCAATAACAATGTTTTAATTGATGGCTTTATATTTTAGATGAATTTTTAAGTAATTTTGCTGTTGAGGTCAGTGGTGACATCAATGGGAAGGGAAAACCAGAGGAAGGCATTATCAGTGTTTATGCCCCAGGAAGAAATATGCTGTGCCCAGCGCATCCATGAAGGCCACAGATAGGCCAACAATTGTTTGGCTCATCCAACAAGTTTTTGTCATTTGGTTCCAATGAGAACCAGATGAGCTGTGGAAAATGCTGCGTCTGGAGTTTTTTTAACTCATGATATTCCTTTATAAGAAGAATATCACATGGGCTTTTATTCATTTGAAATTCAGAATGTGTTTGAATTCCAGTTCAATCTAGATGCTGTGGGAATTACCAACAAGTAAAAGCCATGGTCCCTGCTCGTATACGCTTACAGTTGGCTTGAGTAAGTAAGAGAAAAAATGAAAAAACTAAGATAATATCAAGGTTAAATTGTGTTACACATTAAATAGAAAGCAGGATAGGGCAGTACATGTTTAACTGAAATAAAAAGTAGACAAGGTAGTATGAGTCACATCTAAGTGCATATATGTGTATGAATTGAATTATCATCCACACATATATGTCTTCCCAGGACCATGCAACACCAAGTTAAAGTCGCAACAAGACAGTCAGGGCTGCTTTTATTGTTTTGGGATACTGAGGAGAGAGCTGAAACACGTCTGCTCCTTCCACAAGTCAAGTAACAGCTGAGAGCACAGCACTACCCATGTGTCTCTGGAGCCCCCCAGCCTCCATCTCCATTGACTTGGATCTCAAAAAGTTTAAGTTCAGGTCTGGACTAAAGGAGAGACTCCATCCCTCAACCTGGATCTCAAAAATCTGGTCTGACACCCAAACCAGACTTCTGCTAACAGCCAGGCATTCCTGACATGGTCTCCGGATGAGTCGTTTTCAGAACTCTCAAACTTGTGGAGAGCACTGCTTTATTTTCATTCTCATTTTCTTTTTTTCCAGCTAAAAAAGCTTCCTGGCGTTGCCCTTCCTGTAAAGACATGATTAATATTCAGACCTTGATTAGATCCAAATTTCTATAAAGAGCAATGAACAGGTTGTCCTGTTCTTTCTCTCCAGCTGAGAACTCGGGGAAAGAACGTCATTTTAATGTCTTTTCTGCCTCAGGGAGATCCTTGGTGACTTTGTCCACTGTGTTACAGACATCACAGGGATGTGCCCTGTGCTTTCAGTGAAAACTTGCATCCTAAATCCCTTTTGAAGTGAGCCGGTAAGAATATATAGCAAAGAAATGGTGGGCTAGTGAGAGTTGAAAGATTGTAGTTTTCAACCAGCAGCTCAATGTGATAGCTCTTTACCCTGTACAAATTGTTAGCATTTATTAAAATGTATAAAAATATGGAATGGAGGAGTTTCTAATTGGGCTAGAGTTTCTAGGTTTACTCGAACTAGATATACATGGCATCAAGGCATATTCAGGACATGTTAGGTCTAGACAAGAGTCAATTAACTAAAAAGAATTGACATATGAAAGATTACTGTTCACTGAGGTATATTCCAGGCATCTACTTGCAATAAAATATTATCAATGGTGATTTTGGTAGCAAATACCATTTCCTGAACACTGTGAAGCTCCTAACCATATGCTATAAATATATTTTTCACACTGTTTTATGATTCCTATTTTATTTATTGGGTTTATTTGCATTTCATTTTTTTCCAAAATGCATTCTTGGTCATGATGTTTATTTAACAAATAATAGTCTAAGTAGTGTGACAAGAAAGTGATAAGCCAATCAATAAATGCATGTAACTGTAAGCAGCCAGCAACCATGGAAAGCTCAAATGGAGTTGACACCTATGCGAAAATAAAATAACATAAATATTTCATAAATTTTATAATTAGAGGTAAATACATAATGATAATATTTAGGGGTTGAAATAGATATGTCTACATAGATATATGAACCTAACTTGTATAATCTATTATAACCATGTATATTAATAAATAAACACATAAGGGAAAAGAGAAGCAAAACTAATTCATTGGAATTACATGAAAGTAGGAACAGATATTTCAACTTTATTTCATTTTGACACAGTTGCACAGGAGTCAGTTCTGTGGAGTTTTGAGGGCATTTTATTTCCCTAATTAACTATTCCTGAGGATAGAAAATAAAGTACTCTTACTTTTAAAGACATGAACTAAAGTGAGGGGTTAGCAACTATCCATAAATGTTTATAACAAAACCACTTCCTTCCACCGCTCCCAGGGTTCAATAACTGTGGGTAATATTTTTAGCAAATTATGAGATATTTCAGCAGGTCTCAGCAGTGCTAGGTCCTGAGTGAATAAGGAGACAAAAAATTCTGGATTACTATTATTTTTCATTTATATACCAGGTGTTTGAGTTTTGAAAAGGAATCCATTATCAGAAAGAACAGATGATAGCTAAGCCCTATACATATCCTGTGGAACATAGCACTCCCGATAGGGATGCATTTGGAACATCCAGATATAACAATATTAAGAGAATAGTAGCATTTTCATGACATTAAAAATGCATATTTCCAGGCTTCCCTGGTGGCGCAGTGGTTGAGAGTCCGCCTGCCAATGCAGGGGATATGGGTTCGTGCCCCGGTCCGGGAAGATCCCACATGCCGCGGAGCGGCTGGGCCCATGAGCCATGGCCGCTGAGCCTGCGCGTCTGGAGCCTGTGCTCTGCAACGGGAGAGGGCACAACAGTGAGAGGCCCGCATACCGCAAAAAAAAAAAAAAAAAAAAAAAAAGAAGCATAGTTCCAAAAATATAAGTTGGGTTTATATATCATAGGCAGAAAATGAATACTATATGTTTGAAGGCCCCCAAATGAATTATTACCTCATCAAAAACCAGATCCATTTTGCCCTTACTAGGAGACAGGTGATAGGACCTGGGGGGAGGAGCATTCAGTCACAGAACGTTAGCTGTTTCTAATATTAAGTACCATGCTTTAAACAATGTAATTAAACAATGATTTCTTGACTTTTAAAGTTGTTCATTATTATTATTTAAAAAAAAAAACTTTGGCCTTGCCGCACAGCTTTTGAGAACTTAGTTCCCCAGCCAGGGATGGAAACTGCTCTTCTGGCAGTGGAAGCACGAAGCAGCCACTGGCCCTCCAGGGAAGTCCCAAAATTTGTTCATTAACATTTTTTTTCTCTGAAAATAAGGATTTAACATTTTTACATGCTTCCCTACCCCTATCCTAATTATTAGTAACTGAACCATGTAGGGTACTATGATTTCATTTCCCTTTTTTGTATATCTGATCATTTTTCCTGGAGTTAATTTGCTTTACTTTTTGGTTTTCTGTGCAGGTAATACAACTTCATCCCCAAATACACCCAATAAATGAGTAAAACCCCTTTTCATGTAGTCAAATACTTCAGTTGAGCCTATCGTTTCTGTCTTTTTCTTGGAGTCAATTCTTTTGGAACCTTCTTCCTCCTGCTCCAATCTGGATAGATTGCCCTCCAGGCCTTCTTCTTGGAATATTTCTTCTGCATGATGGGAATACCTTTCATTTCTCTTATGTATTGGAGTCCCTATTTCCTAGATCCCATATCTTCCTCTCTCCTGAGGTACCTACTTCTTTAGTAACTCCTCTAATGAGTTTCTGGGATTTATTCTAGATTGTTCAGCCTAGAAGAGAGCCTGGTATACTACAGCCTGTAGGCCAAATTCATGGCCTATTTTTGTATAATCCATGAGCTAAAAATGTTTTTTACATTTAAAAAATGTGGTTTTAAAAATTAAAAACAAAAACCAACAAAGAATAGCATATGGAAGAGATGACATATGACCCATAGAGCCTCAAATATTACTATCTTGTTCTTTACAGAAAAAGTTTGCCAGCCCTTGCACGGATTTTGTAAAGGTAAGTACTCTATACCAAATACTTTTCTTTATAAATTAGCTGGAGTGATTTGCATTATTTATATTAATGTGCCTGGTGCTTTCTTGTTTGTTTGCTTCATGATTTTAAATTACTGATTCAGTATCTTAAATGGTTAGTTTTCTATTTCAAGATTATCTTTTTTTTCTTGAGTCAGTTTTGATAACCTATTTTTCAAAATATGTGAGTTTTTTTTGGGGGGGTTCTTGATTAATTCTACCAAGATGCTGTCAGTTTTATTTGTATTTTCATAGAATAAACTTTCGGACTTGTTAAATCTCCATATTTTATCTCTGCCTAGTATGTTACTAATTTCAAATTTGGCTTTATCATTACAGTCTTCTACACTTTTTCCTGCCTTTTTAAATTTCTTAAGTTGGATGCTTATTACTTTAAATTTCAGCTTTTACCATTTTCTAACATGAAGATTTAAGCTCTCTACTTTTAAGTATGGCTTTTCAGTATCACTCAGGTTTGATATGTGGTATTTTTGGAATTGAATAATTCTAATTTTTTACTTTCATGATTATTGTTTTGTAACTCAGAGGTAGAACTATGTGTTTTTAAAAAAATTTACAGATATATGGAATAATACTAATTCTATTTTATTTAATTTCTAATCTTGTGGTATTGTGGACAGAGAATTAAGGCTCTATGATAACAGGTTTTGAGGTTCATTGTTTTGTGAGTTGTGCATATTATAGGCCAAATTTTGCAAACTTTTTTCTTTTGCATGATTAAAAACTATATTTGGCGTTCAATGTACTATGTGTCTCTCTTATATAGAATTTGTTGTGTTATTCAAATATCCATATCCTTACTGCTTGATTTATCAAGTAGAATGAGGGACAGGCTAATGTTTTCCAGATGATGGTGGCTTTATCTATTTCTTCATGTGGTTCTGTCAATTTTTACTTTATACATGTTGGTGATATGCTATATATATTATCCTCCTGGTAAACGAAACATTGTATAGTGTACATTATGCAGTGACTCTATCCCCAGTATTGCTCTTTATAAAGTCTGTTGGAATTGATATTAATATAATGATGTTGGGTTTCTTTTGGTTAATATTTGTCTTTTACTCTCAAATTTTCTGCATTATAATTTATATGTATCTCGTATTAATAGCATAACTGGATCTTTTAAATCCAATATAATAATCTTTACTATTTGGCTGCTAAATTTAGTTCATTTATATTTATTGTGATTATTGATATATATGAAATTATTTCTACTGTTATTCTTTCTCCTGCCTTGTATAAGTTTCTGAGTATATTTGTTTCTTCTCCTTTTTGTCTTTGAAATTATTTGAATGTTTTCCTCTCATTCCATCTTTTATTTATCCCTTTCCTAGCTTTAAGTTATAAACTCACTTTCTTTTTCAACAGTAGTTACTGTAAAAATTTTACTGTTGCCTACTTAAATTCTGAAGTATGATGCTTAATTTCATATAACAATTTGACTAGGCTAAGAGATGCCCAGATAGCTGGTAAAATGATTCTGAGTGTGTCTGTGAGGGAGTTTCCAAAAGAGATTAAATGAACTGAGTAAAGCAGAAGGCCCTCCCCAGTGTTGGTGGGCTTCACCCAATTCACTGAGGGCCCAAATGTAGCAAAAGGGCAGAGGAAGGGTGAATTTGCTCTCTCTGTTGGAGCAGAGACATCCATCTTCTACTGCCCTCAGACATCAGCACTCCCTAGTTCTTAAACCTTCAGACTCAAATTGAGACTTACACCATCAGCTCCTTTGGTTCCCAGGACTTTGGACTTGGACTGAATTATGCCACCAACTTTTCTCGTTCTGCCGTTTGCAGACAGCAGTTTGGAGACCTCTCATCTTTCATAATTGTGTAAGGTAGTTCCTATAATAAATATCCTATTTGGTCTGTTTCTCAAGAACCCTTACAGATACATAGTTACTCATTGCCTTTGCCCTGTTACCTAACATTATAGAACCTAGTACTCTGTAATCCCAAACAACCCCTCCTTTCTTATATACAATATACCATCAGTGCACTGTATTTTTGTTCTTTCTTGTGTATTTTAACAAAATTACAAATTATTACTGTTATTTCATGCAATCACTGCTTGTGTAAGTTGCCCATATACTTTATCAATTTCTTTACTCATCCTTTCTTTCTTCCATATGTGATTACTTACTCCTGCCTAAAGTACTTTCTTGATACTTTATTTTAGTAAATAGTATAAATGGAAAATGCTCTCATTTTAGTTTTTCCTAAAAATATCATTATTAGATAGTTTTTCTGGTATACAATTTTAGACCAATAATTGTTTTTGCATAGCACTTTGATATCATTCAAGGTGTTTAGGCTTCTATCATTGCTGATGAAACATCAATTAATCAAATTGTTAATTTGTCAATATTATGTTTTCTCTTAGACAAATTTTCAGATTATTACTTAGTCTTTAGTGTTTTGCAGTTTTACTATGGTAAGTATAATTGCAGATGTTTTTATTTATCTTGCATAGGATTCTTTGGACTAAGCTGGAAGTGCAAGATTGGGTAGCGAACCTACATATGTACCAGAGTGTAGTTATGAATTCTTCAGGGAGATTTTTTCCCCTTCTGTCCAATGCCAAGTTCAGGACAGGCACATTTCCTCAATGTCTCCTTCTACATGTGGATGTACTTCTAGTTTGCCTTGAAATGTCATGTTCCAGTACTTGTTAGCTGATTATTGGCTACACCATTCATGTATAAAAGCCATCTTTTTCTTAAATGTTGATATGTGCACTCCAGTGTCAGAGATGATTATTTTATTGTTAGCAGCAAGCTCCTTGACCATTAGAGCACAAAAACTTTGAAAGCTGACCTGAGGCATGTGTCGATCAGGAAAGTGTTAGCTCTGCTGGACAACATTCAGTCACATCCTTCCCCATGGAAATGACCTTCCTTTTTTTCATTGGACGTTTTATGAAACATGAAACAACCGGATCACAAGGACAGTTCTAGAGAGCATTGTCATCAGTTTGAGCTATCATTATTGAAACAGCTTCCAACCACCAACATCTTTGAGGTGAGACGTGTGAGGGAGAGTGGGCCAGGCTTTCCTTTTTTCCTGCTGGTATTTGTTTTTGCCTCTGATGGTATTCCCTGCTCAGTAATATATGCTTTGACTTTGTGACCTGTCTTCCTGCAATAATTCTTTGGTGGAAAAATCCAGTAATACAGCCAAGAGTTAGTTCTTCCTCTGGCCCCACGTGCCTGGCCCAGAGATCACAGCTTTTTGGGTTAGCAAACACGTCTAGCTGGGTTACTGGGTTACTCATTCAGGACTTTTTCCCCAATGCTGGGCCAGCAGGGCATCATTCTGTTTCCAAGTTTAAGATTTTGGTTAATTTATGGATGGCGGAGGATGAATATAACCTGGCATAAATAATGACCAAAGAGCTGGTATACCAACTTCTATCGTTTTGTAGTATAAGGCAGTGTGGTGGTGCTGTGGGAAAGCAAAAGCAGAATTGAGGGACCAGAGAAGATTTATTCTTTCAAAGGGTAGAGGAATCCATTGGCTAAAATTATCACAGAGACTCTAACAGAGATAATCAAACTTAGCAATGACAAAAAATAACATTTGCCTTGTTTGCTTTACTTGGGGCTTTGATGCAGTAAATGGAATGATATGAGGCACTAAATTGTGTCAAGAAGATCTATGGGCACGTTCCTATTTGGCCATGTGTTATCTACGAGTCTGAAGCATATGTCTTGGTTTCTGCATGTATAATATTATCAGTTTTAGAGTATTTAAGAAGTAAGTTTGACCTTTGTGCACCCACGCCTTTGTGGGAATCTAAAATGTAAAGTGGTGCAACCACTACGAAAAACACCACGGTAGTTCTTTAAAAAATTAAAAATAAAACTACCACATGATCCAGTCATCTTACTTCTGGTTACATATCCAGAATAATTGAAAGCAAGGTCTTGAAGAGGTAGATACACACCCATGTTATAGCATGACTATTCACAGTAGCTCAGAATGGAAGTAACCCAGTGTCTACCAATGAATGAATAGAAAAACAAAATGTGGTGTATATATATATGTATATATGTATACATATATATATACACACACACATACACACACTATGTGTCCTTAAAAAGGAAGGAAATCCTGTCATATGCCCCAGCATGAATGAACCTTGAGGGCATCATGCTAAGTAAATAAACCAGTCACAAAAAGACAAATACTGTATAAATTCACTTACATGAGGTATACAGAATAATCAAATTCATAGAAACAGAAACAAAAATAGTGCTTTTACCACTATATGTGTTTTTTACACATACACACACACAGACACACACAGAATCTTTCCCTCATTTTACAGGCTAGATTTTGTGTGTGTGTGCCTGTCTTCTCTATGGTACTGTGAGTTCCTTAAGAATGTACTCTTTGCTTACCTATTACTTTACATATAGCAAATATTCAAGAAGTATTCAACAAATGAACACAGCTTTAAAATATGGAAAAATCTGGGCTTCCCTGGTGGCGCAGTGGTTGGGAGTCCGCCTGCTGATGCAGGGGACACACGTTCGTGGCCCGGTCCAGGAAGATCCCACATGCCGCGGAGCGGCTGGGCCCGTGAGCCATGGCCGCTGAACCTATGCGTCTGGAGTCTGTGCTCCGCAACGGGAGAGGCCGCAACAGTGAGAGGCCCGTGTACCGCAAAAAAATAAATAAATAAATAAAATAAAATATGGAAAAATCTTATTTCAAAGAGAATAACCATACCATACATTGTTTACGTAGTTAATAAAGCCACATTTTTTATGTACACATTTTTCTCAACAGAATGTAGTCAATCTTAAAACAGTTCAGCTTTATGAGAAGGAAAGTATGTTATGATGGCTAAGAGGCATCTCCTCCATTAACATTCCTTTTCAGTTTCACAGGTTTCTTACAGTTTTCTTAAGAGTTTTGTTTAGCACTCAGATAATTGAGTGCCCATTTTATAAAAAGCACTATACCGTGAGCTTTAGAGATACAAGGAAGCATTAGACATGGCTCATAGATTTGAACTGTGGTTGGAAATACAAGGAATCTCAGTCTTAAAATGTTGATAAATCATAAAAGGAGAACATTAAGTAATGAGTAAGAGGCAGTCTTCAATAAGAAAAAGTTGTTCTTTTGTTTACTGATGCAGGATGGTTGGGTTCCCATAGGTAGAGTTCCTTCTGCTCTGGGTTGCAGAGGAATTTGATAAGTGAGGAGGAAATCTAAAAGTTTGTTGGGGAATATAATGAATAAACCAACAGGGCTGGACTACATAACGGAACAACGTAGCAAATACCCTGAATGAGAAATGGTGTGGTCATTCCCTCTCCACATTGATACCTCCTACTGTGGGCTGGACCTACAGAGGGAATGCAGCTGGGCTCTATTGTATTAATCCCAGGGAACTGCTCAGTTGCAGCTAGTGCACTGCCATCAGTCTATGTGGAAGGGTGCTTTAATGAGAGGACCTGGAAAATTTGGCCATGTGCCTACAGAAGTGGCGTCAGAATGTGGTTGCCGGACAGCAGTGTCAGTAACATGTGGAAGCATATTAAAAATTTGTATTAAAAATACCAATACTCAGGCCCCACCCCATACATACTGCACCAGAAACTTTGGGAACGGTGTTGGAAGTCTGTGTTTTAACCAGACTTCCAGTTGATTCTGATGCATTTAAGGTTTGAGAACCACTGGTCTATAGTAAGTATATCATTAGGGATGTTATTTATTACTTACCCAGTACCGTCTTTATGAGGACTTATGAAGACAAATTTCTTTCTGGCATACTTTCTTGAGCATTTTAAAAAAATCTTAGGAAGACAGTGAATTAAGTAACTGGTCAGTTTCCTTTCTCTCACTGACCACTAAAAAGCTAAGAGTCATGTCAGTGTCTCTTATTACAATAGTTTACATTATGGTATACATTGTTGTGTTAGCTTCTGTCTTTGTTTTTATATCCCTATCTCTTTTCTCATGTACATTTGATTTATCTATTTTACTGTATTTTATGTGTCCCCCTAAGTTATTCTGTGTTTTTTGAAAATGTAGAATATGAATATCTCAGTGTCAAAGTGTTAGTAGTTGTTACGTGTCAGTCACGGTTAGGCAGCATCAGGACGTTTGACATTCCAGTAGTGGTTAAAATGTTCTTTCCCTGTATTCCAGTCCATCCTCCATCTTTGGATTTAACGGCTGTGGAGAAAGCAATTTTAAGTATGGTAGTTCTTAGGTTTTCCCTGATCTCCAGAGCTTGAAAGAGTCACATGCTTTAGAGGACTTTGGGAACTCTGGCTCCCAACTCACTGCCCTCAGTCACTCCTAAAACATGCCATATCAGTTGGCTGCTTTGCCTATCCCATGGTTGCCCCAGGAAAGTTACCTTTCTTGCACAATAGATGTGTTCCTAAAAAGTTGAATGTAATCTGAACCACATTTACACCCTAGACCAATATTTAAGGCAATCTTATGGTGAATCCTTCAGTACTACAGAGAATTGGCCTCTCCTGGAATGTATTATTTTGAAACCAGATTTTCTGATATCAGAATTTATACATGGTGAGATTTACCTGCCTGTGGTTTATGGTACTATACACGTCCTTTTACTATAAGATAAGGTGAAAGAGTTCCCTCAGTCTGGGGAATGGGAACACTTTTTATAAAGAGTCGGGGGAAAACCCAAGAATCAAAACACCAAAACTTTAATAAGATGATGTATTTTCACTAGGGAAAGATTGAGTCTGGTGATAACAATAGAGCGTTTGTGAAGGGCTCATTTAGCCAGACTTTTTTTGTGTGAAAACAGAATTAAGTCAAACCACATCACTGCATACTAGGAATTTTTGGAAACACAGTGGAACATTCCAAGATAAAATATTAGGTCATTTCAGGGCTTGAGGTGGGGTGAAGTGAGCTACATTGGTCCTGAGACTTTTTTTTTTTTTTTTGAGAGCTAAAATGTGTACTTGAGTGGGAAGAACATGAGAAGGGGTATCAGGAATCACAGATCACTCATTCAATAAATATTTATTATGTGCCTACTGTATGCTTGGCACTGTGCTAATTGTGGAGATACGGTAGAAGAAAATGGACAGATATCCTGCCTGCACGAAGCCCACAATCTTGACTGTAAACCTTGCTCTGTTCCACGAGGGGAGGATGGTTTGGGTCTGGTCATTTATCTGTCTGGCCCTTAGTTTGCTCATTTGTAAAGTTGTGATCTAGATGACCTTTCTCTGTCTTTTATAGCTCATGATTCTTCGTCTTTGATTTTTTAGTGAAAGACTCTTTCTCTGATAATGTAAAAGAACTGGAAGGTCCAGAGCTTCTAGTTTTAGGGTACCAAACTGATTGGAAGGGGTGACTGAGGTATTTATGTTGAAGCTACATTTCTACAGCCAAGGTAGTGTTTAATTGAGGTTGAGTTCCATTTAACAAGATGTACAAATGGAAATCAAACCAAGGCTCTAGTCCCCAGCCATCCTCTTAGCACTGCTTACTGCTTTCCCTTCTTTCTATCCCTCTCCTTTTCTTTGCCTCTTTATCTCAGTTTAGTATGTGGAACAACTCGATTCGAGAAGATTAACGAACAAAGTCAGAGCTCCTTCAGAGCAGGAGAAAATGAACTCATTCAGTTCCATTTTGGGGGATAGAGTGGAAAGAAACAGGGGTGTGCTCCAACGTCAGAGTCCATTAGCATAGAGAGATGAAAGGCCAACACAACCTGACTGCATTATCTTGAGAGCTGCCTGGATCCAAGACGAAAGCAGGAGGTCCAGGGAAATTTCAGACAGGGCCTGCACTTTTCCTTCTGATGTCCACAGCAACATCGGGCTAAAGAGGACTTAAAGAATCATCTAAACCTACAAACCATTTGTGTTGGTAGTCCTAATGACATCCAATTTATCCTAGTTGGACGAGAACGTCTCTGTTTTTTTTTTTAAACATGTTTATTGGAGTATAACTGCTTTACATTGTTGTGTTAGTTTCTGCTGTATAACAAAGTGAATCAGCTGTATGTATACATATATCCCCATGCGTCTCCCTCCAACCCTCCCTATCCCACCCCTCTAGGAGGTCACAAAGCACCGAGCTGATCTCCCTGTGCTATGCAGCTGCTTCCCACTGTCTATTTTACATTTGATAGTGCATATATGTCCATGCCACTCTCTCACTTCGCCCCAGCTTCCCCTTCCCCCTCCCCATGTCCTCAAGTCCATTCTCTACATCTGCATCTTTATTCCTGTCCTGCCCCTAAGTTCTTCAGAACCATTTTTTTTTTTAGATTCCATATATATGTGTTAACATACGGTATTTGTTTTTCTCTTTCTGACTTACTTCACTCTGTATGACAGACTCTAGGTCCATCCACCTCCCTACAAATAACTCAATTTCATTTCTTTTTGTGGCTGAGTAATATTCCATTGTATATATGTGCCACATCTTCTTTATTCATCTGTCGATGGACACTTAGGTTGCTTCCATGTCCTGGCTATTGTAAATAGTGCTGCAATGAACATTGTGGTACATGACTCTTTTTGAATTATGGTTTTCTCCGTGTATATGCCCAGTAGTGGGATTGCTGGGTCATATGGTAGTTCTATTTTTAGTTTTTTAAGGAACCTCCATACTATTCTCCATAGTGGCTGTATCAATTTACATTCCCACCAACAGTGCAAGAGGGTTCCTTTTCTCCACACCCTCTCCAGCATTTATTGTTTGTAGATTTTTGATGATGGCCATTCTGACCAGTGTGAGGTGATAACCTCATTGTAGTTTTGATTTGCATTTCTCTAATGATTAGTGATGTTGAGCATCCTTTCATGTGTTTGTGGGCAATCTGTATATCTTCTTTGGAGAAATGTCTATTTAGGTCCTCTGCCCATTTTTGGATTGGATTGTTTGGGTTTTTGATATTGAGCTGCATGAGCTGCTTGTATATTTTGGAGATTAATCCTTTGTCAGTTGCTTCATTTGCAAATATTTTCTCCCATTCTGAGGGTTGTCTTTTCATCTTATTTATGGTTTCCTTTGCTGTGCAAAAGCTTTGAAGTTTCATTAGGTCCCATTTGTTTATTTTTGTTTTTATTTCCCTTCCTCTAGGAGGTGGGTCAAAAAGGATCTTGCTGTGATTTATGCCATAGAGTGTTCTGCCTGTGTTACTTCTCTGGTTTTTAAAGACCTCAGGAAGGTGATAATGAGGATGATGATTACATCCTTAACCGTAGAGTTCTGGTTTTGGAAAAGTCTCCTTATTGCAAATCTCATCCTCTTGGTTGATCTCATTCTGTAATTGCCTTCTATTGTCTCCTTCTGCCATTTGCTTTACTGACTAAAGAGAAGGGAGCCCACCGTATACTTCCTTTCCAGTTAAGCGTTGTACATGGTACATGCTTCTTTGGGAAAAGTACCATAGCTGTGCAGTGGTGACCTAGAGACAGAGTGGAATTCATTGTAAACCCCAAACAATTTTCTCCTGTCGTGTTATTTTCTGTATGTGTGCATCGCCTGGAACATATCCTTAAAATCTTCACTGAATTCCTCTCCCACATTGAATAAAATCATTCTGAATTTTAATTTTCTCTGGGTCAGCCTGGGGTCATCGATTAACAGAACGAACACAAACATGTTCTTGGTGCCACCACTGAGTTGTTGCTGAAAATGTGAACCCCCTACAGACCTAGGACCTACTCAGTAGATATCACTCCCGCACATTATCACATTTCCTTCCTGGACTCATTTGCACTTTATAGCTCTCTTGTTTAGGAATTGCATTGCTAGTCCCTAAGACTCTGGACATCTGTTTTCCTAACATTAATTTCATGTTCTTTTCCACGTCCCCCAGGTCCTTCTTGCAAAGGATACGCCTTGACACCAGGGAACACCGTCCTTTGGATGGATGTGATTGTTTGAAAATGCTTATTTTTAATTCTTTCAAAGCTTTGTGCAAACCTCTTTAAATATCACTGGCTTGCAGAGATTCACTTGGGACTTATGTAAAAGGAGTGTAAAAGCCTGCTAACAGCTTCTGCATAGGAAAAGCACATTGCATTATGTTTGTGTCTCTTGAAATCCAAAAGGATGAATCAGCTCTACATAATATTTAATAAAAAGAGCAACTCATTAGAGAGCGGTTACTTCTAGGCAAGAGTGTCTGGGAGATCATCTTGCCTTTTGCCAATTCAAACAGAATGCTTTGTTTTCGACAGTGGCTCCATTCTGTCCCTTTTGTCAAAGCTTAACAAGTTAACAAGTATGAGACAGGGTCAAAAGACAACAGTAACTTATCGAATGGTTCCCAACTGGGCAGATGGTACTTTGGACTACTTCAATGGGCTCCCTAACCTGTGAATGTCTGCTGCCATTTCGATAGCAATGGAAAGCTTTCTGAAATGTTCCTCTCAATTTCACACCAGATTTAGAACTCAAAGAGAAGTCCTGTATTTACTTCAGCTGGTGCTTCTTTAGGGGTTGTTCAAAACCAGTTAATAGGAAAGTTGTCTGCAGACTGGAAGGCATGGAAACCAAGGCACAAAGAAACTAGACACTGATCTATATACACACAATGAGTCATCAGGCAACTTAGGAAATGAATCCAAGTTTCTTGCCTCATAATCCACAGGTTACCATCTCACTGACGTAGGGTGTACTAGAGAGAGGTCCATCTGGGTTCAAATCCCAACTGTCACTTGAAGATAATGTGACCTTAGAGTAAAGATTTCTCTGAACTTGTTTCCCTATCAGTTGAATTGTAATAAAACCTCTGTCAGAGAATTGAAGACAGAGAAATGATATAACATGAGGACAGCGTGTGGAACACAGCTGGGTGCACAATAAATGGTAGCTGTTCCACCAACACTTACTCCTTTTACATATTTTTTTAGTGACTTCCTTTAAAAATAAATACATAAATAAAGAAACCCCAAGCATTGCTAGTTAATCTCCAGGTGTCTAATTCTACATACACCAAAGAGACAGGGGCTGTTGAGTAGGGGACCTTGCAGTCAGAACAGGGGACCTTGATCTTGGACACAAAAGCAAGCCAAATTCAGAGTAGATGTGAGAAGGCAAACTTTTCTGGGTCTCCCTCTTTCTCTCCTTGTCTTTGTCTCTTTGTCTTTTTCCTCACATAGTCTCATATCCTAAGTTTCAAGTCACTACTCATTGCTGATATTATATTATTATACATAATTTAATTTATTTTTTCTCCTATCATATATATTCATTATATATGGTTTTCATGTCTTAACTCTTTTCCAGTTTCTCTTGTTCATTCCCTGTAAATATATGAAGCCATGAAACGGGTATACCTTCAGTTGGTGAGGTCATGATATTGGGATTCTATACCGTAGAGAAATATTTCACACCATTTCTTGATGTAAAGAATCATCTTATTACCAGTTTATATTCTTGAGCTCCAACCCATATCTAATGAGTCAATCTGAAGTGAGAGGTAGGTGTGTGAGAGTGTGAGAATTTATACGTTTAACAAATGCCCCTAGTAATCCTTCTGATCTGATATATTTGAGAAACACATCTCCCTGTGGCCAGGTGGCTTTACATAGCTTCCTGGACCCAGGTAGCCGTTACTAACATTGTGAGTCTGAGAGAGCTGGGTGAGAGAATGTGGATGAATCCACACCAATTCATGCCCTTTCTGAGAAAGTGTGTTCTTGGTTTTTTTTGTTGTTGTTGTTTGTTTGTTTTTGCGGTACGCGGGCCTCTCACTGTTGTGGCCTCTCCCGTTGTGGAGCACAGGCTCCGGACGCGCAGGCTCAGCGGCCATGGCTCACGGGCCCAGCCGCTCCGTGGCATGTGGGATCTTCCCGGACCGGGGCACGAACCCGTGTCCCCTGCATCGGCAGGCGGACTCTGAATCACTGCGCCAACAGGGAAGCCCAGAAAGTGTGTTCTTTAATGCGGGGGCCCCCAACCCCCAGGCCACGAACCAGTATTGGTCCATGGCCTGTGAGGAACCGGGCCGCACAGCAGGAGGTGAGCAGCGGGTGAAAGAGCAAAGCTTCATCTGTATTTACAGCCGCTCCCCATTGCTAGCATGACCGCCTAAGCTCCACCTCCTGCCAGATCAGCAGCTGCATTGGATTCTCATAGGAGCGCAAACCCTACTGTGAACTGTGCATGGGAGGGGTCTAGGTTGTGCACTTCTTATGAGACTCTAACGCCTGATGATCTGAGGTGGAGCTGAGGCGGTGATGCTAGTGCTGGGGAGTGGCTGCAAATACGGATTCTCATTAGCAGAGAGGTTTGACTGAAGAGAGACCATAATAAATCAATTGCTTGCAGACTCATATCAAAACCCTATCAGTGAGTGGCAAGTGACAATGAAGCTGTATCTTACGGAGTAGACTGGACGTAAGCAACACACTTCTGGTGTCACTGTCTCACATCACCCCCAGGTGGGACCATCTAGTTGCAGGAAAATGAGCTCAGGGCTCCCACTGATTCTGTATTATGGTGAGTTGTATAATTATTTCACCATATATTACAATGAAATAATAACAGAAATAAAGTGCACAATAAATATAATGTGCTTGAATCATCCTGAAACCATCCCCCACCCGCCCCTGTCTGTGGAAGAATTGTCTTCCACGAAACCCGTCCCTGGTGCCAAAAAGGTTGGGGACCACTGCTTAAACATATATCCTATGGGTCTCCGTTTGGAGAAATCATCTTATTTTTTGGCCAGTATGTTATGGAAGCTTTAGAATATACACACGGTAACATTCAAAGGGTTTTATTTTTCACACTTGAGATGTATGTAGATTCCTATTAAAGAAGGCAAGCTTAAGCAATAAAAACCAACCGAGTACTTTTCTTACAATTCTGATCGGTCTTTTTTTGGTTACTGTGGTTGTTCACCTTAAGATGGTTTGCCTTGTTCTTTCCAATACTGGCTTCCATCTTGGACCCCATCTCTTCTGGGGAAGAAACAAGTTAAAATATGGTGGGTCCCAGTAGAATTTATAACTTCAATGTGCTGCAGGTTTTTGTGCCTAAAAATCTACTGCATAGTGATGGGGATTTTCAGTCTATCCTACCCACACCCAACCTTATAAGAGATAATATCTCCTTAGAGATGTATTCAAAGATTTTTTGGGAAGTTGTCCATCACAGAGTTTTTCAGGAACCTAAAAGTTCCTGAACATTTTGTAAAGTTAGTTTTCTTGCTTCACGTCAGATGCAAAATTTTCACACCTAACTTTGAGGGGAAGAAATATAACCACGATTTAAATCAGTCAGCGTGGATTTTGAGAGCTGTCCTGCCGTACGTGAAACATGTTTTCACACTAAGTAAGCTCACCTCAGTGGTTGACTAAAGCTCATCTAGTCAGTGAGGGGTACTGAACCTCAAAAAGGAAGCCCACACTCAGCTGCCTTTGATGACGGATAATTAAGAAGGGGTGTATTAAAGGTCACTGTCAGTAAATGGATCAGAGTCAGTGTAGAGAAGAAGCAGCACATGGAAGCAAGCCAGTCTGTTTAGCCAACACAAGCTATGCTAACCAAATAGCATTCTGCTAGGAGAGCCGGAACAATAGAGGAACTCACCGTGTGGGGCAGACCACACACACCTGGGATGCCGTGCGTGCAGCTCGAGGAGATTCCATTCACACATGTCACCAACTAGGGAGCTTTAACTTCTGAACATTTCTAGAAGTCAGCTCATGCCATTTACTCCGGCGGGAATGGCAGTCAGCCATACTGGAGAATATTAAACAACTCTCTCCAGTCTCAACAGTGCCTTATTGTCTCAGCATAAAAACATTTGTTTAAATATTAAACAGTGAGATCTTGCCTGGTCATTAAAACCCATAAAGAAAAAGAACAGGACGGAAATTGGTTAATATAATAATGTTAGACTTTGGCCCACTGAGTGGCTAGAATGCCATTTGTTTTGGTGGCATGTCACCCACCCAGAGGAAGCCCTCGACATCACAATCCCAGTTTCATTCTCACACAGTGTTTACAGCACTCTCATGATACGTGCTTTTCTTCTCATAAAACGTGCAGATGCTGAGTGCAATCATTTTCAGTTTTCTCAAAGTGTGTCTTGAATAACCGTGAGACTCAGGATTCTTAATTTCTATTGACCACATATAGTGTTTTGATCTGGGAAAGACAAACTGAATAAAAATGCTTCTTAAATCATATGTAAGTCAGTTAAAATTTACCACGATGCTTTAAAAAAATTCCATTCCATTCCAAAGTATTAGTGGATATCCACAACGAGCTTATATTCTGTTTAACAGGGAGTGGGGAGGTAGGGGAGAAGGCTTCCCTGACACATATGCCACATGTTATCTGACCAGAGGAGATAACACCCTGGTTAATGTGTCATTCTAATCCTAATGACTTTCTCCTGAAATGGCTTTACTAATATGGCTTCCCACCACTGTGCCCATCACTGATATATTCCCAAAAGTCTTTTTACAACTTCTGTCAAATACAGTGTTGAGAAGAAAGATGTCAGGCTGTGTCTTTCAATCGGTGACCTACCCAGGTTGGTAACTATTTCCCAGAAATGTGTGGTAGTCTCGGTAGAATAAAATACTGTCATCACTTTACCCATAAAAACCTTATGGCTTCTTTAAACACGTTAAAGGAAGTCATTATATATATATGATATTGATGAGTGATGGTTATTTTGTTCAAAGTGCCTGATATTTTTGCATTGGAATGTGATGATTTGGATTTAGTGTGAGCATATTGTTCTATCTAGTTGTCAAATTACATTTGACACTATCCTGTTAGCAGTGGTGTGAATTTATTTTGTGATGCCGATGAGGTTAGATGTCCCAGTCTCCTTTATTTAAACAGTTACTTACTGAGCACCTACCATGTGCCGGGCACAGTTCCAGGTATAAACTACAACAAAACCAAAGATCCCAATACAGTGTGGCATCCTGGAAACCAAGGAAGGAAGGAATATCAAAGAGAATAGAGCAAGCAAGTGCACGGGATGCTGCGGGTAGTAAGTCGTAGAGCGTGAGGACTAAGAATTGAGTGTGGATTGAACAGCAAGGTCACTGCTGCTGCTTTCAGAACAATTTTTTTTTTTTTTTTTTTTTGGCGGTACGCGGGCCTCTCACTGTTGTGGCCTCTCCCGTTGTGGAGCACAGGCTCCAGACGCGCAGGCTCAGCGGCCATGGCTCACGGGCCCAGCCGCTCCACGGCATGTGGGATCCTCCCGGACCCGGGGCACGAACCCGTGTCCCCTGCATCGGCAGGCAGACTCTCAACCACTGCACCACCAGGGAAGCCCCTCAGAACAATTTTAATAGAGTAGCTGGAGTGGGAGTGGAGAGGATGAACATCTGATTAGAAAAGTTTAAAAGGGAAGAGAGAAGAGGAATGGAAGAAAGATTTTTTGTTTTTTTGTTTTTGTTCTGTTTGCCTTAAGATGAGAGAAAATAAAAGCATGTTTGTAAGCTGATGGGAATGAATCAGTGGAAAAAAAAATAGATGGTACAGGAAAGAGTGGAACGACTGACTTCTTGTATGGTTGTTTGAAGATTCAGATGGAGGCGAATGCAAAAGCGATCTCATAAGCTATGAAGGAGAGATACGTTGCTTATCATAAAAACCACAGCAAGCAACTGAAATTGTACGAATGGGGATTGTAGAACAACATTAAAACCTAAACCATGTTTTAATATGAATAAATCTGCTGAGTCCACAACCAGTATGTAGCTTTTAACTGTAGTGATTGGAGCTATACACTAGAGATTGTAGAATATTTTCACAGGAAGATTTTATTTATCCAGGGTGTTTGGGCAATAGGATGTTTTGGCTAAGAGAATTGTACTAATTTTACCTAAAGTGGATTTGAATGGTGTAAAATATACTTAACTCTAACACTGCATCAGGTAGACTTGAATCTTTTATGATTTACACGATGCCTTAAGACGTTGCAGGGGGTCTCAGGGTTCGTACTATGAACACTGTAAAATACTGACTGAGTATAATACAAAGGCAGACAGATTCATTTTATACTAACCCTTTTATACTGATCTGTAAAAGACCAGATAGTAGATAATTTCAGCTTTGCAGGACGTATGGTCTCTGTTGCAGCTACTCCACACCATTATAGCTTAAATGTATCCATAGACAATACATAAAGTAATGAGCATATTCTGATAACATTTTATTTACAAGGGCAGACAAAGGACTGGATCTGGACTATGGACTGTAGTTTTCCAGCCCCTGCCCTGAAAGATGAGTTAGAGAAATCTCTTAATATTAGATAAAGTCATATTACGGTTAAGGTTTCAGATCCTTAGGGACTCTTGGGTGTCATACCCGTCTGGAAGTTGTACATCTGATATAAGTAAATCCCTGACATGAAAGAGTATTGCATCATTAAGTTCTCAAGTTTTGGAGCCAGTGAAAGGCGATTTGGGATGACCTCGAGCAAGTCCCTTAATCTCTTTAAGCCTTAGTTTCCTCGTCGGTAAAATGGGGATAAGACCTATTTCATGAGACGGTTGTGAAGAGTTACGAGGGTTTTGTTGTTATCGAATGCTTATTTTACTTATAACACATTGTTTCCCTGGATTCTGGCTTTTTTCCATTAATGTTGAGTATGAAATTTTTCACTTAGAATTTTTCTAATGTCTGTTATCCGGATGCCACATAAGTGGAGGTTTATTGTAGATGTCTTAGATAAGAGACATCACTATCAACTCTAACTTCCCCCTCCCAAATGTCTTCATTCTATCTTGATCTTCTAGATCTAATGAAAATTTTTAGTCCTAATGTGGACGTTTCTCACCGCTAATGACAGTGTCTCTGAAAGAGTCTAGTCAGCTTCAGTTCTTTGGTTCACTAGCATGGCAAACAATTAAAATCAAAATCCTCATCCAGGGTCTTCCTTTGTCTGAGCTACTGTGTTAAGATGTGGCAACTTGATATGGAACCATGGGGTAGAGGATCCTGTTTATAAAAGTGATTCTCACTCTTGCTGGTTGTGTGAATTACAACTGCCTTCTTTGCACTTGGATCTGTCTGGACATAAAACACTAGACAAATGAATATTCACATTCTCATGGCTTCTAAAATGTCTGGGGATTTGGTGAGCCACACATTGCCCAGGGACTGGTTCCTACCCAGCTGGAGAGGACTTGGTACATCTCTGTCTAATTTAACCCTACCAAGCACTGGAGGCCACAGGGGGAATCAGTCTTAATAAATGGAGAAAACCCAACTCCCCTTTCATTTCTGTGTAGGATACCTACCCCATTCGGCACTGGGAGTCACTGCAACTCAGGGAGTAAATGGGCAGGCTCCCTGAACTTGCTGGACCAGTGATGAGTTACATCTAGAAGATAGGTACTTTAAGCCAGGATACAGTTCCTAAGATGCTATAGAAAGTACTATTTCTGTCCCTATGTTACAGATGAGGAAACTGAAGTACAGAGATGTTCATGATCTTACCATGTTAAGGAACCTTTGACTACTTTGTGCTCAAGATCACCCCTTCAAGACCGTTACACTGGACTGTCCATCAGAATGGGTCATTTGCTTCCTCTTAACTTCCATGGCGCTTGCAGATTGCATTGTAATTACCTGTTTCCTTGTCCTGGGGCTGTGCACAGTGTCTGGTGTTCAGTAGGGGTTCTGTCAACTTTTGATGAGTACATGCAAAAACAAACGGCATCAATGATACTAAGTAAAAGCAAGAAAGAACAGTCTGAGACAATATTTAGAATAAAGAATACTTGTCTCAAACTCATTAAGATGTATACGTCAAATATGTATGTTTTTTTTGCATACCCATCATAGCTCAATAACAATAAGTAAGTGAAACCAAGGGGAGCCATTGCTGTGAGGATACGCACTGGTAAACACCACATTTTATTTCAGTTGTATTCAGCATTCCCCAATCCCACCCATGGCCTAACTCTATTGCAAAAAATAAAATAAATAAACTCAGCAAGGTGGCAAAGAAACAGTAAGAAGAGGGTCTAACAGGGACAGAGGGAAAAAACGACTCTGAACCTTTTTGTGTTGTTCTTTCCTCTTTAATTCACTCGTGTTCCCCAAGTCACTTCCCCTTCATTAAGCAAATTAACGAAGAGGCTCATTGCATTTCCCTCCTGTTGTTTCTTATCTAGATGGGTGGTAAGTCCATTGGGCAGAGGTCATGTCTACACTCTACAAACCTTTCAAAAATATTTATATTATAGGTGGGGGCCAGTCCTTGTTCACAAACCTGACCCACCAGAGAAAAGAATGCAGAGTCTGTAGGAACCAACCAGCCTCCTCCACTTGTGCTCAGGTTAAACCTTCCATCCTGATGCCAGACCACAAAGAACAGAGCGCCCAGAAGCTTCCTGGAAATTGGACAGCACTGAGATGACCTTGTGTCAGTGTTGCCTTGGAGACCGTTGCAATGTGTTGGAATTGGCTGTGGAGCTGTGTGCGTGTCTGCTGTGGCTGACCTCGCCAAAGGGAAGGGCAAGGTCAAGGTTAAGAAGCCTCAGAACGATTTCTGTGTGGCATATTGATTTGGGAAAATATGTTTACACATTAAACCTCTTTTTTTGGTGCTTCCATTTTCCGACTAAATGATCTCCTTTTCTAAGATACAGCACAGTTACTTCTGTTCTCAGAGAAGGCTTGTATTATGCTGGATGGGAAGGGCACCTGTGACTGAAAACTCTGGGTATTGGACAGACCTAACTCCATATCTGTGTTAGGCATTAGAGATATGATCAGATGCCAAAGAGAGAACTTGGTTTGCCTTTCTTTTACGCCAAGCCAAGACCCGTGTTCTCCATCCCTTTCCTTCTATACCACAAAAAGAAGACTGGATCTCAAAACAATGATACCGTTGTTGGATCTAAAATTCTACTTCCATTGCCCCTGCCTCAAATGAAACCTTGGAAATCACAGCCTTGCTGGCTGTATAGATGCTTCTTATTTATTCTTAAGGAACAAAGAATTTGCCATTGACCAGATAGTAAAAAAACACCCAAACTCCTTAAACATCAGTTTTACTTAAAGGGGAGCATTTAGCCTCCCAGTCATTTCAGATAGGATTCCTGAAAGGGACTTTCTTTCATTCTTCTCTCCCTACAGGCATAAACATTCTGCATTTTAAACTTGAAACATACAATGTTATCTACTTCTGGTGTCTTATGTAACTTTTCAGGAATGTTGCAAGACTTTCCGGGCTCTGTGAGATTGGGATGGAGAAAGGAGAGAAGAGGGCTGAAGGTATGGGGGGAGGAAAAAAAAAAATCAAATGTTTCCATATATCACTGTGTTGGCTGTTTGTGACAAGAAGTTATTGCAATTAAGATACAAGCCGGATGTGTGGGCTAAACACTCTCAGCTGATATCACAGGCATTTATTGATAATGAAGACTTGGAGGAAGGGAACTGGAAAATTGTTGTCTTTAGTTGTTTCCAAGGCAAGAGGACAAACCATATGGATTAATCAAAAAATTACTTCACCTTATCTAGAAGAGAAAACTGTTTATTTTACTGCAAAAGGAATGTTTCTGTCAAGTTTTAAGTGTCAGTCTTCTAGGTTTGGGCTTTACATTGTACAGTTCACTGCATAAGCACATTGTCTCGCTTTAAACGATCATTTTGGAGTTGCTGAATGACTTGGCAAACAGCCGCAGCTAGAAGAATAAGGAATAAACATTCCAGGGAGTTTACATACAGAAACCCTTGCTTACCTGGGCCACTTTAACCCAACTAAACCTGAATTTGCCTATTGGGAGAATAGGTAAATGTCCCCCTAGACTTACTAAAGCAAAATGGATTTCATTTGAAATCTTGCTGCTTTCAAGTAAGACATTATCAGGGAAAACCCTAAAAAAAATATTCCAGGATGTCCTTTGTAAATGCAGTGCTAAGTTAATGGAATAATTAGTGAAAAGCAGAACTCTTGCGAGGCTAATTTAAAAGTGAAATGTGGGCTTCCCTGGTGGCGCAGTGGTTGAGAGTCCGCCTGCCGATGCAGGGGACGCGGGTTCGTGCCCCGGTCCGGGAAGATCCCACATGCCGCGGAGCGGCTGGGCCCGTGAGCCATGGCCGCTGAGCCTGCGCGTCCAGAGCCTGTGCTCTGCAACGGGAGAGGCCACAACAGTGAGAGGCCCACATACTGCAAAAAAAAAAAAAAAAAAAAGTGAAATGTAAGAACAGAGTATCTCAGATACTAAGCAGAGAGTAAAAAAATCTGGAAATATTAATGTCATGCACAGAAAAACACAATGACAGAGTAGCAAGAGAGCATGAATCTTTCCAGAGAGCTAAACTTCAAGATCTTTTAGGAAAAAAATAAATGGTGCATGTGAAATGAGCTTTCATAATTAGACATTCACCACATGTTCTTTGCCTTCCTAAAGAAGGCACTCTGAAAATGTCCACATTTCAGATTTTTCTGAGTATGTCAGCCTGTTCAATATATCATCATCTATAGCATGAATAAGAAAGTCAGGTTACTTATCACCAATTAAACAAAAATTGGATGAAGATGATTCCTTGAAGGGTACTTATCTGTATGAAAAAGATTGGCCTGCTGGATTATTGAATTAATATACATATGGACTCATGATTATACAAATGGGGCAATATCTCACTGGGACTTTTATCAAACTCAAAATAGCCCATATCCAGTATGCATCAGCTCAGATACTCTTTAGAAATCACTCAAGTAACTTGTTTGGGTTGGAACAAATCTGAAATTACAATAAGAATTTAGGTTGCTTCAGAAAGTCCTTCCAATAATAGTGGACGGTCAGGGAATTCAGATGAGTGGTCCTGGCTTTAAAGATTTAGATAACTTTAGTGTCAAGTCTAGTTGCAGTAAAGCCCATGTTAAATTTACCTGAGTCATGGAAAATTACAATGCCCTCATAGCATATGAAATGCATACATATCAGAAATAAGTATCTAAGCTCTCCTGTTCTCTGGAGAACTCCAGAACACAGGAAGGCACTCAGTAGACAGGACGTGTTAGTGCCACCTGTTCTTTGTGAAGGGTGGAATGATCTCCTCCAGCTTTGCTTTCCCTCTTTCCATCAACAAGTTCTCATGAGGTAACCAGATATGGAATTCTATGTCAGACACACAGTCAGCTGACAAACAGGTTTGAGCAATAGACTCATATGAAGAAAATAACTTTCTTAGATATAAAGAGATTCTTGTGTGTTGCAGACCAATCAAAGGACCCAGTAACTGGGATAGGGAATCTTAATGCAGCTGCATTCTGATGAGGCCCTCTGTTTCCCTGGCAACGGCAGCTCTGCAAATACAAACTCTAGATTCCCTTTAACGTTACAGAGAAGAACACATAAGCGACCATAGAGGGGCTTTTATCTGAGTACATTTACAAAAAATCTTCCTATAGTTTCCCTTTTACAGGGGATGAAAGAGAAGCTTTATAACATTTTCCAGATATGGAACACATGATCACAGGATTTAGAGGCTCTTATCCCAGTGTGTCTGTTCTATTATTCCTAGAGTGTCTTTAGAGGGTTCTTATGGAAGTTTCCAAAACCAAATTAACCATTAAACGGGCCAACCCATTAGTGAGACTCATGCCACTAGCCATTTACACGTGTGCGTACAAACATACATTTACAGATAGGTCATACTCTTCAGGAAATAGAGGGCAGGGAAGATTCTACAGCTGTCCAGTATGTTACTTCCTCTTATATACTCAATTTCCAGAAAAGAAACAAATGTCATTAATGTACCACTCTTCATTTCTTCCTGCTCAACCTACACCTTACTGGGCAAAGACCACTGCTCAGAATTACACCCATTCCATGTGCTTTGCTCGCCTTCTTTAACCCCTAGTCTGGAGTAATCTGTCATTTTGCCTTTAATTTATTCTCTGCAGAGTTCATTATAACTGTGGTTATTTTTTTGTAGCTCACAGAATAGCAAAATTGGAAGTAGCCTTAGATACTATCTACCCCAGTATTCTAACCTAACTAAGGCATGACTCCTCTACCGTCCGTCATTCTGTGTAGACATATAATTGCAGCATGTGCCTCCCAATGATGGGGAACCCACTCCTATGATTAGCAATTTTAATTTTAAGAGAGGTCTTCCTTGTACCTAAGCTTGATCCTCTGAAGTGGTACAAATTAGTTTGCTCTTTCTTTCAGAGCAGATTTTTAAAATTAATTTTTATTGGAGTATAGTTGATTTACAAAGTTTTGCTAGTGTCTGCTGCACAGCAAAGTGAATCAGTTATACATGTACATATATCCATTCCTTTTTAGTTTCTATTTCCATATAGGACATTACAGAGTGTTGAGTAGAGATCCCTGTGCTATACAGTAGGTTCCTATTAGCTATCTATTTTATATATAGTAGTGTGTATATGTCAATCCCAATCTCCCAGTTTATCCCTCTTCCCTCCCCCTTACCCCTTGGTAGCCATAAGTTTGCTTTCTACATCTGTGTCTCTATTTCTGTTTTGTAAATAGGTTCATTTGTACCATATTTTTAGATTCCACACATAAGTGATATCATATGATATTTGTCTTTATCTGTCTGACTTACTTCACTCATTATGACAATCTCTAGGTCCATCCATGTCGCTGAAAATGGCATTCTTTCATTCTTTTTTATGGCTGAGTAATATTCCATTGTATATAACACCACATCTTCATTATCCATTCCTTCATTGATGGACATTTAGGTTGCTTCCATGTCCTGGCTGTTGTAAATAGTGCTGCAATGAACATTGGGGTACATGTATCTTTTTGAATTACAGTTTTCTCCGGATATATGCCCCGGAGTGGGATTGCTGGATCACATGGTAACTCTATTTTTAGTTTTCTAAGGAACCTCCATACTGTTCTCCATAGTGGCTGTACCAATTTACATTCCCAACAACAGTATAGGAGGGTTCCCTTTTCTCCACACCCTATCTAACATTTATTGTTTGTAGATTTTTTGATGATGGCCGTTCTGACTGGTGTGAGGTGATAACCTCATTTTAGTTGTGATTTGCATTTCTCTGATAATTAGTGACCTTGAGCGTCTTTTCATGTACCTCTTGGCCATTCGCATGTCTTCTGTGGAGAATGTCTATTTAGATCAGAGCAGATTTTTAATCTAAAGACAGATACTTTAGACCATATTTCCATTCCTCCCTTTTCAGTTAATGTTCCCTTGACAGAAGTTGCTGATAAAGACTAGCCCGGGCCAATTCTAGAGGGAGTTGACATAGATGTATACTTGCCTCCATTTTTATAAATGATAGCTAGTGTTACTGGAGTGTTGTTTCCCTCAGGTTAGGACAATGGGGACAAATTAGACCACTCTTCTTTTTCTAGTGTAAAGAGATGAACACCATGTCATCTCCCAAAGGTCTACATGCTGTTCCTTATGGTTTACGAAATAGTAATTGTAGTAATAGTCATGTACTATGGTTTGGTAGCTCAGTCCTTTTCAGGAATTGGGCTGAATAACTGCAGAGGACTGTGGACTTCTAAAATGCAATTCAACACCCATCGATGGTAGAGAATATCAGTAATGGCATCAATTAGGACTAAATGTAACACAACACCCATAACATGAATTACCCTTTCTGTTCCCCGCAGGGGGAACTCAATCCCAGGTAAGCCCTGGCAGGCGGAGCAAGGGTATGCTCTCAGAAGGGCCTCCAGGAGCTTCCCTGGTGGCGCAGTGGTTGAGAATCTGCCTGCCAATGCAGGGGACACGGGTTCGAGCCCTGGTCTGGGAAGATCCCACATGCCACGGAGGAACTAAGCCCGTGTGCCACAACTACTGAGCCTGCGTGTCTGGAGCCTGTGCTCCGCAACGGGAGAGGCCGTGACAGTGAAGAGGCCCGCGCACCGCGATGAAGAGTGGCCCCCGCTGTCCGCAACTGGAGAAAGCCCTCGCACAGAAACGAAGACCCAACACAGCCAAAAATAAATAAATAAATTTATTAAAAAAAAAGAAGGACCTCCAGATATTTGTGTGCTCTGGAGAGAAGCCTACCGCTGGCACCCAGGCAGAGCTGCAGACCTTCCACCACCCTCAGGAAGCACATGGAAGAGGTTCCCACTGGACATAAACCCTGCTGGGGAAAATAAGTAATCAAAGGGGGAAGGACTGGCAATCTATAAAGCTGTGTTGCATGTGGTTTTATTTATTTATGTTGGAGAGGTTTTTCTTTTCCTTGTCTAAGGAGATCTTTCTCAGTAGTATTTGTTAGAGAATGTGTAAGTGGAGTGCTCTGTTCTTGCTTCTTTCTGACTATAGGAATTTACTGATACATCCAGCACTGAATTCACCTATCTAGAAAGGGAGCTCCAAATCTCTCAAGACAAATATGTCACCTCCACTCCATCCCACCCGGGTGAAATAGAATTGCCCCTCCTCTGTGCTGTATGTTGACATCAATTTTGCAAGTGATGATGACTGTCCCTCTTGTATTGGAATTAGTGGAAGTGCCTCTTTCTCCTCCACTGGCCCGTAGGCATCTTTAGAGTGGGAACCCTGTGTTGACTTCCTGGTAGCATCCCCCAGCGATTTCCCATCCTCCCCTCACACATAGATAAACGTACTATCTTAGAAGATTGTTCTTTCAAAGACCAGCAACTTACTCTAGAAAAAGCAGTAGTAGATTCCAGAATGCTCTAGGGTAATGAGAAAATGGACCCATCCAGCCCTGCCGGTCCAAGATGGTCCTGAAGACTCCAGCCTTCCAGAAGGGGAGGTGGTAAGAAGGTCCTTGAGTATTTAAAAGACACTTACTTAAATGCACCATAAATGAGCAACTGACTCAAGTAAAAGAAAATGTTTTCATGATTTCAGTATACCACATTTGCTTTTTCACCCCAAAGTTAAGCTAGTATACACTGAGTAGCATTCTGATGTTTATGTAATTTAACATGCCTTGAAAGAGGAGGTAGTGAGCCAACATTTTGTCTTCTCTCCATATGAAATAGGTCAGGAGAAAAAATAAAGGTTGATGTCTGCAAAACATGAAACCCTTAATAACAACTATTTTATACTAAGAAGATATGGACTTCTGATGTGTAGATACAGTTAAGAACTAAAAGGTCAAAAGTATAAGAATGAGCCCACTCCCTAAAGTAGAGCAGAAAAACAAAAACCTCAGACAGATATCCAAGATTGGAATCAGAGTGATTCTGCTCCACTTCTGTGCAGTCTGGGCCTGAATCCAAACTCAAAACAATTGTAATTTCAGAAAGTCCCACCCTGAGAGACAGGTTGAATTTCCCTCTGGAGAACTGATGGGTCAGTTAAAACATGGATCTCATTGATTTAGTTACGTCATCTTTATAGGCATCAGTTGTCTTTGTAATTCTCATGAAAATCCCACATAGTAGCCAAAATGGACAATGTATTGTCCAATAAAGCTTCCAGAAATGAACTGTGGATATGCACTCTCCAACATCCTGTGGGAAGGTTGAGCAACGTTACCTTTGGATCTTTACCTGAGTCACTGACTCAAGCAGAGAGGCCCCCACTGGAGAGCATACATACATATGGATACACACAGAACGACACACATTTCTATTTATGTTCAAAACAGAAGACGGCACAGATGGGAAACAATGTTTGCTATGAGTCTACCGTTTTGTGTTTGGAGATGCCTGTTTCTGATTTTGTATTTATTTTTACTTGCATTTAATATTATTTTCATCTTTGGTTATAATCTATGAGAGATAAGGTATTTGTTTTTTCATTTAAACATTTGTTTTGTAGAACTGCTATTTACCAATGACAGAAGTAAGAAAAAAATTGGAAGAATTCATCTTAAGAAATCTTTATAATGACCTTAGATTGGAGGATTCATTTTTGATGATTTTAAGAATAGACTTTAGTGCCTATCTTGGTTTGGTTTCTAAGAAACCGAATCTGCCAAAATCATGAGAGAGAAGCCAGAAGAACACTTAAGTGAGTATTCTTACTTTGTGACAGTGTGGTTATTTATTTAGTAGTTAACATCTGTTCTACAGTTTTCCCAGAATGATTGTGAATATGAAATCAGATAACATATGAAAAGCATCATTACAAATTAAAAGTGCTATAAAAATGTGCCATTATAGAGGCTGCCATATAATGGACTCTTATTTTGACATGTTATAAAACCTAAGTTTACTACAAAACAGAAATCTGAGTAGCAGTCTTTGAAATCCATTTCCAGAATTATCTTGAGACCAGACTTTCAAAATCCTTTCAAGTGGAAATGTATTAAAGAAAATAAATTAGTCTATTATGTTCTTCTTCCCCGTCCTTACTTCACCAGAGACATTAGAACCTTTCTGAAGAGTTACCAGTTCAAAAGCCGCTAACGGCTAGATGCCAGTATTGAATTTATAAAGACCAAATTCTCTAAAAATGATAGTATGAAGTGTGAATTTCCACCCATTCCCCTTTCCGTTTGTAATAAATTCATTCAGAAATATTTTTATTTCATGGAATTGACTTCTTCATAAGTCTTCATGAAATCAGCATTAAATATTATCTCCTTTCACTTAGGAAAGAGAAAATGCATTGTACTCTGTCAACAGATAGTTACACAATAAAAATTCAACTTAAAAAAAAAACAAGGGCTTCCCTGGTGGCGCAGTGGTTGAGAGTCCGCCTGCCGATGCAGGGGACACGGGTTCGTGCCCCGGTCCGGGAAGATCCCACATGCCGCGGAGCGGCTGGGCCCGTGAGCCATGACCGCTGAGCCTGCGTGTCCGGAGTCTGTGCTCCGCAACGGAAGAGGCCACAGCAGTGAGAGGCCCATGTGCCACAAAAAAACCCAAAAAGCAAGTCATTGGGAACTGGGGGAAAATGGATCTTTAGGTGTTTTGAGAATGTAATGGGACAAAATGAGGAAATATTTTTTCCTCTGTCACTTTTTATGTTTTAGAGCTGTTTTAGATTTAAAGAAAAATTCAACTGGAAGTACGGAGAGTTCCCATAACCTCCCTCTCTCCTGTACTCATTTTCACCTGTTATTAACATTTTCCATTATTGTGGTACATTTGTTATAATTGATGAACAAATATCGACACTTTTTTTTTTTTTTTTTCTTGTGGTACGCGGGCCTCTCACTGTTGTGGCCTCTCCCGTTGCGGAGCACAGGCTCCGGACGTGCAGGCCCAGCGACCATGGCTCACAGGCCCAGCCGCTCCGCAGCATGTGGGATCTTCCCGGACCGGGGCACGAACCCGTGTCCCCTGCTTCGGCAGGCGGACTCTCAACCACTGCGCCACCAGGGAAGCCCTTGACACATTAATATTTACTAAAGCCCACTGTTTACATTAGGGTCACTCTTTGTGTTGTATGTTCTATGAGTTTTGACAAATGTGTAATAACATGTACCCACCATTATAGTGTCATACAGAATAGTTCCACTGCCCCTCAAATTTCTCTGTGTTCCAACTACTCATCCCTCTCACTCCACCCACCCCGGGCAATCATTCATCTTTTTATTGTCTCCATAGTTTTTTCTTTTCCAGAATGTCATAGAGTTGGAATCATGCAGTATGTAGCCTTTTCAGACCAGCCTTTTCCAATTAACACTATGCATTTAAAATTCCTCCCTGTCTATTCATGGCTTGATAGCTCATTTCTTTTCATCGCTGAATGATATTCCATTGTATGGATATAACATGGTTTATTTAAACATTTGCCTACTGAATGACACCTTGGTTGTTTCCAATTTTTAGCAATTATGAAGAAAGCTACTATAAACAATTGTGTACAGGTTTTTATGTGGACATAAATTTTCAATTTATCTGGGTAAATACCTAGGAGTATGATTGCTGGATCATATGGTAAGACTATGTGTAGCTTTGTAAGACACTGCCAAACTGTCTTCTAAAGTGGCTGTATGAGGGAAATATTTTTAAACTATTTTTGGAAGCAGCAAATGACATATATCACATGATATGAATTCATTCGTCATTCATATATTGCAAGATATTAAAGTATATAATAGAAAAGAGTATGATGTTTTCTTAAAGGAAAGCCTAATACTGTTCACATATGATAAAAAGACATATATTTTCTTAATTTATTACATAATCTTCCATTTAACCAACCAATTCCATTGTATTTCTAGTCCTAGAACAGTGCCTGACACATAGCAAGTCAATGGTGAGTGACTCTCTTTGTAATACATATATATATCTTATCCCATGTCCTTCCTGAATCTCAAAGTCCTTCAGCCTCAAATAAAAGCCTCCCAAAGAGCCCCCTGTTGTTGTCATGGCATCAGCACCATCTCTGCCATAGAGCCATAAAAACTCTAAGTGTGCAGGTGATGCTCACTATTTTGTTCCTCTATGGCTGGGCTGGATCCAGGACCTTCACCTAAGGCCAAGTCATTCATGTGACTGATTCCATTGTTGCTGCTGTGAGGATCAGTCTTTTAGGTTGTCACTGCAGGTAGCAGCCTCCACTGCTTTCCCCAACCACTAAGCTACTGTACTATCCCCTCTGTAATCCCCCTCTACATACTTCTTGGGAGCAGAACTTCCTCTCTTTCTCCCTTTCTATCATCTTGCCTTCTTTCTTAATTGATTGAGTGTAACTTCTCAGGATGATAGACGTAAATAAGACACTGATTGGTCTGGAAGACCCCAAGTTTCATAGAAGGGGACAAACACGTAACCAGAAAAGTACAGGGCCATGTGTTAAGTGAGATATGTGACCAAAATGCTCTCAGATCACACAGGAAGGTGGGGCAAGGTGGAGCTGAGCCTGGAAGACCTGGAAGACTTTATTTAAAACAGTTGGGAGTGTGGAAGGTGAGGTTGAGTGAGAAGTGAGTCCTCCTGATAAACATATCCCGCAGAAGAAGTTAAAAAAATAGTAGCTGAAAGTAGTGATGTGGAGGAAGGAAAGAATATTTTAGAATGTTCTCACAAGGCCTTCCCAAAGGGGGAGAGGCCCAGCACTGCTGGAGGCCACCGAGACTGGCAGGGTGTCCACTGGTCCCCCAGTACCTTGAGATGTGTAACTGTCCACGTGTGAGAGTTAATTGTCTCTAACTTTGCCCGAGACAAGCCCTACTTTCCGTGAAGACAAGCCTTAGTATTCTGAATAGCTCTGAATACAGGACTGAGGCAATCACTGGCTGGAAAACAAAACTAAAAAATAAATATCCTTGGTTCTTCAGATGGAAGAACCAAATCAATGCTTTAGATTCTTGGACCAGCAACATCAGCATCACTAGGACCTTGTTAGAAATGCAGATTGCCGGGCCCCATCCCAGATTTACTGGATCAGAGACCCTGGAGGTGGAGCCCAGCAACCTATGTTTTAACAAGTCCTCCAGGAATTCTGATGCCTGCTGAAGTTTTGGAACTGCTGCCTTAGACAACTGTAGTTGTCAGTGAGAGGAAGACTGAAATTTTAATCAAGGCTTTGTTTATATTATTAATAAACCAGTTTCTAACTAAAGAAAAAACACATATAACTACGAATAGGACAGTTTCAGGATTTTAGCTCAACCAGGACTGAGTAATATAGTTAAACTAATCTAATCTAGTGCTTCCTTTCTTGAGATAAAGCAAATCCTCTGGACCTATGCAAGAGTGTAAAAAGCATAATAAAGGTGACTGAACTGTAAAAATTTACAGTGCTTTATTTATCCATGTTGACAGTTCAGTTGTAAATGTTTACAACACTTCATAGACCACATGAGAAAGCACACTGACCCACGTGAAAGACATAACAGTCATCAAAGCTTGAGAAATGTTGGCAGGGGCTGGGGGCTCATTGCAATAAAAGCAAGAGAAAAGGGGGCTAAGGGCCAAGCCATATTGATAAATATTTACAAGCAAATCACTGAAGAATGAGAGGGGGTCTATTATAGTCAAAAGGCAACAGGTCATTTTTGAATAGTGGCATCTGAAACTGGAAACAAATTTGTTGCTGAAATACAAATTGGAGGAAATTGCTTTTGTGGGAAAACATTTCCTCTCCTCAGTGGGTTTCTCTTTTGTGTTCTGCCTGTTCTGATCGTGGAATTTCAGAGGCAACTGGGATCTCCTGATAGGGGACTGGCTTCTGTTCCAAGCTCCCCACAGTAGCCTAAGGAAAAAGGTGCTTCTCCCCTAGGTCTGCTTTTCTCGTCAAATATGGTTACCTTACTACCTAACTTTCACTCAAAGGCTATAAGATCTTCAGATGATTGTTTACAACACAGAGCATTTAAAAAAGTTGAGCGTAAAGCTCTCATTTCAATCCTCCCAATCTTCCCCTTCTCCCTTGCGGTGAGTTCAAAATTCGGAAGGTTTAAAATCGTGGCCTTGAGCTCGAGGCTGTCAGGAATTTTTTCAGCATAGAAAGGAGTTTGTGTCTCTGAAAAGTATGAACAACAGGAAACAAAGACAGCCGTCATTTTCTTGAAATAATAATACCGAGCACACGCAGGTATCCTGCACAAGGACGTTTTAAAAAAACGCCCATTGAGTTTACCTCCTTGGAAGTTATCATTCAAAGGTCATTGGAGCAGAGCTTGAAGAGTGACATCGAAGAGTGACATCACAGAGTGAGGAGGAATGAAAATGGGGGAGGGCTATTGCTGCCACCCTATGACCAGGACGGTGACCATCTGCAGGGCTAGACCATGTTCCACCATTGCTGTCAGCCCCCGGGGGGCTTAGGCCCCTCTTTGGGAGGGACAGGGTAGCAGAGGTCACTGCCCTGGGCTGACAGTGCCATGTCATGTTGTTAGGAGATGGCAAGAGCCACTTGCCTACCCCCAATCCAGATACCAATCGTGTAAAACATGGAGGGTGCAACCCCTTGGAGACTGTCCATCAGCCATGGGTTGGAGAAGTGGGCCTGTGGGAAGGAGAGATCCATTTCCCCACCCAAGTCCGGGGTCATATCTTCATTTTGCCCTTGTCTCCACAAATTATGTAATCAGCGTATACAGGACTAGTAAGTGAGAGACTAGACTTTGAATCCAAGTCTGCCTTACTCTGAAGCTCCTGCTTTTAACAACAACTATGTTTAAGGCATTATATTGGATTCCAGAAAGTATACAGGTAAGAACCAATTGTGGTTCCTTATGTCAGGGAGCTTAGAATGATGAACAAATTACAATCCCTTCTTTTCGCATAAAATACAGGTGGAGGAGGTAAAGAATAAGTAAAAAGCAATACGGTGTGACAAACACAAGGACAGAAATAAGCACAGGGTACCTTGGAAGAATAGATGTGAGGCATCTAAACTTTTGGAGGTCAGGGAAGGCTTCCTGGAGGAGTTGACTTGTTAGCGCTAATCTAACTGATCAAATGGATAAAGCTAACAAAGTATGTAAGGGGTAACAGAAACAAGGACTGGTGACATAGAGTGTGTTTGGGGAGCACAAGTAGTTCAGTGTGTCTCCAGCTTGAAAAATGAGATCTGGGTTTTGGGGAAAGGGTGATAAGAAAGGCTGGACAAGTGGCAGTCACCTCTTGTGGAACAGAGGAAAGAGAATCGCTGAGACATTTTAAGGGGAAAATGATATAATAAGATTTATATCTAGAGGAAATCATTCTGATGATCAGGATAGTGAACTGAATGCAACTTCTATTTATCTGCCAGTCTCCAAACCCATGAACCAGCCAACAAAGTGATAGAAGGAGAATAAATCAGTAATAACATTAGGAAACAAAAAACGGCATCATTGGTAGACCTGAGATTTTGAGGAATTCATAGAGAATAGAAAGTATAAAAGAAAATGTACTTTCCTAGAGAAGTTGGAGCAGCTTTGGGGAACTCCAAGTTCAAAGGACCCAGTGAGGCAACATCATGGCACTCACTTGGGAGTTACGGTCAAAGCAGCTGAAACTGGGTCCCCCCACGTTGTCTTTCCGCATTTGGGCAGCACGTGAACAGGCATGGTGTGTACCCAACACTGAACCTCTGGGGGTGAACACTGCGGCCAGGAAGATGGCAAGGCACTGCAGGAAGACGCTGGCCTCTCAGAAGGACAGGGCTCTCTTTCTCTTCCCGGCTTATGTCACTTAGCAAAAGGTCCTCCAGATTCATCCATATTGTCACAAATGGCAAGATTTCTTTCTTTTTTATGGCTGCATCATGTTCCTGTGTGTGTGTGTGTGTGTGTGTATTTATGGCTGAATAATATTCCACTCTGTACATATATATACATATCACATTTTCTTTATCTCTCCATCCATTAAGGACAGTTAGGTTGTTTCCATATCTAGGTTATTATGAATAATCCTGCAATGATCATAGGGGTGCAGATATTTCTTCAAGATTCTGACTTCAATTCTTTTGGATTTATACCCAAGAGTGGGATTGCTCGATCATATGGTAGTTCAATTTTTAATTTTTTTTTTGAGACACCACCATACTGTTTTTCATAATGACTATAGTTAATAATATGGTATTCAATAGTTGAAAGTTGTTGAGAGTACATCTTAAGCATTCTTATCACAAAAAAAGAGTAACAGAAAAAGTAATAAATTAAATTACCTATGTTAACTTCTGAGGTCATGGATGTGTTAATTATTTTGATCTTGCTAATCATTTTACAGTGCGTATGTATCAAATCATAACACCATACACTTTAAATATATACAGTTTTGGGCTTCCCTGGTGGCGCAGTGGTTGAGAGTCCGCCTGCCGATGCAGGGGATGCGGGTTCGTGCCCCGGTCCGGGAAGATCCCACATGCCGCGGAGCGGCTGGGCCCGTGAGCCATGGCCGCTGAGCCTGCGCGTCTGGAGCCTGTGCTCCGCAACGGAAGAGGCCACAGCAGTGAGAGGCCCGCGTACCACAAAAAAAAAAAAAACAAACAAACACACATAAATATATACAGTTTTATTTGTCAGTTATTCCTCAATAAAAGTTAGGACTCTTTGACACTCTATTTTTGTGGTTAACATTCTTTTTTTTCCATTCTTTATTTTTTTTCTTTCTTAAATTATTTTTCCTTTATTTTATTTTAATTTTTTAAACACTCTTTAACAGTGATGCACTTTTGCCATCATCCTGTCCTCACCAGAACCAGCTGCTGCTAACTCAAAAGGAGCCAAGCCAGGGCTCTCAAATACAAAGCACAAAACACAAGATGTTTGGAAAGGACCAACAAAGATCTTAGATTAAAACTAGACTAAATATTAAAACAGAAATTTAATAATTTCCCCAAAAGCGAAAATGATTAATTAGAAAATGTTTTGGAAGAAAAAAAATTCCATTTGTAATAGCGAAAACAAAAACAGAAGCCTGAATAATATATCCAAGAAATGTACAAGAAACCATATAAAACAAAATCACAGAAATGTAGGGAGGGACATTTCAAAAGACCTAAATAAGTATCCATATTCTTGGACAAGAAGATTCATTGTTGCAAAATAGTTGTTTCTCTCTAAAGTATCCCATAAAATTAATATAATACCAATTAAAATCCCAAGAAGATATTTCATGTTACTTGATAAGCTCTCAATTTTATATGAGATAAAAATTTATGAAAATAACCAAGAGAACTTTTTAACAGAAAAAAGATAAACTTGCCTTACTAGATATAAGAACATGTCATTAAGCTATAAATAATTAAAACATTGCGGCATTAAAACAAAACATAAAAACATATTAGTAAAAGAATGGAAAGACTAGAATCAGACTGTATACGTGGAGTTGTAGTTTATCATGAAGTAGCATTTCACATCATTGGGAAAATGACGAACTATGCAATAAAAGGTATTAGACCATTGCCTACCAATGTGAAAGAAAAAAAAAACACGAAGGACTCTTCTACTTAACACCATAAACAACATGAATTCCCAATAGATTATCAAAAGATAATTTTTAAATCTATGGTTGGGATAGTCTGAGCAAGAGAAAAAATCCAGAAGCTCTATACGTCAGATGAAAGAGTGATTGATCAATTGATAAATAGATGGAATTCATACAAATGAATTAAAGAATCTTTAAATGGACAAAAAAGTGTGTATTTGTCAAAACACAGAAATAGAGATATTGTCAAAAATATAACATGTTTAATATCTCTGGAATTACTAAGACAATAAATATCATATTTTACCATAATTAAAAACATTTAAAAGATAAACAAAATCAGTTGCAGAAACAGGCACTTTTGGTGAAAGTGCTAATAGGTAAAGAATTTTTACAATGTAATTTTGTGCAGTTTCTATCAAAAATGAGAGAATTCATAATCTTTTCTCAGCATTCTACTTTTAGGGAGTCTATTCTAGAGAAACAGGCCAGTCACACAAATGCAGCATTTTTAAATTTTAATTTGAATTACTTATTTATTTATTCATTTATTGGCTGTGCCACACAGCTTGTGGGATCTTAGTTCCCCAACCGGGGATTGAAGCCAGGCCTCTACAGTGAAAGAGTGGAGTCCTAACCACTGGACCACCAGGGAAGTCCCAATGCAGCATTTTTTTAAAATAGCAAAGAACTGTAATAAGCTTTAATGTTTATCAATAAGTAAATCACAATATATTCATTCTATGAAATATTTTACAGTAGTTAAATAGAATAAAGTAGACTTTATATATCTAAATGGAAAATTCTCCAAGACAGATTTTTAGGGGGAAAACAAAACTGTGGGATAATACATATGGTATAATCATGTTTTTGCAAACACTAACAAAGGAAAAGATGTATGGAAGTGTGTGTGTGTGTGTGTCTGCTAAGAGGCATAGGAGACTGGAGGGAAATGAAATTTAGGATGGTGAATGTGTAGGGAAGTGATATGGGAGGGTGGGCAGGAAAGAAGTGTTTGGATAATTTGATATCTGAATTTTCTACATTAAAAATACATTTATACATAATATATAATACCTAATTGTAAAGCTAAAATATTTTAATGAAGGATCATGGCTAAGGCATTCACATGGATTGGGGGCTGCAGTGGGATGATATGGGTAAGCAAAACCAGACGCAATGAGACCCTTTAGAAGAGTAGCTCAAAGCTGAAGTGAGAGAGAATGGCCCCCCTAGGCTCTGGGCAGGTTGGTTGGGGAAGGTCACTTCTCAAAGCAGACAAATTCTAAAGTCAGGAATAAGGCAATATTGAAAGGACTTGGTGTTAGTTATATCCAGGTGCACAGAGAGTCAAAGTTGATTCCAGCTTTCTTGCTCTATGGCCCTCACCACCTCATACATTCCCCATCCTAAGTTCCCTTCCCAGGGGCATTACTATTAAAGGCTTATTATGCACCTCTGCAGGCTTTCACTTTAATTTCTCTGCATTTTCACACAAACACATACAACAATTTTTCTTCCCTTCTTTCTTCCCTCTTTATTTTTTTCCTTTCTCCCTTCCTCTCTCTTTCTTTCTTTCTTCTTAATGAGGTTTCTACCTTATGTATTATTCTGCAAACTGAGTTTTCACTTAGTAAGATGTCTTGGAAAATTCTTTCTTTCTTTCTTTCTTTCTTTCTTTTCTTTCTTTTCTTTTTCTTTCTTTTCTTTCATCTCTCTATCTCTCTATCTACCCATACATCCATGCTTTGAGTTCAGAGAAGCAGGCACAAAACAACGTCAACTATTAATAGTTGATGCCATGGTTACAGCTAGGGCTGTTGCCTTGAACCTTACTGTAAAGCCAGGGAGGGTGGAACAGTTAAAACTCACAAATGTGATTTCGTGACCACACTACGAAGCCTAAGGGAAACAGTTATGGGAAAAATTTAATGTGGTTTATCATTTATTGTCAGGGGACTGTTTTGACTGTCAGAAAATGCAGAGCACGCAACAAATGTGTCCCTACACCACACAATCTCCTAAGCCATCTACAAAAGTACTTTCATTATTTCCTATTTACTCAATTAGAGAATTATTACGCAGGCTCTTTTAGGGTTAGTCCAACTTCCCTTGATGATGGTGGGAAGAACACATTTGATTCTCTCCATGAGTGTTCATTTGCTTTAAGGTTGATCTGTCTATTTTAAGGAAATCAAAATGCTTCATTTGTCTTACACAATTTGTGGAGTAAGATTTTTTTCATCTCATTGCATCATATGCTTTTTTGTTCATTTGTTTTTTTGCGGTACGCGGGCCTCTCACTCTTGTGGCCTCTCCCGTTGCGGAGCACAGGCTCTGGACGCGCAGGCTCAGCGGCTATGGCTCACGGGCCCAGCGGCTCCGCGGCACGTGGGATCCTCCCAGACCAGGGGACGAACCCGCGTCCCCTGCATCGGCAGGCGGACTCTAAACCACTGCGCCACCAGGGAAGCCCCCTCTTCTTTTTCCTGTTTTCCATCCTGTCTCACTCTCTTCTATACTGCCCAATACTCCCTCCTACCTATAGTTTGGCAGACTGCCAAAAGTTTAAAAAGAACCCAGCTACATATCACAACTTCTTTATCCCTTCATCTGTCAATGGACACTTAGGTTGCTTCCATGTCTTGGCTGTTGTAAACAATGCTGTTATGAACATTGGGGTGCATGTATCATTTCGAGTTAGTGTTTTCATCTTTTCTGGTTATATGCCCAGTAGTGAGCTTTCTGGATCATATCGTTAACTCTATTTTTTGTTTTTTGTCTTTTTTTGTGTGTGTGTGGGGGGGGTGGGTACGAGGGCCTCTCACTGTTGTGGCCTCTCCCGTTGCGAAGCACAGGCTCCGGACACACAGGCTCAGCAGCCATGGCTCACGGGCCCAGCCGTTCCGCGGCATGTGGGATCCTCCCGGACCGGGGCACGAACCTGTGTCCCCTGCATTGGCAGGCAGACTCTCAACCACTGCGCCACCAGGGAAGCCCTATTTTTTGTTTTTTAAGGAGCCTCCATACTGTTCTCCATAGTGGCTGCAAAATGGAATATTACTCAGCCATAACAGTGAAGAAATAATGCCATTTGCTGCAACATGGATGGACCTAGAGATTATCATACTAAGTGAAGTAAAACAGAGAAAGATAAATATCATATGATGCCACTTATATGTGGAATCTAAAAAAAAAGATACAAATGAAGTTATTTACAAAACATAAACAGATTCACAGCCATAGAAAAGAAATTTATGGTTATCAAAGGGGGAAAGGGGGGAGGGATAAATTAAGAGCTTGGGATTAACAGATAAACACTACTATGTATAAAATACGTAAACAACAAGATCATGCTGTATAGCACAGGTAACTACATTCAATACGTTGTAATAACCTATAATGGAAAAGAATCTGAAAAAATATATATATATGACTGAATCACTTTGCTGTACACCAAAAACTAATACAATGTTATAAATCCACTACACTTCAATAAAAAAATAAAAAAGAACCCAGATACCTCCATAGAGTGTCTGGATTCTTGTAGCATTAACTAAAATTTTTAGTGTCTAAACATACATATCCATATAAATTTGAAAACTTTAAACATTTAGATCTCTTTCACTATCACAATGCAAGAATTTTTAAAAACGTGTTTTGCAGTATGTCCTGATAGCCAATGAAAAACATTTTGTAAGGCTTAGGAAAAAATAGATTTCAAAGCAGAAGCCTGTTGTCCTGTTTTAGACAGTATAGTTGTCTAATTCCATGAATTTTAAACCCAAGAATTATGGGGTATCTTACCTGGACTTTTTCCTTTCTTTAACTTTACAATCATCCTTACATGTAATCCTCTATAAATTAAGATGATGCATTCAGTAAAGGCTAACTTACGCTTACAGTTAAGAGGTCTGATTACAAGTGACTGTTAAAAGAATAGTTACTTTTGAATATAAATTCCACTGAGTTGGATGGCTCTTAAAAAAACTTTTTTAAGGCTCTTAAAAAAACTCAGTTTGAAAGATGGAGGGCAATGTGTTCAGGACAAATCATCTCATATATTCAGCAAAGTCAAAATTAGAGTATTACGTGATGGTAGCCGAACATTTTTGTATGCAAAGATTCCAATTAAATGAGGTTATACAAAATAAATAGTTAAAGGGTAAAGAATCACGAGACACACATTCCAACTCTCTTGTGTGCTGATTTAACTTTCAGATAATTTTCAGGAGCCTGTGTGTGTATAACATTCACTGCTGCTGACCTCAGTGGCACTGGTTGTGTACAGTTAATCACTCCTGAGACCAGTGAAGTCTGTCAGTTAAAGGCATTTTCTGCCCATCTTCTCAGTATGCATCCCTGTCCTGGGAGCTGTGTGTGTGTATATGAAGATATTGCAGAGGGTTAGAAGAGGAGATACCAAAAATCAATGCAAGGTATGTCAGGGCAGAATATATTTCAATATAGTCCTAGAGAGAAAACTCTCATGAGTGAAAGAAGAGAACAATTAAGTAATAAGATAAATGCCCTGACCATCGGCACAATAGAACTTCAAAGAAGAGAATGTTAGCCACCTTCTGGCTGGAGGTTTGAAAGTCTCCAACCTGAACTCCACCCCTAAAGTAGCCTTCCTCCATTCTCTGTGCTTCTTCCAGAGATTTTTCTAAAATGTGCATCTTTTCATTTGTTCTCGTTACTTTAAAATTTTTCAGTGGCTTTCTACTCCCTTGAGGGTAATGTCCAACCTCTGTAGAATAAACAGAAAACTCTGATGCTTCAAGCTGCTGTACCTTCACATACAAGGTCCCTCTCTGAGGACCATCTTCTACATTCACTCTACCTGATAGACACCTACTTACGTACACAAGATACTTGTGTGTTCAAGGTCAGGTTCATGTCCCAAACCCAATACATTAGGTATTTTCTGGAACACACCACCTTGACCAAGTTGAATTGACAATTTTGGTCCCCTTTATGGCTTCTGAATCCAGTTACTCTAGAATCTGTGATATTTTATTCCTGAGTCTCCATGTTAGGCTGTAAACCTGTAGAAGGACTCGTGTCTTTGTCTCCATAGCTAGGTGCCACGCATCGAATAATCCCTTCATTTGCTGAATAAGGTAACAGACAAAGAATTACTGAAGGAGGTAGTACTTGATCTGGGTCTCCAGTTATTGGTAGGATTTGGGCAGGATTATGGGCAGGGGAAGAGGTATGAGCAAAGGTTTAAAGTATATATATAATTATATAATGTTTGTGTGAGAGAGGGAGAGAAAAAGAAAGAGAGAGATGTTTGGAATAGGGGAGCTTAAATTTGATGTGTAGCATGAGACCACATTCTGAAACCCTGAGAAGCTACAACATGATGATACCACATGAAATAAATAACTTGGGAAAAAAGCCCTATGTATTATGAAGAGGCTGAAGAATAAAATCATGTTGATTTTGAGTTGAGAAGCCCCGTGATCTCTTCCTTTTCCTTGTATGTCATACCCTTTTATAAAATCTTCTTTGCAGTGCAATTGATAGGTATTAGACTCCAATGAAGTGTTAATTAAATACTATATGATTGGAAAAATAACACTATTAAAACATATTTAATCTAATGCCTTTGATTACAGTTATAATAAATATATTTATATTTATCATGAGCAATTTGCATATCATCCTTTGATGATTAAATCCACTAATAATAGGTAAAGTTGGTTATCCTGGTACCAAAGAAGCCTAAAATCTAGTTGGGGTTGAAGGGGTTAGAGGGGGAGCTAATATTGAACATCCACTCTAATCTAGGCACCAAAAATTTATATAGTGTATCCAGTTTAGCCCTCAAACTATCCTGGATGGTAGGAATCACTAGCCTCATGTGTAGATATGAAGAAATTAAAGCTCAGAGAATTGAAATACCATCCGCAAGATTACCTAGCTATGAGTAGAGGAGCTTTTCTTCAGCCCTAGGCCCACAGCCCTTGAAAATGAGAAACAAAAGTCAGCCTTTTTTTTTTAGCATCCTAGCAAAATGGTTAGAAATAAATCTTATATCAAAGATATTTTAGTATCTTAGTAATCAGGAGAGCATTTCTCAAAGTAAATTCTAATTCTAATCAAGTCAGTTCTAATTCACACAAAAACATGTACTTTTTGTAAATAATGTGGAAATAAAGGCTTGGGGTGAGGGGAAGGAAGAGAGTTATCCTCTTAGAAATGTTGATTAAGCCAGTATTTTGTAGCCCTTAAAAAATTGTGGTATTTAACTACTTCGATTAATTTAGTTGCTTCACGTCATACACTCCCTCCGTAAAGCTCTATCCTAGTACATTTAAGAGACTCAATCTGGAAGTCACGTAGTGGCTTTTAAAATTAAAGTGTAGAATTCTTCCCCAAGGTTTTAAGGAAGACTGGGCGTGTGACATTCTTTAGTGAGGTGTTCTTCCCCTCTGGCCTGATCCTTTCATCCCACCCCTGCGGTAACATGTAAAATGACTAAAGCTGTCTGGGCTCTCAATACCATAAATCTTCATGTAAATAGCACAGAGCTTAGCAAAGACAAATAGGGTTCTTGGGTATTTTTTTAGTAATACTGCTTCTATCGCTAAACCATTTGCTTTTCACTCTTCTTGATTAAAGGCATCATTTAATTGAAATACAGGGTAGTCCAGTGCGCTTAGGGAATGTATCTTTAACTGGGAGAATTGTGGTCCTATAACCAGGTTCCCATGTCCTATTGGGCAAGAATTTTACAGTTTTTTGTAACTCAGTTACAGTATTCTTGATGTGGCTTACTTCTTTGCTGTAGGAATCAAGGATTCTTAAGCAGCAATGACTCACTATTTGGAGAACATAATAAAACAACTTTGTACAACTCTATGATGAAATGTGAATGTTTTTGGTAGACTGTAAGCTGTACAGGTAGATTTACTCCCAAGATATTTCAAATTCATCATTTATGACCTCTAATAATATTCCTTCTTAAAAGGAATCCTTGAATCCTTGAATAGTCACCATCGGTATTTCAAAAACTGCTGTAAACAATTTGCGTTTAAAAATATAATGAAGCTTCATGGATGTTTATTATTGTGTGTAGTTATAAGTGTCCACTGAAGTCTTCTGAGCAAGAAGTTCACGGCAGAATGGAGGGAAGAAGTTGGATTTTAGGAGCTTTCTTTTCTTCCCTAAATGTGTGTGAATATTTTTTTTAATATTTCATCATCCAGGCGGGACAGAATTTATAATGTTCCTGACATCCCTGAGTGAACTCAGCTAACACAGATACATTCCACAAGTAGCTAGGAAGTGGCAGCCCCATTGATAAGCTTCCCCAGTTCACAGAAATTGAGCCATAACATTCCCATTAACTTTGTTTGGAGCAATGATGAATGATAAAGGGTAGAGACAAATCCAAGTTAATATAGATAGGGAACTGTTATTTTCCTCATCCTCTGAAATTTGGCTATCAGTGGATAAACATTCCTTCTGTGGAAGCCTTTCTTCTTCCTGCACACTGGCATGCCAGCAATGTTGTGGGCACTCTATAGAAGGATAAATTAGGAGTTTGGAATTAACTTATATACACTACTATATATAAAATAATCAACAAGGACCTACTGTATAGCACAGGGAACTCTACTCAATATTCTGCAATAACCTATATGGGAAAAGAATCTGAAGAAGAATGGATATATGTATATGTACAACTGAATAACTTTGCTGTACACCTGAAACTCACACAACATTATAAATCAACTATACTCTAATACAAAATAAAAATTAAATTAAAAATTTAGAAAAGAGGGGCTTCCCTGGTGGCGCAGTGGTTGAGAGTCCGCCTGCCGATGCAGGGGACACGGGTTCGTGCCCCGGTCTGGGAAGATCCCACATGCCGCGGAGCGGCTGGGCCCGTGAGCCATGGCCGCTGAGCCTGCGCGTCCGGAGCCTGTGCTCCGCAGCGGGAGGGGCCGCGACAGTGAGAGGCCCGCGTACCGCAAAAAAAAAAAAAAAAAACAAAAAATTTAGAAAAGAAAAAGAAAAAAAAAAAATAAATAAAATAAAAGTATATTGGGAGTTAAAAAAAAAGGATATAGAATCTATCCTTGTCCAACTTAGTGCTCCTATCCTTTCTAAGAAGTCTTCTCTCTACACCATAATCACCTCAATTTCCCCAATGCCCACCTCCAATTTCATAATACTTTTGCTCATACAGCTTCTAAACTTCCCTAGAATAAAAATACAAAGAAGATGGTAAGAATTTTTAACAGTTCCCACACGGTGAGATCTGAAAATTGCCCCCAGGGGAGCAGACAAGCCGTCTGCTTGAGGGTCTCAGAGGGAGGAGGAGGGTCTCAGAGGAATTATCTACCATGAACCCCAGCCTGACTTTCAGCCTCGAGGACTCTGAAATCAGATTTTGTTAATGCAGTGACAGCAGGCAGACCTGGATTAACCAAGGTAGAACACCATTCACATGTATTCAGTGTGTTAATTTGCAGTGAGAAATACAACTGTCATAGAACTGGAATACTCATGTCGGCATCATTAGGGAAATTACTCGCTGAAGTCGGACCTAAATGGGGAGACAAATCACAAGCAGAATTCGCTTAGACTCAGAACCTGAGGAGTTCAAAGAACTGAGGGTAAAAATATATCAAACTGTCAAGAAGGGGGGTTTGAGCTTAACAAGGGCTTCAGCATTTATTGATATACTTATTTGTAAGACTCTAGTTTTGATGAGGCATAAAACTTGAATTATATTTAATTGGGCAATTACTTTCTGGTTGGTATAACACATAGAACGTTGCCAAAACCCAATTTCAACTAAAGGCTAATTCCTGTGCAAATAGAAAGGTTTTCAAATTGTCCATGGTCAGACAGGGAAAAAAATCCAAACATAAATCAATTCTATGAGGCTCTGACAGACCAGAAGTTAACCCCAAAAGGTGGAACATGCCAGGTGACTAAGAGTTGCCCTCATAACAGCAGAGCACTGAGAGTAATCCCCTACCTTGTAGCTTCATGACTCTTCATAAAGGAGAGACACTATCATCCAATCTCCGTTCCCCTGTCAGCCAGAGAGAGAAAGTCCTAGAAATGCCACATGTCAGTGCAAATAAATATACTAACAAATAATAATCATGTTTTTCATGCCCTATGGCTTCTTTCCCCACCTAACCCTACCATTATGGGATTTGATAGATATTCTCTAATAGGCATTTTCATCTTTCCAAATAATATAGGGAAAGAGCAGAAAAGGCTTAGCCTAAAGGGCACTTTCCCTAGGAGGTTAATGACCTAAAAAATGGACTTAGGAATATACCTCCTAGAGATAAACTTTAGCGTTGCTCTTGCAGTTTACATCATGTATAATTACTTCATGTTAAAAAAAAAAACCAGTTTGCTCCCTGAAGATGTTGTATAGAACAGGTCATTGCATGCAGCCCAATCACGGTTACTTCTTTCTAAGGTAAGATCAGGCACACGAAGTGTCAGAACTTAGAAATGGGTTTTATGCCCATTTTCTCCACATGCTTGTTCATATATATGGTATATTCTCCTTAGCCACTGCCAAAAGACTTTTCTAAAATGTTTTGTAATGCATGGTTGCTTGGAGACATTTTAATTTCAAAATAAATAGTTGTACCTCGTCCAAAATGTATACACGCTGCACTAAACATAGATTCTTGGCATCCTACAGACCTCTAAGGTTGACGTTGCAAGGCCTGTTTCAAATGCATTTTTGGCAAAACCAAATCCTTGATTATTTTTGAAAGAGTGACACAGAAATGTGCATGCTATTATCCCTAAAAAATATCCTAAGCATATCAAGAAGACCTTTCTCCCGACAGTATTCTAGGACTGCTAATTTGGATGTAAGGAGTTATGCAAGAACAGACAGCAATGAATCACCCTTCAAGCAATTGGGTCTCACTCCCTCTGTTGCTCACAGGACTCAGCAAACTGTGATTAAGGAGGAAAATTTCATGTTCTTTCTAGTAATCCGTGCTGCCACTGATAATAACCTGGGATTATTGTGCCAATGTGTCACTGCACGAAAGCATGCCCGGGGAGCCCTGCTTAGAACTGACGTGTCTACTGTTTTAACAAACAGAAACAGATTTTAAAGTAAACACAGAATGTCTCGAGAGAAGTCCACATAGGTCAGTCTGGGGGTGGGACAGTACCAGGGAACGCTTATCAAGGTTTGGACACAAGAAAATGCCAATTTGAGTATTTCTACCACTTTCTATTTTGGTAGAGTTATTGAGGGACACTGTGGGGCATAAAAATGGCACAGTTATACAGAGCAAAATGAGCTAGGTGGATACATGGTTCAATCTTTAAGTCACCCCTTCCAGTCCTATCTATCTCACATGCTATGCTAGGTGAAAAGCAGATAAACCGTTTCCAACTTATCTAAATTGAGATAATTTTTCTTGACACCAGATGCAATTTACAATTGCGATGCTTCTCAGGCATCTCATCTGGGTTGTTTTGTCACTTTTGCCCATCTCTATTTGGAAATCTTTTTCAGGGATTGAGAATAAAGATCTCATTAACCTCAAACATGATTTCTCTATTTGCTATGGACTTTTTTCTTCTTTCACTTACAATGAAATAAAAATTTCAAGGACAGCAAAAATCTGAGTATTCTCTGTTCATCTCTGAGCCCTGTGGTCTCATTTTTGTCAGACTTAAAAATAGCCTAAATAATTCAATAACAGAAATCTCTGGCTGATTCAGAAACCAAGTAAGCATATCTCCAAAACAGACAGGACCCATCAATTTGTGAGCAAGGCTGCCTGCTTGACTGGGATTTCTGTCTACAAGGCTCAGCCCTGGTTAACTAACAATGGAGACCTATAATTTTTTTGAAGCTCAATTTTTCTTTTCTCATCCAATGTTCTGAAAGTTTCCGGGTTTTCTTTCGGACAAAAGGGAAATAGCTTCAGATTTCCTGTTTGTATCAGTGTGTTTCTAATTAACTGATTTTAATTTGATTCTCCCTTTTTTAATCTCTGTAACTTAAGTATATGCCATTTCTATATTTTAGATAATAGCCTTCCTTCTGTTTGCCTCCTTACGTCATAAATGTCAGAAAGAAAAAAGTCATCGGTAACACCAAGTCAGTGGCCAGAGTTCATGTAACATGTTTCTTTTAGGTTCACAAAACGCAATCTTATCTCACATCTATCTTCCAGTTTAGTTAAATTTTCAGCAGTTCTATAAGAGCAGCTGTGTTGTTGTCTTGTCATCTCTATATGCAATAATTATAATCAAGTTAGGTGATGGGGGACTACTTGAAGTGAGGTGGTGATAACATCAGCCTCCTGAATTGGGTTGACCACTTAGGATAGCTGCACATCTATTTGTTCTCTATGTGACCTTGTGTAAGTCACTGAACTTCTCTGAGCCTCAGCTTCCTCCTCTGTTAAATGGAGAAAATCATGTATTCTGTATCTATTGGTATTAAAGAGCATTTACAGGAATCACCATCTTCACATAGTGGCACTATGTGTTACTGCAAAACGAGAAAAGCATCTTTTGGGTAATGCTTGATTAAACTCAAATAAAAGGTTAAAGTCAAATTAAAGTTGAGCAGATTTCTTTATTGTAGAGCTTCCTGATCTGTTGGTACAATAACATGACTCTCCAGTGGAGGTATGGATTACACAGCATTAGCCAAACTTATTTGGAGGCCCGCAGGATACATATTCAGAAGAGTTTATCCACCTCCTAATGTGATAAACTGTGATAAGTAAGCATAATAATGTACCTCAAATGTTTAGCTCAGTATCTCCTGCATAATAAGGGCTAACAATTACTGACCTCAGCCAGGGACTGCCTGTGTCACTATGTTGAATTGTCATCACAACAATCCTTAGAGGTAGGAGGTATCCCATTCTTCTCTAGAACCTAGAGATATTGACCAGCTGCCCAGGGTTGTATGCCAAGAAAGTGGCAATGTGGGATTTTTTGATGCCACAGGGTCTGTCTGACCACACTTTAAGACGCTGCTTTCCTGGACTTCCCTGACGGTCCGGTGGTTAAGACTCTCATGCTTCCACTGCAGGGGACTCCGGTTCCATCCCTGGTTGGGGATCTAAGATTCCCCTTGCCCAAAGGTGCTGCTTTCCTGGCCCCTTCTTCTCCTTAGCGAGCCCTGGGACCAATGCTGTGCTGTAATGTGAGCTATTGGCAGGGTGGGCATCAACTTCAAGCTGCCCCTGAAGAGAGTGCTGTCTTTTTTTAGAGCTTATCCAGACAGGCTCTTAGACGGCTCCAGGCTCCACATTCATTCAGCCATTTGTTTTCCTTCAACAAATATATATTAAGTGCTTGCTGTATACCAAGTGCTCTAGGTAATATGGATACAGCAGTGAATAAAGCAGACAAAACATCCCTGCGCTCATGAGGCTTATACTCTACTGTGAGAGACAGACCAAAGCAAGTAATTAAGTAAAACAAACACACAAAAATCATGGTAACAAGTGCCGTGTAGATAAAGGAAGCAGGGAAAAGGTACAGAGAAGGCCTTTTTGTCGGGAGGGGGGGCGGGGAGGGATGGTGGTGTTTGCAATTCTAAGTAGGGTTGTGGAGCGGCGCGGTGGGGGGGGGGGACCAGGTGAGATGGTATCAACTGAGCAAAGACCTGCAGGGAGGGAGGGAGGGGCCCATGACGTCACTGGGGGCGGAGCTCCAGACTAAGGGGCTGGGCAGTGGAAAGATACCAAGGCAGGGGCAAGCATGGTGTGTTAGGGTGCTGCAACAGTTTCTCTTTCCCTAATTTGATTTCAAGGTGATGCAAAGGCATGTAGTCAGGCAAACAGTGTTTAGCCTAGCTCATAGACCTACCTTCCTATGCTGCTTGGAAGTGAAAGAACCACGCCATTGAATTTATTCTTTACCCAGAGCAGAGATCTTTCTTGGAAATACATATTTTAAAACTAATGAAAAAAATTCTAAATGCAAGACAATTGTGTCTTGCATTTAGTTTTTATGTGATTACATTTGAGGGTTTCTGGTATGCCCGAATTACTTCAGAATTTCCTAAAGTTCTTGATTAATAAGAGATAATTTACAAAAGTATTTGCAAATTGTTAAGTGGCAAATATAAGGGATTATTTTTATTCTTAAAGAGTGAACTTTAAGAAATTGCCTGCGATGTTACCCTGGCTATAAATTTGAATATATTTTTAAACTCCTAGCATTAACTAGTAATCTAAAGATGTCTTTCTCCATTTTATCTTAAAAATATATCTCAATAGCTTGTCTTTAGCACATGCTCTGTTTACCATAGTATAAATTTTCATAGGACCATGTTCAAATTCAAGAAAACTAAGTACGTTCTCTTGCTTACCTTCATAAACTTCTGTTGAGGTATAAATTGGTACAACCTTTATATTAAACAATTTGGCAACATGTATCAGAGTTCTCAAAAAATTTATATCTTTGACCTTGTAAGGTCAAAGCATCACTCCTCTGCATCTTGAGCACATCATAAGTAATAAGGAAAGGGATACATTTGCAAGGACATTTTACCTAGAATTATTTATTTAAAAAAACACTGCAAACAACCTTGATGTGTCAAGTATGGTATATTCATATGAAACGGATCCATGTATAAAAATAATCTTTGCATAGAGTTTTAATAGCATAGGAACTTGCTTATGACGTAAAGTTAAGAGGGGTAAAAGCAGGATGCAAAATTGTGGATAAATGTGGTCTAGTCCAGGTAAAACATAAAATGCAAATGTAGCTAAACGTAAGCAGTGGCTGAACCTGAGTTTGGGGATTTTGGTGCATTATTTTGCATCATTGCAATTCCCTAATGTTGTAACAATAATGCGTTCAACAGTCTCACCCTCTGTTCCTTGGTCTCAGTAATATTTCACAATTGTTGACATAACCACATATTAAAAATTCTTCTCTCTGTGCCTTGTCAACAATGGATGACATCAGTGATGTCTTAGCAAACAAGGAAACTTACAATCAGTTGTCATGATTAAAAAGATGAAAACCATTCCCAGAAAAGAACCTTCACATTATAACCTAAAGAATCCCTCAGTGTACCTATTTCGATACCAATATATGCTTTGAAGATGTGTTTTAAGAGATTTGTGTCTTCAATGACCCACTGGCTTTCTGACCTCACTTTCCTGTCTTTTTCAAAGCTACTAAAGAAGATAAACTTTAAAATGAAACATATATACTCCCTAACTATGTTTGCTGTTACAACATAACTTGAGAGAAGTTTGGGGAAGTATATTTCAATAGGCCAGCTAGCCCTTGTACTTGAACAATAGAGTATGTGATAAGCTAATAGGCCCTGGACTAAACTGAGTAAGGCATCTCCTTGCATATTCAAAGGAAAGATTCCATAGAAGGCTACTGGGTGCTCTTATTTCTTCTAGTCTTAGGGAGCAGCTGAACTGCAGTATCTTAGATAGAGGCTATTGGAAATCGCTTCCAACTGCTTGTAGTTTGCCTTGTTTCAAGTTCACTCTCTAGAATGTTCTTGGACTAAAGTAGCTCCACCAAATGACCAGGGCTGAATGGCTACACTCTTAGCAATAATGGCTCTTCTGTCAACTTGTCATTTTTCACCATTTTCTGGAATAACAACAAATGCATGTGCCTCCCCTACCAGAAATAGAAGCGACAATGTAAGTTGCCTAGTCAAAACCATGCAATAGACAGTAATTTATGTCTTTAACAGTATGTGCTACATGCCTTCCAAAAAAAAAATCTACTATTCAGTTCTTATCTGGCAAACTACAGAAATAGGAGTTTTGTTTCCTGTTATTGCAATGCTCATGGAGTTGGAGAAACGCTTTTGATTTCCTTTCATAAAGTTTTCTTTCTGAAACAATCAGGACTATAGTAAACACTGACCCAAAAAAGAGGGTTCATTTCATGAATTTCCAGTAATGCCCATACTTTGCATATTGTTTTTGTCATAAAAGATATGAGACTTTAATTATTAATGTCCCAAGGATATTTCATTTGTTTCTGACATTTTCACCAAATATTTCCCGTATCCTGGGCACTGCTGTGTTCTTGGAGAAACCGGGGGGCACTGCCACACTTTCTGAGCCCCCTCCCTCCAAGACAAATTTACTGAGTTCAGAAATGACTTAACTAAATTGTGTTGCAGTGTGAAGTAATTCTGAGGTACCACTTGGCACAATCTTAAGGCACTGAAGAACTTTAGGCATTCCCTACTATGTTTATGCTGCGTGGCAGTTATGCCCCCTGGGTCATTGTATGTTTTCCTTTGAACTCAGTCTGAGTTTTTTCTTTTGGTCTGTTAAGTCTCTCAAAAAGTCCTATCATTCCTACTGGGCTCAAGCCACCTCTTGGTTTTAGTCCTAATGTCCTTAGTGTCTCTTAGTAGACATGGCAGATTTCCATGTTTCTATGAGATTTCAGACCTGCTAACTCACTGCAAAGGCTGAAACTCCATCACGATCTACACGATCTGGTTTGGAGCGTCTTCAGCCACAAGTGCATTTCTCCCTCTGCCTGTGCTTAATGTTGAGATTTTCATGAGCACTTTGACAAAGCTTTGCCACTTTGCCTTCAGCTCATTTCTCCAAAGAACCAGTCTTCGTCTTTCTCCACGGCTTCACCAAGTTTTCTTCTTTTTCTTTCTACATTCCTTACAGTTTCACTATCTTATACAAATGTCCCCACAGCCAAACGGGACCACACCTTTTCTGACACAATGTTGGGTGTGTACTTTCTTTTGTCGGCAGTGGAGCTCAGGTGACAGGTAAATATTAAAAACGATGGCTATTTTACTGGGAGGAAAGAAATCCATTACGATTTCTTTCCTCCATATCACACATTCACAATGTAAAACCTTCTGTTTGCTGCTAACATTCCAATCTTCGTATCAGAATTAGCTAGTCCCACCCACTGGTTTGAAATTCTAGCCTGTCGTGTCTGTCTTGTTACTCCTCCAGCTTCCCTATCCCTGGTTTCCAGGAACTCAGGTCCTGACTTTACTTCCAGAGGCATCAAACCCCGGTCTTGATAACCAGCCTAGTATTCCAGTGTTTCTGAGAATAGGGTCTTGCTTAGACTTCATGGGGCCTGCCAAGAAATAGCCAAGTCCAAGGTATAGTCTGGGTCCTCTCCACTGCCGCAAGCCCCAGGCACAACTCCCTGGTGGCCAGTCTGGGATCCATCCCTTGATGGCATTCTCTTTCCTGAAGTGCTCCACCTGCTGGTCGACACTGCTTCCTGTCACCCGTGTTTATCTCTGCCCACTCTCCACCAGGGCCCGTCTGAGGACGTGTTCAGTCTTCAGATTGCGGTCCTTCTCTCTGCCTTCTCTCAGAGTGCCAGCTGAGTCCTGATTCGTGAAAGTTCTGCCTTGGCTGTGGGATTCACTCTTGGAGTGTGGCCTTAGCCCAGTCTCTTTACCCTTTGAACCTCAGTTTCTCCTTCTATGAAAAGACTGAGTGATAAATGTTCCTTATCAGGGATGATTCAGATGTGTGCAAGTTCTACGAAAATCCATGCCCTGGAACCAAGGCCAAGTCTTCAGAGATACAGGAACGATTTATCTTTGTGGTATGAAGATGCGGTTGGACATAAAACTCGCCCACTGATGAGCCACAGCCCCAAAACTCCCACCATTAAACTCTTTGGGGGTAACACTGGGGTTCTCAAACCTTAATCTTTAGAAAGGGCTGCTTTGGGATGACACATTAAATGAGCTGTGGCTAATTCAGGCCATTTCAGTGAGTTTTCAAAAAAAATTGTAATTTTTAAAATTTGAGGAATTTCCTTTGAGTATGAAACTAAAACTTTTCCAATTTTTTGGTATTAAAATATCCTTCCTTTTATAAAATTTTTGGTGATATTAAATTAAATAGTAGTTTTGTTGTGGCTATATTAAAGGTTCTTAACTTACCAAAATAAAATGCTTAAAAGTCTTAAACCAGCCTTAATTTTTCCTTCCCTCCTCTCCTCTCCTCTCCTCCCTTCCCCGCCCATCTCTCAAGCGTACACATGCTCTCTCTCTCTCTCAATTACCAGTCTATGAAAATCTCTAAGCCTGAAAGCCACAAGATTAAGAGAGAGCTTTTTTTGAAACTCATTCGTATCTTGTCTGGTAACAAATAAGGCTCAGATTAGTTCACATTAGTCATCAATTCCCCTGGAGGTCTATAGAATTTAAAGCATAGGGTAGGTCATTTTGGTAAGGCGTGAGGGGTAGAATCTTCATGTCCTTACTTAGGTGCAGGACATCAGGGCCAGATTGCTTGGGATGTACAAGTGCTTCGGTGGACAGTGGGTAGAAGGGGAAAGAAAACAGGACCATAGAAACAAGAGATAGAGACCCAAAACACAGTGTAACTGAATTCACAATATTATCTAGGACCAGACCAACCAGCAAAGTACAATGACATTACTTGAAATTGAGTGTGCTCAAAATCCAATCCACAACTCCACTCTCCAGTTCACATCATGACTCATGCCAGCCTCATTCAGGACCCTCTATTTCTCTTCTTCTGGGAAGCTTCTAGACTCCTTCAATGAATGTCCCATCAAGGTCTTCCCAAGTGTAGTGGACGTACACTTCTCTGTATCTCTAATACCTCCAGAGGGAACCATCTCTCCCTCAGTCTTTAATAATATCTTTCAGTCCAAGTGATTCTTGGATTTCAGTCCAGGTCCCTGTCTTTGCCCAGCTACCCACTAGCCTTAGGAATGGACACTTGACTCAGTTCTGACCACTCAGGATCAATCAATCTTGCTGGCCACAAAGATTGATTTAGGGATGGGCATGTGATCCAATCCAAGCTAGTCTGAGCCCTCTCTTGACCCTTGCCAGAGCTATGGGAAGAGATGGTATCTCTTTCTCTGTGATCATGAGTTCAAAGGTCTATGTAGACTCAGGGTTGCTGGGGAACCAGTCTGTGAAGGTAGGAGTAGACCAGGAATGTGCACTGCTCAGGACAGCCTTAAAATCCAGAGTTCAGTCATATCTAGACTTCTAAGAAATTCTTTTTCTTTCATTAAGTTAGACTGAGTTAGGCTTCTATCCCTTGTTATCAAAAGTCTCAGAGGAAAGTACAGTTCTTGGTATGAGGGCCTTGCCACTAAGAGATCTCTGGCCTTAGGAAGGTCTGTCTGAGATCTCTGCAGTCTCAAGGAACATTCTCAATCAGATTCTTTCAATTGTGACTTCAGCGCACCTACCTCCTTGTAGTCCCATCAGGAGAGAGACTGGGCAGCAGAGTGGAGAGAAACAGGTCTCTCTGTAGGGACCCCTTCCCTCTTCACTGGTGTCCGGTTTAACCATAATGGAAAGCCCTATTAGGCCTGAGGCCAGTATCTCAGAGGACCTGTTAGAAAGTTGGCTGTGTACAAAACTCATGGCAAAGACTAGAAAGGGACTGTTGTTTTTTTCTTCTGCTCCTCTCCAGATTATTTATATTTCACTGAGGACTGACAGGAGAGCTATTCTCTCCTTGCTAAGTGCCAGATCCCCTACTGGAATGTGCCCAGCCAGCTCACTGGCGATTTCCCTCAGAAGACCAAGGAGCCATCTTCTGAGGAAAGATCCTGTTCTAATAGAATTCAAAGTTGGAAGAGTTCTTTTCCCACCGACAGTTGTCTTTCAGTAAACAGGCAGCTCCAGAATACAGGTGCCTTGGTTGCTTGGAACGCATATTACTGGAACTCGGAGCGCATATTACTGCTGCCTGACTGGAACATTCCGGTGAATCTTTATCGGCCTTTCCATCCCCAGAAAGAATAAGTCTTAACCACAATAAAATGTATTCTCACATCAAGAATTTCACAAATGCTCTACCCAAGATCAAAAGTGAAAACAAAAACAAAAATAAAACAAAACAAAACAACCCTGAAGGAAAAGGTGAACCATATGGCCTAACATTAGGATATTTTGTCTCGGTGTCAACCTCTAACATATGGTAATTTTCAATGACTGACAGATGAAATGACTAAGAGGGAGAAGGAAAACTGTTTGCTCCTGGTAGCAAGGGACAGAGCTTTGTTTACCAAAATTCTTTAAGAAGGACATCAGGCTGTTCTCGCAATGAGGAAAATTTCACTTGGAAAGGAAAGCAGCCACAATCCTGAGATCTAAGGCAGAAACACAAACGCACAATCAAAACTAAACGTCATAATAAAATAGCTTCCCAAAGAGAACCTAGCTTTCTACTCATTCATGCAAGAAAATCTTTGCTTGTATCTTAAATTATTTAGGGACCTGCTAACAAGGTAGTGATGGGAAGAGGAAGGAGTTGGAGAGGAAGATAAAAATGAGGAAAAACTATAGAACTCAATCGTCTTGACAACAGAGAGCATTTTTATTAATACGAGATAGTGTATTATCTAGCAATTAAAAGCATGAACGTATAATCCTCAAAATATCATCTTGATTCATGCTGCTGCTAATAAGGCCTAACAAATATTTCAATAATAGTAATAAATTGGAGTTAATAGTAACTGATCTGGACTGATTTGGACTCAGGTGTTTTTGGTTGATTTGGTTATGCAATACTTTTTTCTTTTATGTATAAGTTTCAGGTGTACAGCATTATAAATTGGCATCTGTATACACTACAGTGTGGTCACCACCACAAGTCTAGTTACCATCCACACTATACAGTTGACCCCCTTCACCCATTTCGCTCACCCATCAACCCCCTTCCTCTCTGGTAACCACTAATCTGTTCTCTGTATCTATGAGTTTACTTTTGTTTTATATTGTTTGTTTGTTTCTTTTTTTAGATTTCACATATGAGTGAAATCATATGGTATTTGTCTTTCTCTGATTTATTTCACTTAACATAATAACTTCAAGATCCATTCATGTTGTTGCAAAGGGCAGGATTTCATTTTTTGTTGTTGTTGAGTAATATTCCATTGTATATATATACCACACCTTCTTTATCCATTTGTCCATTGATGAATGATTATCTTGTTTCCATATCTTGGCTACTATTAATAACATTACAATGAACGTAGGGGTGCATGTGTCTTTTCAAATTAGTGCTTTCATGTTCCTTGGACAAATACCCAGAAGTAGAATGGGTGGGTCCTATGGAATTTCTATTCTTAATTTTTTGAGGCATTTCCATACTGTTTTCCATAATGGCTGTACCAATTTACAGTTCCACCAACAGTGTTTTAGGGGTTCCTTTTCCTCTCATCCTCTCCAACACTTCTATTTCTTGTCTTTTCGATAATAGCCACTCTAGCAATTGTGAGGTGATATCTCACTGTGGTTTTGGTTTGCGTTTCCCTAATGATTAGTGACATTGAACATCTTCTCATGTGCCTGTTGGCCATCTGTATGTCTTCTTTGGAAAAATGTCTATTCAGATCCTCTGCCCATTTTTTAATTAAGTTGTTTGCTTTTTTGTTGATGTTGAATTGTGTGAGTTCTTTATGTACTCTGGATATTAACCCCTTCTCAGGGATGTATTTGCAAATATCTTCTCCCATTCAGTAGGTTGCCTTTTTTGTTTTGATGGTGGTTCTTTCACCGTGCAGAAGATTTTTAGCCTCGGGTATGATTACTGTTGGATCTCCCAGGGCTCTCTTTAAGCTGGATTGCATCTTCGGTAAATAGGACCAGTACTGAAATCTAACATCTGGGCCCTAAAAAATCCAAACCTTCATATGGAAAGTCTGACTTTAGTATATACCTATCTTTGTTTCATAGGCTTCAATTCAACATTGTAGACAGTATCTCACACTTATCTCTTTTTCCAATCTTCTTTTTTCCAAACCAATTATTTTTTTCCAAACCCATTTTCATGAGCAGCTTGCTTTCTGTTGAAGCTCCTCATAAGGGGTGACAAAAACAGGGTTGTATCTTTTCATCATGGAACCACCACCGAGAGAGGAGAAAACAGGGAATCCAGTTATTGTGTTTCCCTTGTCAGAATTCTCCCTGTGTTAAATATGTTAAAAATCTGGGAATCAGTAATCATTCTTCTCCCCAACATACATCCCCTTTAAAATAAAACAAAAACAAGCTATAATTCAAGCTTAGACAGCTACAGAGATGAAAATTAGAGAGTATTTTTAAGGACTGATACAAAGAAGTATCTCTATTTCTTAAGCTCTCAGAGGAGAGATGTATGTATGTGTCTCCTTGCTTGTTTTATTTTTCTCCCTTTGCCACAGAATCTGCAATGTCTATACGAGGTCTAGAAATATTTTTCTTCAGTTCTCAAGCATTTTATGCTTCTGATTCTTCCAACGCTGTTGCCCCTGACTGCTCTGCACACATCAGAATTATGCCCCTGGCTATGAGAGCATATCCACACAAACCAAATCCAGGATTGTGACTAGAGAAAAGTGAAAGACTCTGAAAGATTGTTCCAGCACTGCCAACAGATTTTGGGGTGGGGAGGCAGTTGGTATGTATAGGTAGATGAAGTTTTCTTTAACTTTAATCATACATTTTGATGGCTCTAACACTGTCGGGAAAGAGACTCTGTTGATGTCGCGTTTGACTGTAAGAAATGGAAATACAAGACGATAAAGTTATATGGCTCAGTTTCATGAAGCAAATTTACCATGGCATGTTCCTCAACTAAACCTGTTCTCAATGTCCCCATGCTCTTTTTACCTGCATCAAGAAGACAATCCTGTGCTCCTTTTGGCCTGGGAAATATGGTGGAATTTGATGAGGAAGAAAGCTGACATAATTATGCATGGTTATCAGACTTCCAGAGTAGAGGAAACCCTGCAAGTAAATGGAACATTAACTCAGAACTAAAAAGGATTTGGGTTTTTTAACTTCACTGACCAGCTTGGACGGTCACCTGAGTGCACAAAGAACTGCTTACTTTATGGAATATTTTCATCCTTGTAAAAATTGATAATGTGTCACTGTCAGGTCTAATTTTCTTTCCTGTTGTAAGAGGAAAGGTCATCCCCCTCCTTCTTATTAAATTTGAAAAATAAATATCCACAGCAGTATCTCAACAGACCTAATGTGTTTATTTTACACTCCAAGAATGTGAAATAATTGAGCAACACATCGTGGGGGCGGCGGGGGGGGGGGGGGAAGACCAGGAGAACAGCTTGTTGTGTTTAATAAACTAACTTTGACTCTACCTGCTAGAAAGTTGGTTATTGACAGTTATATATCTTGTCCATGAGCACAGACCTAAAACTTTTATCAGGAGGAAGTAAAACTACTCAAAGCTGTAGCTGATGAAATAGCTTTTACCAGCTTAGCGCAGTCGCTTCAAAGGAAAAGTACAAATGTTCGAACTTCCCATCCTTTTGTTATTGGACAGGGGAAGAAGGAAACACTTCACAGACATAAACTGCCCTGTTGAATATTGAAAGAATTTAAAAGCAAAAATGTCATATTGACATAATTACAGATATAGAATTACAGATTACTTTAGAAAACACCCCTTTTTTCCTCCATGATTTAAGGAAAAACATTGCTTTGCCAATTTCAGCCGCTCAAATGCATTAAACATGAGATGGGAAAAGTTCTCTCTGCTCTCTTCAAAAGCTAAGAATCTCTTCTTTAAAATGTATCCCAGGATACTGGCTGTCAGGGGCCAGAGAGTGGGGGGAATGGGGAGATTTTGGACAAAAGGTGCATTAAAAAGTTGTAGTTATGCAGGATGAGTAAGTTCTGGAGACTTAAGGTACAGCATGGTGACTACAGTTAACAATATTGTATTGTATACTTGAAATTTGCTAAGGGATCTTAAGTGTCTCAACACACACACACACACACACACACACACACACACACACACACACACAAATGGTAACTATGTGAGGTGATGGATGTGTTAATTAGGTTGATTGTAGTGACATTTCACAATGTATACACATAACAAAACGTCACATTGTCCATCTTACATATATGTAATTTTTGTTTGTTAATTACACTTTGGAAAAACTAGAAAAACTTTTAAAATAATAAAAAATAAGATGTAACTTACCTTTTATGATGAGTTAGATTAAGTAAGGAAATGTTTGAAACAAATTATCACTGAATTTCTAATGTATAGATGATTCACCTGTGATGAAAGTTAATTACTATTATTAATTATAATTATAATTTTAAGGCTATGTTTTTTGGATCTTCCAGGGCTTTCTAATTCTGACAGCACCTGTCAGAGGGAGATAATGGGGAGGAACTTGTCTCCAAGGCAGGAAGAGTTTCTGGGGTTTGTCAAAGGTCACAGAGTCCCAGAGGGAACCGGAAATGCACCCGTAACTTCTCTCCAAGCAGCCCGCACTTCAGCTGTGGATGGAGATTTAGTCACAGAAGAGAGGTGAAGTCAGCAATCTAGAGCTGAGATAGGATTCCTCCAGATACCAGACCTATTACCCAGAATGTGGTTTTCTGCCAAAAATATCAGCTTGTAGACTACTTATCTCAAAGGAGCTCTGGTGTCCATGGGTGACATATGGCTTGATGACGAAACTGGAAAGTTGAACTATTGCTCTAAGCAAAAGAATCCAAGAACCCACATGAGACTCCCTAATCTGAGGAAGAAGCTCCCTGATTTCAGTCCAAATCCATAAAACACTTGGGAAGCCTGAATATATTCTTACTTCAGTTTGTCATTATTGATTATTATGAAGTTCTGTGAATTAAATAACAACCAACTGTAGTGCTGATGGTGGTCCTCGTACACCACCCAACCGCTGCTTGTACAGCTGAATTTCCGTGCTCCCGATAAAATGATCTTATCAGAAGACTGTGTCACTTAAAGCATTTTCACCAAAATAAAACTGCTCCTTTCTCAATCGCCCATAAAAATAAAATGGCATGAAGTTACAACAGGCCAAACCTAAGACAATCCTGAGATTCCAGCTCCTAACACCTTAGTGTAGGAAAGAGATAAGAAAAGTCACGTGCCCACGTTTACGCAGGCAGGGCAATGATGTGTAATAAGAATAACAACAAAAACAATAACAGCGATAACATTTGTCATTCAGTACTGAGAGCAGGGTAAAAATTTTCTTGTAAGCCTGACAAGTAGAATGTGACCCAGGTCTTCTGTATCTAATTTGGTCCCCTTCCTCTTTCCATCCCATAGACTGTCAGTGGAACCGAATCCTTAGGGAGAAGAGGAATCTTTGTAATTCTTGTTTGGCTATGAAAAGTTGAGGAAATATACAGCCGACCCTTCAACAACAAGGGTTTGAAGTGCATGGGTCCACTTATATGCAGATTTTTTTCAATAAATATATTGGAACAGTTTCTGGAGATTTGTGACAACCTGAAAAAAACACAGATGAACTGCATAGCCTAGAAATACCAAAAAGATTAAGATAAAGTTAGGTAAAATGAATATGTAAAATTGTGTACTAGATACTAGTCTAGCCTGCCTTCTTACTTCTTTTGAAACACATTCTGAAGATATCAGCTAAAATAATTTTCACCAACTGTAATTCGTGTCTTATCAGACCCTTACTCTAAGGAAATCACTGGCTTCCCACAACCCATAAGAGTAAACCCAAGTTCTAGATTATGAGCTGGTCTTTCCCTGCCTTTCTCTCAATCCTTACTTCCCTCACTGATCCCCATGCTTTTTCCAACAAAGCTTCCTTCCTTCGGCAACTATACTCAGGAAGCTCTAGCCCAACTGACTAATAAGGAGCAAAATGTTAATAATGAGACTTCTGTTCTCACTCTCCCTCCCCATTCCTCATGGGGAAAGATGCTAGGAATTGGGCTTCCCTGGTGGCGCAGTGGTTGAGAGTCCGCCTGCCGATGCAGGGGACACGGGTTCGTGCCCCGGTCCAGGAAGATCCCACATGCCGCGGAGCGGCTGGGCCCGTGAGCCATGGCCGCTGATCCTGCGCGTCCGGAGCCTGTGCTCCGCAACGGGAGAGGCCACAACAGTGACAGGCCTGCGTACTGCAGAAAAAAACAAAAAACAACAAAAAAAAACCCCCCACAAAGTTGCTAAAGGATTAGCAAAGCCTCTCCGTGTAACACCATCACAGTAAATCTACAACTTGATCTCTTTCATCATCTTCAAAATTCAAACCTCTCCACCAGTTCTTACTTCAATTAGAATAAAATGTTTATCAACTGCCAGGGTTTTGGGACCCTCCATGGCTTTAATATCAATTGAAAATATGTACCTTACACCATATCTTCGTAAATTATTTTAGAGTTATTAATTTCTCCCCGGGCACAGTAGAAGTTTAATAACTCACTGTTGATTTAATTCATAGAAGAAGACAGTACAGTAAAATGTCATCATTTGGATAACTATAGTAAAGGTCAATCTGAATTAAAAACTTAAATTGTAAAATACAACCATGGCTTTCAAAGACATATAGAATGGATTAAATAGGCCTGAGAGCAATGCCAAATGGCAATACTCCAGATTTTTATTTTGATGAAAAGATGAATTCAGAATTAGAATACTAGTTAGAATGACCTGGTATTCTGAAGCTCTGGAAGCATTCCTTTTGGAGCCTTGTTTATTCTGTTCACTTCTTTGGCGGATATTTTCTTCCTAGAGGAAGCAAAGTTAACTGCAGCACAGTCTCTGTCCAAATAACCCCAGGTGTCAGTAGGGTGGAAGAGAATAGTGAGGTTTCCTTATCTAGGTCAGAAGGAGTGGAAAGAACATCTTCTACTGGATGCCACATTCACCCGTTGTAATAGAATTCATAACAGCCCTGATTTATTTCAATAGTTAGACAAGCTCCTCCTGCCTTCAGCAACTGGTCAGATTACCTTATTGTTTTTTTAAGGTCATGGCTCATAAGAATTAACCCCCAACAGGAACACCCAAAGGTGTTCTCTTCAGTGTGCAAAGGGCTCCACTTTTGCACACTGTTCCTCTTATGGTCCCTAAAACATACACTGCATTTTCTACCTCTTTGCTTTTATCTGAGACACATCGGTCTTTTATTCTTAGCCAGTCTTCACTCAACTTTCAAAGAGTAAATCTATTTCACTTCCTCCTTGAAGCCTTCCACGGTCTTTCCTTCTGGGAGCTTTACAGCCCTCACTCTTTCGAATACTCAGCACTTACCCACCTCCAGGTTATATTTCTGTGTGTATACCATGTATCTCCCTCCACATGGCTGTGAGCTCCTTGAGGAAGGAGGACTCCTTTGCTTTCTTTTTCTAGAATCACTAATTCATTTAGTAGAAAAAAAACTTTTCTCTGTGGGCTAGATTCATATTTTAAAATGATGGAAAAGTCCCAGTGGTTTCCTCAAGGACCTGGCAGCCCATTTTAGAGGTGAGTAAATCGAGGTTCAGAAAGACTAAGTATGTGGACTATGATTGTGCAAAGTTCAACAGAAGAGACTTGAGTGTGAAAATGTTGCCCTAATCATGCTTATCCAACCTTTCCACCCTCCTCATGATCCTTATGAAAGTTTTAACCAAAGATGTTTGAGCCACTGTTTTTCTGCCTCTATGTGTCTTTAGTCTCTGGTCTCTGTATTACTTTGCTAAAGCTGCTGTAACTAATTACCACAGATGGGGTGGCTAAAACAACAGAAATTTATTTGCTCATGGTTCTGGAGGCTAGAAGTCCAAGATCAAGGTGCTGGCAGGGTTGGCTTCTTCTGATGCCTCTCTCCTCAGTTTGTAAACGACTGCCTTCTCACTCTGTTTTCTCACCCTCTGTCTTTAAATGTCTGTGTCTGATTTTCCTCTTCTTATAAGGACACCAGTCATATTGGATTAGGGTCTCCCCCCTCTGTGAAGATCCCATCTTCTAATACGGTCACATTCTGAGGTACGAGGGCTTAGGGCTTCAACACATGCATTGAGGGGTGGGAAGGGGGACCATTGTGTCCATAATAGTCTCCTTAAAATTTTTTTCTTCCATTTATTCTGTGGTGGAAGCTCTCTGGAACTATTAAAATAAATCGAAACCACACATTAGGCAGGCTTCTTCCAAGTCAGATCAATATCAATACACAATACTTTGTAATGACCTATATGTGAAAAGAACCTAAAAGAGAGTGGATATATGTGTATGTATAACTGATTAACTTTGCTGTACAGCAGAAAATAACACAACATTGTAAATCAACTATACTCCAATAAAAATTAATTAAAAAAGACAACATGAGACAGTTCTGCTCATATAATTGTCCTATGTCTCTTCCTATTAGACATTTATGTTGGCTAAAAACTTGTTTAAATCATTTGAGGCTAGAACATAATGCTCTTTCACAGAGAAACCAGTATTTTTGCAAGATATGAATCAAAATTTTTTTAGCAAAAAGAAAAAAAAAGAGCTAACTTTCCCAACAAATTGACTTTTTTAAAAAAGAAAATGGGTCCTTAACATTCTAATAGAAATAGCAGTGCCGTGACAGCTTTGGAAAGTTCTCTGACATTTTTCTTATCTGCTGAGGTGCCACCTACCCTCTTATCCGCAGAGTTCTTGATGCCAAGGAGCTGCGCCACTGCCATTCCCAACCCCGAGTCCACTCCAAATGAGACCAAGTTACGCTTGCTTTTTCTTCATAGCTAAGTTTTTGGTGGCACATCAGCCAATTGCCAAGACATGTCAGAAACTATCTGTCGGGTTACCTCAGTCTACACTCAGTCAGGCAGTGAAATACAACATCTAGCGTAATTACATGGAATTAAGAATCAAACACACCCCAGAGACAGCCCTTTCTATTCAAGAGCTTTCTGACCAAATGACACTACAAATAGATTTCAACCCAAGGGTATTGGAGGGTGAAATCTGTGGATCAAGGTATGGCTGGAACGCCATGACTCTGAGATTTAAATATCAGACCTTAGAGCAGCCAAGTTGCATATAGCTTTATTTTTCATCCCAGGTAATCTCAAAGGACATTATGTGATGGGGTACATTTTACTTTCCACCTTAATTATCCATTATCGTTTAGGGCATAGATCTGTCTTGTTCTATCCAGATGGCCACCATGACAGTTAAATACCATAAGAGAGAAAGAGGCAGACAGTTTATGACATGTGGAACGTGTGAAATAATTTCATTTTGAATGGATACTCTTAACAATGAACTAAACATAAAATATTTCCTCTGAAATCTTATCTGTAAAGGAGATCTATTATTTTATTTCAAATCATATTTCCAAGGAGAATGAATACACCGATTTCACAGTTGACTTTTCATCCTAAAACACTCAGTAGTGAAATACCCCTAAAACCAGTTATTTCTGGAGGTAATAGAGGGAAGCAGGGGGATGACATAACCTCTAAAATTCCTTCTGCATGTTGGTGTTCACCTTCTTATGATGAATGTTCCCAAAGCAAGTAACATGCCAGCGAAAGACAACTCCAGGCATTCTCAAGCTTGAGGAAGTGACACTAAACAGGAGAGGACTAGCTGCTGCTCTTCTTTCAGGTTTCTGATCATTGTATTAACACAAGTAGGCTTTGGATCCAGTGTCAGATAACAGAAGAGGACAGGGTGGAGATTGCAAGCCTGAATATTAAGGAGGTGAAATCTTTCTTCGTTTGATGATCTCTTGCTTGGGAGAAGCAGGCTTCAGTGCAGTGAATAGTTACGAGTGGCATGTGTTAACTGAGCCTCGGCTTATTACTTGCCTTCCTCATACAGCCATCCCCCAGCTCACCTTCGCCCTCCTGTTCCAGCAGGAGAGGGAGGCAATAATCAGCAGAGTGTATGTGGTCACATGTGGAGTTCCCCTCCAATTAAATATAGGGTTTCATGTGGGAGATAGAGTCAACTTGACTAATGTTACATAACCCCCATTAGAATGTTTCCTTCTGCCCCTAATTAGCAGTCCAGGGGTTTACAACCCTCTGAGGTCGTTTTAGTGACCAAAATCTTCTAAAGAGGGTAAAGAGAGGAAACATGGAAAAGGATGTTCACATAATTCACCTCACTTTTTCAGGACTGAACTGGGCTCTCTCTCCAGCCAGCCTGCTTCTTCTCTGAATAGCCTTGTCCTGGAAAGAACTGTCTCACCAACATTCTCTTCATAAATGTTGGAAAGGCTCCAAAAGTCAGGTCAGGAAAATCACTTCCAACATGTGGGTACAAATAAGGTAACGCTGAGTCATAGGCCGTATTTACTGGCTCGGTGCACTGACTTACACGGTGAGGTCCTCACCCCCGTCCCTCCCGCTGCCCTAAACCTCTCCCGGCTATTTCTGGGATTCCCTTGGTGCTCTCACAGGTGCTCAGCCACTGAGGGCCCTCTTCCATTTGTCCACACTGGCCTGGGCAATGTCCTCTGCTAACTGTGCCCATTAGCACCTGGATCCAGCGCCAGGGTATAAATCCCGAGTGTCCTTCAGCTGCGGGCCTGTGGGCACCCATACTGTGCTGTTTGTGTCCCATCTGTACACAAGGAGAATGGTCTTCTCCTCATTCTATCCCTGCCCTCTTATGTTTTGTCCTTTGTCACCGAGGCCTCAAAGCAGTACTCCATGCCCCTCTGTTTCTCTCAATTCCCCTCTTCAGTTTCTGTCTTCAGTTCCTCTTTCGAGAAAGCTCTCATCTAGTCCATGGGCCAAGGGAGGAGAGAGGCCCATTGCTCTCCATAACCTGCTTTTCACCACCTCTACCTCCAAGCTTTTCTGTGCAAATCTTCTCCTCAAATGCCCTTCCTTTTCCTGCAAATCAGTATGCAAATAGGCCTTGAGGCTACTTCTCCACCAGCGGTCCTTCATTCCTGGAGGTAATCATTTGAGTACAGCATCTCCGAAACCGGAAATGATATTTTGTAATTACTTCTCTTACGTCTTTCATAACCACCACCACAGGGCTGAGAATAGCTGTCAAACATGAAACCTAGTAAATGCCTGTTGCTTGGTTATGTACGCCAGTAAGTGCCTCAACTGCTAGGAAGTCATCTGAGGCCAGAACCTAATGCTCTTTCACAGAGAAACCAGTATTTTTGCAAGATATGAATCAAAAATTTTTTTAGCAAAAAGAAAAAAAGAGCTAACTTTCCCAACAAATTGGTTTTTTTATTTAAAGAAATTGGGTCCTTAACATTCTAATAGAAATAGCAGTGCCGTGACAGCTTTGGAAAGTTCTCTGACATTTGAAAAACCAGGATGGGAAACTAGAAGCCAGACCTCGATTATAAAAACCTACACGGCTAACGTAAACGCTGATGGAACAAAAAAGTACTTAGTTCATTTCACTGTTTCTAGAGAACAGAATGAACTTGCATTCACCAATATGACACAGCAAACCTCTCAGTCAGTGACATGAGCACGGTGCTGCTGGCTGGTTTATAAAACCTTAACCAGTATTTGTCCCCAAATCCAAGTCATCTGAGTCATCCGTGGTTGTACCAGGTAAGGCATCCTGATTTGGAGATGCCTGCCTCTTCGTGCACAGGCAAGCAGTCACTGGTTGTCTCACCTTTATGAGAAAAAGCATTTCAGTTGGGTGCTTGGGAGTAAACGTGGGCCAGAGGGGGCATTCGGATAATGGTTACATGGGCTTCAGCTGTCTGAGGACTTGTGGGAGCAGCTATAGCTGTCAGTGAGTCAGGACGTTGCCGAGGCAGGAGCAAAATGCTCTTTCTGGCAGGTTGGCTCTGCCTCGGGTCCAAGAGGGGTTATGAAAGAGTTGCAGTTTAGAGAATGAAGGTTTTCCCCTCCCACTGATTTTTATAATGTTAAGGCTTTTCTAGTCATCCAAGGAGACAGACATCTGAGAAAGTTCAAGAGTTCTACTCTGAATTATTTGGAAATAGGAGAAATGGAAACAGAACATATTAAACAAGATGACAAAGACATGGGTTCCTGAAAGCCTTCAGGAACCCATGTCCATGAGTTTATGGAAGCGAGAAGAATTTATTTGAAGGGTTTTTGGTAGCAAGTTCATTCAGTCTAGGAGATTACTACAATTCTGTTAGGCAAGGGCAATAAAGTAAAGAATATTAGAATAAAGTACGAAGGCATCTCCGAGTCTCCATCTGATGGTGTAAACAGAAAGCTAAGAGGGAATCTAACTTTCCCCGTAGCCATGCAAAGAATGCCATCGAATGATTGACGTCAAAAGAATCAGTGCAATTCGCAGTTTTCAAACACTTTGTTTTGTTTTTCCGTGTATGGAAAGATAGGAAATATATGTAAGAATGAGGTTTGTTTTTTAAAAGATTTGAGAACCATGCTGCTGAGGATTGCTAAGTGTTAAGTTACAGTCTTACGGCATTTAACAAACCAGGAAGCCTGCTTCATTGCTAAGGGATTAACTAAACATGTGGGCTACTTATTTACTCTTATAGACAACAAACAGAGATGATGCTCACTTATTCAAGGGCCATTACTTTCCCTTTTGCTACTCTTTCTTCAACCCACATTTGACCATTTGGTTCTCATCAGTCACCTTCCTGAGGGGGGAGGCACATGAGCAAGTTTGCATAGACAGGTATGAGAAGTCGGGGGCGCCTTCCACAGCTGGAGCTTCCAATGAAAACGTCCCCCAAAGGAGGTGCTGGCATTTCCTTCTCTTGTGTGTCTTCCGTCACTTCTTCTATTCTCTGGATTGATCATTTCACCCCCGCTCTCCTTAGCCAGTTTAAGCAAACGATACAACCTAAAAAAGTTCAGTAGTTATTTATGAAGCACATGTTATGTACCAGACACTATTGCTGGCCCTGGGGCTACACTAATAAACAACACAGCTTAGATATCACTTATCGAATTATCTTATTTTATTACCTATTAAACTAACGATACAATTAAAATTATATACGTGTATGAAAAATGAGTGTATGTTCAGCACATTGCAAGGCAGAAAAACATTCACTAAGATTAGAAATGATAGAAAAAAATCAGAAAGGAAAAGGTTGATAGATCTGACTATATAAAAGATTTAAACTTCCCTTTGTACAAAAAGTAATCAAAATTCAGAGGTATTTCAAATTCAGCTATTCAATAAATAAAGGGTCAATTTCATTATTTTATAAAGAGTTCACATATATAAGAAATATTGATGAAAACTCAACGAAAACATGCAAAGAATATGAACAACATTCTAAAAGGTAGAACGATAACTAGTTCACTAGCATGGAAAACCATTCATTTCACCAATAAAGAAAGGAATTAAAATATTTTTTCACTTATAAAATTAACAGTCTGTTATGGTAATACTGACAAATACTAGCAAGGAAACATAGAAGAAAGAACAGTTGAACTTTTGTCGTTGTTAGCTATGCAGCTTATTAGTGTCTATATTCCAGCTATAATTCCTCCTTGGCAAAGGCTTTTGCTTCTGCATTGAATGGAATTCAAAGTGGCTCTTCTAGTACCCAAGAATTTTGTCTCTGGCAAAATCAGCACAATGTAATAAAGCACACCTGGAACTCCTGGAAGGCCTTTTGCTGTTGGTTACCCTTGAATATGCTTATTTCCTCTTCACAGAAATGTACTCACACATTGAAGAGACCCTAAAGTAATGCATTCCTAAAGATAACAGGAAAGAAATATCTTTGCAATCCACATAATGGCTAGAGCTGACCATTTTGTGTTTCTGAAGATTACTATTTCACGTTCATCTGGAGACGGAAGAAGGAAGGTCCTTTAGCCTGTCATTGATGGTTAGGAATTTCTACACATCAGGATCCCAATCTTGATGTCGGTAAAAGCTCTGTTACTAGTGCCAGGGGCTCCTCCATTTGCACATGTATGACTATCCTGCTCACTCAGCCTCCCCCGAGTCTGGAGAGTGGTGCCCATGGAAGATGACATGGCATGTTCCAATCAGGATGTGTCCTAAGAGTCCCATGGGAAATACCATTTCACCCACACAAAAGACTTTTTTTTTCCCCTTACAAGATCTGCTGTATGTCTCTAACTTGCACATGAGAAGGATTTTTTAAGAGTGGTTTTGAAATGTCATTTGAAATATCTATATTATTCGGATGAAAGTTGTTAGAGTTTTGCTGGATACCATTTAGTTCGAGGCAAGTTGACTTCAGCAAAGAGTTGGGACTGGGCTTGTTTGAGAAGTGATATTTCCTAGAAACTTCTACAATTACCCATTTGATCTTCATAATAAATAAGAGAGACCAATTTATTTTACCTAAGAAGATTTTACAGTGCCTTGTGCAATATACATTCACCATATGGAAAACAATTCCTTTACTAGGAAAAAATACCTACCAGATGTGAAGACAACTTACTCATAAATGAAGTTTCTTGGACCCAAAGCCCTGACTTATAACTTAGAAGAGACTAAGCTGTTTCAAAGAAATAAAACTCAGAGACGTTTCTATGATTCTTGGGTGTAAGAAGAGTCATCAGGAAAAAACTGAGACTACAGAATATGTCCCAGACAAACAGACAAAACTAAAACTCTGAAATTTTATAGTAAGATTAAAAAAAATTATCATACAAACTATTTTATGGATCAAAATTTAAATCTACGTTCAAAATAAATGTATTTTAAGATATTTTTATGAATAAAATAGTAATGCAAGGAATTTCTTAGTCTTGATTATGAATTTGTATATCTGAGTATGTAATGAGAAATAGGATTCTGGATGATAATTCCCATTTTCATGATAGGAAGGCCTTTAGTATCATTTTACATTTTCCAAAAACTAGGTTGCCTTGATGGGAATGGGGAAGAGAAAAATTAACATTTTTAAGCGCCTAATATAGGCCCTAAGCTGTTACAGACTTTGTTTCATTTTCAGCCTTTCAAAAATCTTGCAGGTCAGATATTTTCCTCGCTTCACATGAAGAAATATTTTGCCCAGGATCACATAGTTGATAACTTAGGTCGTTCAGACTCAAACGTTTCATGCAATTTCCAGCATTATGGCATGTTACAAAGTATATTCTTTTAGACGTTAATGTTTGGTGTTTAGAAATCCATGGTATTTTGGAAAAAAAACTGATTCCACATTTATGCACATTTAGTGAGACTGGAAGGCAAAGTTAAATGGATTTTTCCCACAGACGTCTCTATGATTTTAATATGCAAATGTAGATTTGGGGTGGTAGTGTTTAACAACCAACTCTCTCATTTAAATTTTATTTAAATCTAATCATGGATGATAAAGCTTGATTTGAACATTCACTTACTGCTAGTTGCTTATTTCGTGGTGTAAATATTCCCAAACACAGCAGATTTCAAACTACCAATGAAGGGGTGGGAAAAGCTGTGCACATTTGGCTCTTACGAGCCACCTCAGTACCCACTGACTCATTGTATTATTTTACTGGACCCAAGGGCTCATTTCACTAAGCATCTCCTAGGCGTGGGGTTCCAAGGAACATACTTTAGGAAACAGAGAATTTTTAACAGGAATCTAACCCTCAATCACCTCTTCATTATTAAACAAGAGTTGAACTCAAACATTGATTCACTGACCGTGTAAACATTGTGCATACACAGTGGTTTAAGTTAAAAAAAAAAAAATCAGTTTCTGGGGGATGAAAGCCTGCATTAACTGACTTCTTTGGATTTCTTTTTCCGGATGGCTGAAATAGCTCTTTATTACAACCAATGAGCTAAACTTTCCTTTAAAAAACTCACACTTCTCCCTTGGAATAGCATGAAAAAATGGGGTAGATTCTCTGCTTTGAACCTATAATTTTCCCACAGACTGATACAGAAGAAGTGGTTACCTGCCCTTGAATCAGAGTCAGTTTATTTACAGCTCATTCATTCAATCGTTCATTCAAAAAATAGCTATTAAGGGCCTAGTATGTGCGGCCACTGTTCTAGGCACTTAGGACAGAATCACTGAACAACACACACAGATATTCCTGCCCTCAAAGAGGCAGATACAACATAAGCAGAGTTAATAAGTAAATTATATAGAATGTTTAAAAGACGATAAGCGCTATGGAGAAAAAAGAAGTCGATCTGTATCACGAGGAATGGGCGTGCCAGCGGTGGACTGGGGACTCAGCACGAGGTATCAACATGACGGTCTGTTAAAGTACGCCTCATTCAGAAGGTGACATCTATGAAGACTTGAAGGAAGTGAGGGAGTAAAAGTGCAAACGTAATCAAGGAGAAGGAAATGACCAACTGTGTCACTGATAAGTCAACTGGATGGAGAATGACCATTGGATTTAGCAGCTTGGAGGTCAGGCTGAGGTTTCAGTGAAATGATGGGGTGAGAGCCTGGCTGGGTTAGTTTAAGAAAGAATAGAAGGAGAGGCACTGAGACAGTGAGAATAGACAAATTTTTTTAAGGAGCTTTTCCGGCTCCTTAAGAAATGGTCCCATAGCTGTGGGGGGAATGGGGACAAGAAAGGGTTTTTAAATTTTGTTTTGCTCTGTTTTCATGACAAAGATTCAGTAGGGAGCGAAAAACAGATTCTGTTCAGACAGAGGGCTGGCTGTGGGCACAGTTCTGTGGTAGCTGTAGTTTATGTTTGCTACTCTACAACCTTTTTTTTTTCCCCCTTATTCACAATAACCCTGGAAGGTAGGAATTATTGTTTCTACAGCTGAGGAAAATATGACGTAAAAGAGAGTTTACAATATACACACTACTATATATAAAATAGATGATCAACAAGGACCTACTGTATAGCACAGGGAACTCTACTCAATACTCTTTAATAACCTAAATGGGAAAAGAATCTGAAAAAGAATAGATATATGTATATGTGGAACTAAATGACTTTTCTGTACACCTGAAACTGAACAACATTGTAAATCAACTATACTCCAATATAAAAATAAAAATTTAAAAAAGCGGTTACCTAACTTGCCTAGGGCACACGCTATCCTAGTGCCCCTAGGCAATGCCACCGATGCCCCCTACATGCACATACACTCCTCCAAGCTCCATCATTTCCACACTTTATTTAGATCTGTTGCTCCTACTTTTGGATTTCTCTTTCTGTCTGCCATCAAACTTTTATGGCCCATTATCTTTGCATTTTCAGCCAGGGAAACGATTTCTGTACAAGGTGTGAATGTGTTGCCCCTTGAGGGTTATTTATATTTTGAGCAGTTCTTCCTAGAGAGAAAAGACAAAGCTGCTTCCAGAGCCCTGGGTTCAAGTGCCAGGGGTACCATTTCTAGCTGTGGGACTTAAGTAAGTCATTTCACTGCTCCAAACCACATGTTTTCAGCTGTAAAGTGGACAGAAAAATCTCTACCTTGCAGAGTTTTCATAAAGGCTAGAGTTAGCACATAAAAAGCACTATTGTGGGTACTCCAGAAATTCTTGTTGTTCTCTTATCATTAAAAGTGCTTCAACTAAAAGAATATCTCTTAATGGGACATGGCACAATATCATGATATGTACCTGAGGGAGGTTCTTTGGACAAGGTAACGTCTCAGTTTCTTCAAATTCTGCCACACAGCGGGGTTTGTTGGCAGTCATCTGAGATCTAGGGTCCCTACTTTTCAGGTGTAGGACCCTAGATAAGTCACCTCCTCTCTTTGAGCCTCAGTTTCGTTGCCTACGATGATAGAAACCAGTGTTATGAAAGTGCTTTGTAAACCATAAAATGGAGTGAGGACAATGAGGGGGAAAGATTACCGCAAGCTTGTTAAGAATTAACATTTGGCTTCGGGGGTCATCTCCATCCTTCCAGGTTCCTGAAGCATCTTGCATAGTGCACTGCGTGCACAGGAGATGGAATTAGCTCTGAAGATGTCCTCCAAATGAACCCATCTGATCACTCAGGGAAGGCTCTATGTATTTTTAGATCTTTGGATATCATCAGTCAGCCAGTTGTCCCTGCCTAAAGGGAATGCTGCCTCTTATTCCTTTGCTGACCGTGTATAACTTTTTTAGATAAAGAGAATACTATACATATTTCAAATTCACATACTTCCACTGTTTTAGCTGTAAGGCATTCGACGAATGTTTTGCAGCACTTCTGATGGTATGTAAGCAACTTCACTTGTTCTTATTTTTTGAGCTTCCATGACTAATACTAGGTATGTGTTAAAACTTTGCATTTTTCATCAAAACTTGTGCTGCCAACATTTAATACCAGGCCAGTTCTGTTAATAGAGGTGTCTGTAGCTGTAGAGCTCAAAACTAATTAAGCTGGCATGGACACTGTAAAAGCAAATACTGTATACCTTGCCACTAAGTTGAACTTTGTATTTCAAATCATCTTCATCTTACAGCAACCTGAGATTTTTTTGCCTACTCTAGTTGAATTGCTCACAGAAAATTCTCCTTTAAAAAGTAGCACTTACTTGTGTGTGTATGTGTGTGTGTGTGTGTGTGTGTGTGTGTGTAGAATTTTCTTTCTTAGCATCTTTATTGGAGTATAATTGCTTTACAGTGGTGTGTTAGTAGCACTTAGCATTTAAGTTCTGGTTTCTCAGCACACCTTAAGCATAGTAGAGGCCTAAGGGGCTCATGGAGAATTGGGAAGTTAATTCAAGTGGAAAAAAGAATTTGGAGATGGAAAAGATATACTGGGTGAAAAAGTACCATGAAGAACTTGGCATATCTTGTTGAGTAAAACATAGTGAATTCTTGAAGGTTATTAACTTCCAGTAAGAAGCAGCCATACCATTTTACTCCCTTTTCTTATTAACAGAAATTTCCAAGAAACTCTAATGTGGTTGTTGTGTGCTTTTCTCTAGCTGTGTTTGTGAAATCTTTGGCTCTCATTCAAGAGAGTAATACTTTCAGTTTCTGAAAAGTAGTGCTATGAAGATGTTCCTCATAGCGTTATACACTACAGTGAGAACAAGCTAAGAGAAAATAATGCAATACATAATGGTATTTTGGTGAGACAGAATGTTACCTAGTCATTTAAAATGATGTTTACAAAGAATAAGTGATTACATCAGAAAATACTTATATTGAATAAAAATGGATGTGAAAAGATTAATATAAAATGATCGGTTTTGTGTGTATATCTGTATATATATACACAGAGATCGCACATTCTGCACACACGTATACATTTGTGTCTAGGTGTGCATGTAGAACAGAATACATATATAGAAAATAGTTTAGAGGAAAATCAGTATAACATTATAATCATTTTCGCTGAGCTGTGGTATTAGAGAGACCTGTGTTCGTTTCTGCATTTCTAGATGGTTAAGTCTACTGTAAAGATTATTAAGGTGTTATTTCAACTCATTTATATGTGTGTGTGCATTTATACCCAGCTTTGTTGTGAAAAGGATTTAAAGTGGCTAGTTTTAGGTAACTAGAAGAATCTAAAATTGAGCACCAAAAAACTAAAATGTTTCACAAACTAAAGAAAAAAAAAGTTTTTCAGGGTTTCAACGGCCACCATCTAAATTCCCTCCCTCAGCGCGCATGTGTGCAAGCATGCATGCACACACACAAACGCACACGCCCTCACAGCATACACAATTACATGTGCTCGCAAGGAACAAGCAATCCTCTCTTCTAGGGGTATTGCAAACCTGTGGGCCAAATCCAGCCCAGTGTGTGTTTTTTGCATGACTTCATGAGCTAAGAGGAGATTCGACACTTTTAAAGTGATTGGGAGGAGGGGGAAGAGATGCAAAGAAATGAAGAATATGAAACAGACAGTATGTGGTCCTCAACGTCTAAGATTTTGTATTTCATACTTACAGTACAGCCTTTTGCAGAAACAGTTTGCCAGCTCCTGCCCGATTTTCCTCCACACTTCTGGAATCTCTGTTGCAAATCCTGGAAAAGTCCTTTGCCCTGGGCTTTGTCGAAAGAAAAGAAAATCATGGAAACGTGGAGAGTTCATAGTATAATGTGGAGGCAGTTCTTCCTGTGTCCCCATATCCTGATCTGTCTTGATCTTTCCATTCAATTCTAAGGACAGTAGAAGCTCTCACTTGCATCGATAGATGGAGAATAAAATATATAAGTTCAAATATGAATTATAGAAACATTTTCAAAATGCATTTTTATTATTTTCACATACATAAAGAAAAGTAGACAAATTTAGCAAAATGTTTCCAGATAAAAGCTTTGTTCACGACAAAAGAAAATCACACCTGGCTAGCAGGAGTCATTTGCTTTCAAACAATGGCTGTGTCTTTAAAAGTTCTTCCCTTAAGCAGATTGACTATTTCTTTAAACTCTTTGACTCTGAAAGTTTATTTCGCAAACCTCCTATTCATGGAGTGTGAAATTAAACTCCAGCCAGACCTGAATTTTCATAATTGCCAAGTAACTGGAGTTCAACACAGAGACCCACAGAGAACATATTATACAAAGAAGGAGTCAAGATAATCGCAGCGATGACTGGGAAGAAAGAAAATGCACATGGCATACAAAGTGCTGGGGTGACAATTTGAATTACAAAACTGTGCTGTATATTAAAAGAGTAAATGGCAAAACAAACAAGCAGACATCACTCTTTTCAGTGTGAGGAATATTTGGCTCCAGGCTAGAAGCAGAAAAACATGCAGCAGAGAGAGGTTATCCGTATTGTGTTAAGACTAATATGTCTTCATTGACTCCTACACTGAAATGACAGAAGACAACATAGCTTATGTACAAATGACGAAATGTCCCTAATCCTTGCCTCGCAAAGCAATCATCTCACCAGAACTGCCAGGCTGCCAGGCAAGGCCTTGGGCTTCCCTAGTGAAAGAAAATTTTCCCAACCAACGGCGGAGGGAAAGAAAACCATAGATACTAGTCGACTAAGCACTCACAGAAAACTATGGAAAACTTAAACAAGAAGACAGACTAATTAATTAATGAAATCTATAGGTATCCTGGACTATGTCAGCACAATTAAGCAACAGTAGTGGAAAAAGCAAAGCCATACACTGGGAAATGCAACCAATCCTCCTGGTAGGGCTCTATCATGGAGACTCTTGGGCCAGGTCTACAATACACCACCATTTATTGCTCTGGGTTCTGACCCATGCTCTTGTTTAATGGATAAGTGCATGACTGGAGTGGCAGACCGATTGGAGATGAATCATTCGTCTAGCTGGCCATTCGGTGGAAATGCATTTACTTATTTATTTACCCTTTTTTTGACAAATATAATTGTATGTATTTAAATTGTACACCGTGATGATGTAATATACATATACATTGTGGAAAGATTACCAAGATCAAGATAATTAACACATCCAACAGCTCACATAATTAATTTTGTGTGTGTGTATGTGGTGAGAATGCTTAAAATCTATTCTCAGCCAATTTTCAAGTATACAATATATTGTATTAACTATAGTCACCATACTGCACATTAGATCTTCAGAACTTACTCTTATAACTGAAAATGTGCACCCTTTGACCTGCATTACCCCATGTCCCCCTCCCCCAGCCTCTGGCAACCACCATTCTATTCTTTTTTTTTTTAAACAAAATTAGCGTTTTTTATTAAGATTTCACATATAAGTGATAACATACAGTGTTTGTCTTTCTCTTTCTGGCTTGTTTTACTGAGCATAGTGTCCTCCATTTTATAACAGATGGCACGATTTCCTTCTCTTTTATGGCTGAATAATATTCCACCGTATGTGTGTGTGTATGTGTTTGTGTGTGTGTGTTCACATTTTCTTTATCTGCTCATTCGTCAAAGGACATTTAAGTTATTTCCATATCTTGGCTATTGTGAATAATGTTGCAGTGAACATAGGTGTGCAGATATATTTTCAGGATACTGATTTCAATTTGTTCTAATACATGCCCAGGAGTGAAAATGCGGGATCACATGGTAATTCAGTTTTTAATTTTTTGAGGACCCACCCTACCGTTTTCTATAATGGCCACACCAATTTACATTCCCACCAACAGTATATAAGAGTTTCCTCTTCTCTACATCCTCACTAACATTTGTTATCTCTTGTTTTCTCGATACTTGCCAACCTAACAGATGTGAGTTAATATCTCATTATGGTTTGATTTGCATTTCCCTGATGATTAGTGATGTTGAGCTCCTTTTTATGTAGTTGTTGGCCATTTGTATGTCAGTGGAAATCTATTAAGGGTCTCCCATAGTCTACGCACTATGCAAAGCACTGGAACCACAGAGATGACTAAGAATAGCACTTTCTTGTAAAGAGTTCACAGTATCCTGTGGAGAAGGTTCTGTATGCAAAGAGCTACCATCCTGTATCGAAGTGTTGCAAAATGTACTAAGTGCTACATGATTATAGGACAAGGAGAGCAAAACCACTTGTTTGGAGAAGGAATCTAAGGGAAATGGTCCTAGAGTGTTTCATTAAGTCTGGACTTGTACTGGAGGTGTCTCTGGTGAACAAGTGTGGACTGAAATAACAACGCAAGAGAAGATGGTGAGTTATTCTAGAATAAGTAGTTGGGACTCACATATTCCCTAGAAAGACCTGAAATAGATCTGTCTATGCAGGAGATTTAGAAAACCATGACTAGTCAGTATTTAAAATTCAATTTCAAAGAAAAAAACTTGGTTGAAATCAAGATGGTTATTTTGAGAATAATCCTTCTATTTCAGGCTACAGTCACACTGGTGTATGTGTGAGTGTTGTGGAGTGTGTATTCAGTGTTTACAGTGGTGTATTGTGTGTGTGTGTGTGTGTGTGTGTGTGTGTGTGTTACTGTATGTGTTTGTAAGGGCTTCTCTGTGCCTAAAAGTAAGGATGACGTCTTCTTGCCCTAGGATCTGGGACAATGTTTTTATCAGCTTATTCGTTCCCATAATAATGGCTTTCCAAATTAGGCTGAATTAAAACTTATCAAAATAAGGATCCGTGCATGAGTGTTGCCCCTTTCTTTCTTTAGCGGGCAAGAAAGAGCTAAAGCTTTCTGCTGCAGACCCAGCTGGTAGAGTGGATTCCATGGAAGAGCTGGTGTGTCTGGCATTGGTGAAGTGTTTGAAATCGAGAGCAGGAAAAGACTCTGGAGTGAGAATCTATGCTTCACTGGAGAGCAAGTCTTCATGCTGTCTGACCGCCAAGAAGCTATTGCTTTCTGCTCAAAACCACAGGACAAGACAAACGGCCTGTCCAACCTGCTGAGAGCCACAAAAAGTCCACAGAGATCTGAGCATCAGTATGTGGCCGCCAGGTCCCAGAGGCCAAGCTGCTCGGTAGGGACTCTGGTCAGGCAGGCTGTGGAGCCAGGATCTGCTCAGTGGGACCAGGAGGCAGAAAAAAAAAACCGAAAAGCAATGAGGATGGACCTGGAGAGAATTAGGAATTTGATGAGTGAAGTCATCAGCCTGTGGCCCTGGGGGGGAATCCCTCAGAGGCTGTAAAGTTAGGAACCTTCCCTTCCAGTGCCCCCCCCCCCCCAAAAAAAAGTTCAGCCTTCGGTGCAGAGTGGAGCGCTGTGCGTGGCGGGATCGGCACTGACACAGAACAACACAGAGCTCGCAGAAAGACACCACTCGGTCCATGTGACAGCATAGCACTCTTCCTGGAGAGGAGAGCACGGGATTACGCTGGAAAAATCAGATTTCCAGGCAGTCCGAAGGGTGCAGAGAGCTTTGACATCAAGACAATAAGAAGTAGACAAGTACCCCTGAGGCAGCAAGGCAAAATCAAGGCGCTGTCATCAGAGAAGCAGGTCAGAGACTCAGTACTTCTGTGCCCTGGTCAGAAGGACTCTCTTCCTTAATGAGGACAGATGGGCTGCAGGAAGGAGAAACGGAAGGAGCTGAAGGGACAGGGGAGGATGTAGGGATGAAAGTCCAAGTAATTAACTGGCATTATATACAACGAATATAACCTACTGTAGTAAGGAAAAAAGCCTGCTGAATTGAGAATCCCCTGCCCAAGCAGACAGTAAGGGCACTGATGCTCCCTGGGAGATCACCATTGAAATGGCACCTGGCTGGGATGAAGAGACAAATGGAAGCTGAGCATTGATCTGGGATTTCCAGTTCTGCATACCAGAAGCCCTCAAATCCCATTCCAGAGCTCACGGTATCCTAAAATTATACGCAATGCTCACCTTCTTGGGATCTCCACTTCTTCTTTATGAAAAATGAAGGTCCAGGGTAATGAAGAGGCTCACACAAGCAATGGGGTTTCATCAAGAGAAAAATTAAAATGTACAACCTTTATAACCAGGTTAGTATTTAACAAAAACCTCTTGCAATGGATCAACAGATACACTGATCAGTTATAATCCAGGGAGTCCAAAATCATGTTATTTCCTAGAAGTCTGTTCGATTTGGTCCAATGTTTCATATGCAGAGATTCTGATGTAAGAATCTCCTTACTTTTTAACTAATGTACTCAGAAGATTGAGTACTTTTTTTTTTCATTTCCAACCTGCAATTCACACAGGCTCCGTATTACATCTAGTCATGTAACAAATTAAGTAGGGAAAAGAGCAGGAACGACAACTGATGGGAGGGATAATACAGTGAGAGACCAGAAAGACAGCTCTGGTTAGGGTAAGAGTTGCAGTATTTTCCAAATCTGTCAGCCTCACAATGTGGTGTTTCAATAAAGGCTGAGTCATGACTCCATTTCAATTACTTCACAAAAGAAAGAAAATTGTACGTGACAGTAGACCATGAATATCCTAGAGCCGCTAAAGCCGCAGAAACAAAGGGCAGGACTTGTGCACTTCATCAGTAATGTGGTGAAGGGCACCCTGTTGTTTGAAAGCCAGGTGTGAGGTGTGTTCCGTGCGTGTGTTGGAGGTGGGGGAGAGAGAGATTAGAGAAGAAGGGACGTGGAAAGAGAGCGGAAAGAGGAGAAACAAAGGGGCTAGACAGAGAAAAGATAGAGCAAAGAGACACAGAAGTAAAAACAATCAATTACAGTGACATCATAGAACACACACTGTCACTAGTGATCTCTATGTCATCCTGCTAAGTCAGTGGAAAATGATGGTAATAATAACAATAATAATAATTATTATTATATGAACAGACAAATGACTGGACGTTGGGTAAATATAATTCTGAGACAGTAGGTGTTGGTCTATCTGACAAGGTGAATAAAGTGCTAAAGGAATTCAGGCGTTCACAGTCTGCAAACAACGGAGCAGTTAGTTTTCCTTTTGAAAGAATGAGTGCCTAGTTCAGGCAAACTCAGTTACACAAGCAAGAGTTCCCCTTTTCTATGACAATGCCTGCTACAAACTAGTTGCTCAATAAATACCTTTTATTTCATGAATTCCTAAAGTGGAGGGAGGCCTCAGCCTGATTCTTCCCAACCTGGAAAGAGGGCTCTTATCCACGCGACACGCTTCATGCTTACTTGCTTCCACATTCTGTCTTTAGCATCCAACTTAAAATCACCCAACGGCAGACTTGCTGTTCCCAAGCCAGGAGAGACAGAGCTCATGTTAGTTATGAAGTGAAATGTGATAAAGGCCTTATTCAGGCTCCAGGAAAATCCCTGGAGAGCCCCTCAGATCTTGAGAGCAAAATATCCTTCCAGCCCTGGGATGTTGACTGGGGCCAGGGGGGAAAGCTTTCCTCTTGACTTCTAAGTTCCTCCCAGGGCTTTTCTCTCTCTGCTCCAAGCATCTGACAGCCAGCTCCCATGGTGAAAACAGACAAATCTCCACTCATTCACTGGATGTACTTTCTTTTCATTTACTGCTTTACTTTTTTTTTTTTGCCAACTTCTAATTCAATTGACTCTTAGTTGAAAAATTAAAGAATCCATATGAGAGAGTTGAATATTCAATTACAGGAAAAAGAAAGAGCTTAAAAACGTGATTATTAATTTGAGGTCTGGCAATGTGTCTTTTCTACACTCTTCAAGTGTAAAACCCAGTGTCATACAGATATAAACTGCTTAATACTCAGTTGTAGACATGGACTAGGGTTAGGGCGTGATGATGAACACAGCAGCAGACAAGAAGATCCTAAATTAGGAAAGTCTGAGAAATGATGACAGATTAACCTGAAGAAAAGACAGCTGTAATGCTCTTCTAAAGGAGGGATTTTCTTTGCATAAAAATAATGGGAAAATTCACAAAGAAGGATGAGATCTGACAAAATGAAAGATTAAAACCAAAAAACATAACAAAATCAATACTCAAACAGCAAACCGTAACAAGTATAACAACATGACTAGTAGCCAACATCAGTATCCTTAATACATAAAGTACGCTTAAAAATCAATTTTAATAAGTAACTTTGAGAAAGCATGGAGGCGTGTGTATGTGTGGTGTGTAGCTATCATTGGTTGGTATCATGGAATTCAAAATGGAAGTTATCTTATATATGGGTAGGGCCTTAGTATTTTCACTTTCATACTCTTTGAATCTCCCTTCACACCTTCACCCCTCTTTTCATGTCACCTACACCCTCTGTTCCTGACTCACTCTTATGAATGGCTTTGCCTCACACATTACAGAGGAAATGGAAGGATTCAGAGAGAAACATCACTTCTTTTCCTCACCAAACCTCAAACTCCCTGCCTGTGAATCCAGCAGATCTGGCTTGTCTGCTGGTCCAAGACCAGAAATGTGTCAAAGGATGTGCCACAGAGGGCAGTGTGTTCCTGTTCCAGACAAAGGTCCGTTCCAGCCCTTCTCAACTTTGAAAGGGGGTAGCTCCTGCACTTGAGTACTCTTTGTTGTAAAATTAACTTCCAGGGAATCCCATGATTTAGTATTTTTGATTAACAAAAATCTTTAACTACTGTCTCCTAAAACACTCATCTCTCATCTTTCAGGTCACCTGGTTTTCCTCTACCACCATCTCATGCTTCTTCCTCCTCTGTTTAGCCTTTAAATGTTGGAGCACCCCAGGGCCATGTCTTTGGACCTTTTCTCTATCTAACCTTCTCCCAGATGACCTCATTCAGTCTCATGGCTTCAAAGACCATCCGTTGTGAGTTGAATTGTGTTCCCTCCAATGATGTTGAAATTCTAACCCTTAGTCCCTAAGAATATGACCTTATTTGGAAATACATCTTTAGAGATGTATTCAAGGTAATGAGATCATTAGGAGGAACCTTAATCCAAGAAGACAGAAATTTGGATACAGAAAAGGGCAGGGAGAAGAGTGCCATGTGATGACAGAGGCAGAGACTGGATTTATACAGCTGTAAACCAAGAAATGCCAAGGATTGCTGGTGACACCAGAAGCTAAGAGAGAGGCACGGAACAGACTCTCCTCTGGAGACTTGAAAGAGCATGGTACTGTCAACACCTTGATCCTTGACTTCAGGCCTCCACAACTGTGAGGCAATAAATTTCTGTTGTGTTAATGCATCCATTTGAGGGTACTTTGTTATCACATCCCTAGGAAATGAATACCCCCTTTGTACGCTATTAATTCCCGAATGTTAACATCCAGCCCTGACCAGCTCTGAACACCACGTCGCATATGTGACTGCCCACTTGACATATCATTAAATGCCTGATAGGGATCTCAAAACAGAAATTGTGATTCCCACCCTACAACCTGATTTCTCTCCCGTTTTCCTCCACATTTGTAAATATCCCACAATTCACCCAGTTACTGAAGATAAAGATGTAGGTGTCATTCTTGAGTCCTCTTTCCTTAATCCCTCCATTTAATAAGCACATAAACAAGTCTTGTCAATTTTACTCTAAAAGGGATTTCAGATCTGTCTACTTTCTTTCATCCTGATTGCTACCACCCTAATGGGAACCAACAGCCTCTTCTCCCATCTGGATTTCTGCAATGATGGGCCGTCTGGTGTCCTGCTTTCACTGCAGTCCACCTTACAAATAATGACCTTGAGAAGTAAATAGCCCAGTTGAAGTTGGTCCCCTGAGCTGGTCCTCCGGTGCTTGAAAGAATAAAAATTATACAAGCTCTCTACATGCTCTCTAAGACTCTACCTGATCTGGCCCCTCTGAACCTCTCTGTTGTCATCTTGCATTATGCTTATCTCTGCCCTGTCCTCTCCAGCCACATTTGCCTCCTTTCCACTTCATAAAAACTGCAGGGCTGGGGCTTCCCTGGTGGCGCAGTGGTTGGGAGTCCGCCTGCCAATGCAGGGGACACGGGTTTGTGCCCCAGTCCGGGAGGATCCCACATGCCGCGGAGCGGCTGGGCCCGTGAGCCATGGCCGCTGAGCCTGCACGTCTGGAGCCTGTGCTCCGCAGCGGGAGAGGCCACAACAGTGAGAGGCCCGCGTACCGCAAAAAAAAAAAAAAAAAAAAAAAAAAAAAATTGCAAAGCTTTTACTGTCTTAAAGCCTATGCACTTGTTTCTTCCATTGCCTGGAATGATTTACCCCAGATCACTGCATGGCTGTCTCTTCTTTGTTTTTTTAGGTTTTAGTGAAAAGTCTGTCATATTATCTTGCTTAATCCTTACCAAATTACTAGCACTACTTAACATATTCTTATTTATTTATCTCCGGTCTTCCCCTACTATATTGAAGTTTCATGAGATGAAAGTTCTTGTTGCCTTATTCACTGCTATCTTCCCAGATCATAGAAGACTGTCTGGCCCAGAATATTCCACAAATAGCTTTTGTATGGCTAAACTGTTGAATGCACTACAGCCCCCTTATTTTACAGAGGAGAAAACTGAAGCAGGGACTTCAGTATCTTCAAACTGAAGTAGTAGCTGGGTAGTAGTTTGGTTGCAGTCTTCTCCATTCCAAGTGTCCAAAAAGACAGTTGCTGTTATACCTGTCGGCTATCCTGTTCCTTCATTCTGGACCTCTATCTGAATTAGATGCAATGAAAATCTGAATCTGTTCACTCAGTCAGTCCATCAATTAAATCATTCAAAACGAAGTGCCTACTGTGTGCCAGAGCCTCTGCTTTGTGCCGGGAATATAGAGCCAAATTACAGAGGGTTCCCACCCTTAGGAGTTCCGACATATAAGCTTAAATAAATTGCAATGTAAAATAAGTGATGTAGCAAAAGGTAGAATATAACACTGCAAGAGCCAAAATAATGTGATAAGAGAATGTTTGCTCCTTATAACAACACGGTTAACAAAACCTGTTCATAACATTTTGCAGACAACACATTCCAGATGACCACTGTTGGCTGGTAAGTGGAAAGGTTGTTCAAATTCTCCTCCTCTCTGAGAAGCAGGAGCCTCTTGTTTTTGTGGAGACCATTAAAGGTAGAACAGATTCCCACTAACTTGGGTGGTTTAAATAATAACAGCAACAAATAAAAACTGAGACCTTAACTATATTCCAGTCACTGTGCTGGTTCTTGGAAAGCCCTTTGACGTGGGGACTGTATGAGTTTCCTGGGGCTGCTGAAACAGATTACCATGAACTTGGAGGCTTAAAACAACAGAATTTTATTATCTCACAGTTGTAGAGTTCAGAAGTATAAAATCAGTTTCCTTGGGCTAAACTCAAGCAGCCAGCAGGGCCATAACTCCCTGCAGAGGTCCTGGGGGAAAATCCATTCCTTGCCTCTTCCACCATCTGATAGCTCCAACGTTCTTTGACTGTGGTTGCATCACTCCAATCTCTCTTAAGTGGTCACACTGGCTTTTCATCTTCTGACTATAATCTCCCTCTGCCTCCTTCTCAAAAGGATACTTGTGATTGCATTTAAGGCCGATCCAGATAATCTTAGATAATCTCGCCATTTCAAGATCCTAAACTCAATCACATCTGCAACACCTTTGCCATATAATACTCAGTGGTTCCAGTGATCAGGGCATGGATATCTTGGGGGGAGGGAGGTCATTATCCAGCCTATCACAGGTACCGTCATTAACCATACTCTACCAGGTTAACCCCAGTAACAAGTTCTAACATAGTTCTGAACACAACGGCACTAAAATACTTGATTATAGTGGATTCCCCCTATGGCAAAATCTTGGGACTTAGAACTGCTATATATTTATTTTCTTCCTCTCCTTTTCCTAGAATAAAAGAATACAACTTTATGATGTTTTTAAAATGAGGAAAACCCTAAAGTAAAATGTTTTTACATGTTTGGTTGAACAAAATATGTTTATATCTTAATAATGGTAATAAAAAATGCAGTCCCCAGTGAACGAGAATTTGATGACTGACTAGGCAACGAGAAGGCTTTGGAGGAATAATTAAGCAAAGAAAAAACCCTAAAGTAAAATGTTTTTACATGTTTGGTTGAACAAAATATGTTTATATCTTAATAATGGTGGTAAAAAATGCAGTCCCCAGTGAACGAGAATTTGAGGACTGACTAGGCAACGAGAAGGCTTTGGAGGAATAATTAAGCAAAGAAAACCCCAGTGAGGATTGAAAGAACATAGAAAATACCACATAGGGAAAGGAGAAGAGGCATTGAGATGAGGAATAAATTCTTAAATGACTCTTGCCTGCATAACATTGAAAACAGTTCTAAATTTTTTAAAGAAAGGAAAGCAAGTTCTTGAAAGAAATGAGCAAATGCATTACCATGTTTTCCAGAAAACAAGATTATAACCCATTGCACCTTTTTTATGATGAGATTATATCAACTTGGCTTTTTTGATTCACCAGCCATTTTTCTGGTCCTTGTCACCAGGAGACAGAAAGAAGTGAAGGGACTCGGGGGTTATTTAGGAAACATTTCAACAGGACATAGTTAGGAGGTAGGTTGAATGTGGAGACACAGAAAAATCAATGACAACTCCTTGGCTCATGTCATGAGCAGTGCGTGGGTGAAGGTACCATTTATTGAGATGGAAGAAATTGGAGACGGTATATTTTAGTTTGTAGAGAAAGTAAGCTTTTAAATTTTTCAGTATGAAGTGACCGTAAGACATTTGGATGCATAAATCTAGAACTCAGAAAAGTTGTTTGAGCTAGAGATGAAAGTTGGGAATTGTCAACATTTGTGTTGTATGTATTTGTGCATGTGGGAATGGATGAAGTTGTCCTGGTAAAGAGGAGAAGGTCCAGTCTGGAGCCCCGAATAACTCTGATAACAAGTTAAATAGAGGGAATGAGGTTAGCAAAGGACTGGGAATAGATCATGGAAATGTTTCCCTGGAAGAGAGAGTGGTGTCTTGAGAAAAGCAAAGAGAGTGTTTCTAGACAATCTCACTTGGGTTCGAGTCCCAGCTCTACCACCTATCATCTTCGTACACCTGGGGAAACTATTTAGCTTCTCGAAACTCAAGGTCAATTTTGAATTTGGAGAGGTATTACATACATCTGCAAGCCTCAAAATGAGGCACCTGTAGTTCCCTGAGGCACCTATGAAAGCAAGAACAAATTCCTCTTTTGATTCGATTAAATTAATTTTTCTTAACATGTAAGGTCATTAGTAAGACAAATAATATGTATCCATAAGTTTTATATAATGCTCACAAGAATTTTATTCCTATTTTCAAATACTTTCTTTCTAAGGAAATGATTGACATATGTGCGCAATACCTAGAACAGGTTAACACATAATTTGCTTTATTCATACCTAGAAATGATTCTCCTTACCCGAGGCACTTCAGATGCCTGGCTCACCAAATCTTGAAGAATTTAAAAATTTTCTTTGGAAAGGCCAACTTGTCAGCCAAGGGATATCTCAAATGATTTTTCAATCAGCTCCTGTTTGAGGAGGAAAATATGATGAATTTCTCTATTACAGAGGAAATTCATCTAATTATACCCACCTCATATAATTTATAACGAAACCCATTGGTGAATTTATCTTGATTTCTGGATAAGGTTCCCAAAACTTTGAAAATACATGTTGTATTTGAGAACAACTTTGTTGTCCAGAAAGAAATTTAAATTTCTTTTCCTTTAGGTTTCAATGACTCCTAACTTCAGCTATGTTTTAGAATCTTCCTTCCTATTGCGTCTTAAAAGTTGTTAAAGAACCTTAAAAACCACCATGTTGCCTCTTTCTAGTCTGTTAGTTAGAAATGTGATTTAATTTGTTAATATGTATTGCACTGAACAATAATATGAGCTGCCTACAGTGGATGATATATACACATTAATTTTTTTTTTTTTTTTTTTTGCGGTGCGCGGGTCGCTCTCCTTTGTTTTCTCCCCCTCTGTTGGGGGCGCGCAGGCTCCGGACGCGCAGGCTCAGCGGCCGTGGCTCACGGGCCCAGCCGCTCCGCGGCATGTGGGATCCTCCCAGATCGGGGCACAAACCCGTGTCCCCTGCATCGGCAGGCGGACTCTCAGCCACTGCGCCAGCAGGGAAGCCCCTGCACAATTAATTTTTATACACAGAATCGCAGTTCTCATGATAGTTCTCGTTATGCGCACAGGATGGTTTTCAAAAACCACCCGAAAATATAGTTTATCCACATAGAGATAGCAACAATTTACTTTTTAATATTAATGAAATTCATATAAGTGTCTTAGTGGTAAATGAATTACACTAACATGCCTTCAAGGTGCCATAACTTAGATCCAGTGTTCTACTGGGACTCTGTGCTTTATAGAGGGTCATTTATCTATTTCTTTCAGGGAATATATATGTAAGTTGAGTTTTCATCTCGGGTCTGAAAATAGAAAATGGTGCATTCTTGCATTTCAGTTTTATTCTCTTTGGAGACAATAATTCCCTGTTGGAAAACAGCGTGTGCTTGGTTTGGAGCAATTAAAACTGATTTCTGAGTTCCAAATTAAAGAGAATGAACAATCTTTTTAAGTCTATAGCCATTCGAATTGGTGGAAGTAACTGATCTAGTGTTAAGAGATATAATTTTTCAGGTATAACTGGCTAAAATAAATGAACACATCCACATTAGAATTAAATGAACAAATTCTTTTGAGACGATTGAATTACAAACTCATGAAGAAGATCAGAATTAGGGATACTCTTCTTTAAATTAACCTCCTTTTTATATGGTTTCTTAATCACTTGGGCCTTGATTCTCTAGGAGATAGCAAAGGTTGAGCCGATACAGGAAGGTGGGTGGAAAGGTTACACAGATCAGTCAGGTTACCATACAGACTCTGAATAGTTGAGCTAGAAGGAATTCACTCCCCCACTCTCTTGTTAGAATGCCTTGAATACAAGAAAACCCTTCCTCACAGTGAAGCAAAGCTACCTCCCAGGACCTTCTAGATATTAGTTCTAATTCTTTGAAATAATGGTACCTACTATCTTAGTCAGCTCAGGCTGCTATGAAAAAAATACCACAGACTGGGTTGTTTAAACAACAGATATTTATTTTCTCACAGTTCTGGAATCTAGGACGTCCAAGGTCAAGGCACCAGCAGATTCGGTTCTCAGTAAGGGCTTTCCTTCTGGCTTACAGATGGCCACCTTCTCACCGTGTCCTCACATGGTCTTTCCTTGGTGTGCTCACTTTGTGAATGGGCTCTCATGCGTCTTCCTCTTCTTATAAGTACACTAATCCCATCACAGGGTGCTACACTCAAGACTTCATCTAAACCAAATTACCTCCTGAAGGTCCCACCTACAAATACCATCACATTGAGCGTTAGGGTTTCAACTTATGAATTTGAGGGGACACAAACATTCAGTCCATAAACCTACCATCTGCCAGATAGTTTTAATACCTGTCTTTTAATCCTCTTAAGGCAGAGTATTATTATTTTATATACATTATATATACTAATAACACTATTATTATTATCCTCCCTTTACATATAAGGAAATTAAAATTCAGATAGGTTAAAAAAATTGTCCAGCTCCACACAGCTAGAAAATGATGTGACAAACCCAGTTCTGACTTCTGAATTAACTCAGCCTTCCTTCAAATGACTTGAGTTTTAATCTTCTCACCATTCTAGTTTCTCTTCTCTAAATACATTTCATGTAGTTAATGTCTCCTTAAAGCATAGTACCCAGAACTGAGCCCACAACTCCAAAAAATTCTGACTAAGACCGATCTGGATGGGACCAATATATACCTTGTTACAGGCATTACACCTCTTTTAATACAGCATAAATGTAAATTTGTTTGTGCAACAGTCATTATACATCTTGTCCATAAGCATATGACAAGATGCCTTGTCAATGCCTTGCAAAAATTCAATATCCAAATTATATCAGAATCTTTTAGGTATCTACCCCACGCTAAGCTTATTAACTAGCTCTATCATTATCAAATAAAGTAAGTTAGTTTTCCACTTTTCTGGCAGTTAGGCAAGATTCATTTTCTTATTTGGCTCATAACAGAGCACGAACTGTGTCACTATACACAAATCGTTTTCTCCCTGGAGAGAGTCACCTTTCTAATGCAAGAAATAGTATACATTCTGCAGCTTGTTTTATAGACAGGAGCAGTCAGACAGAGGAAGATATAAGTGACAAAACATTTCCATAGTTGAGTCCACAATACAAAGGTTTTTGAACAGAGAAAAATGTCATGGTAAGTGCTTTGTTTTAGAAAAATGACTAATGAAAACAAACTTTTTGCTTCTAAGTTGTCCTGACCTCTTGGCTTAATCCAAAGGCTACAGTCCTATGTCAGAAGAGGAATAGCAACTCAAACAAGAGCATAGGAATTGTTTTATTAAATAAGTCATTCTTTCACTGGCAAACTGTTTTGGCAAGAAAATAGTAATTTTTTCACTTATTCACAGAGGCCTAAAGAAAAGGGCAAGATTCTGGACTAACATCTCACAAATTAATACCCATATCTGCAAGATACTCCCTATTTCAGTTAGTGACAATGACAATAATCTTGAAATAAAGTCCATGGGTTCACTGCATATATTCGCATATTATCAAAATAAAATAATTGAGTCCTACAGGAGTTCTCACTGTGTATCAAATTCTAATATATTAGTGCCGTGACCTGAGAGCAACTTGAGTGAAGTCAACCTGTTTATATAATGTACTTAGATGCCAATCCCAAAATTCAGTCCAGAAAATCCATCTCAGGAAGGTCACTGCAGAGACATCTGCTGCATTTACACCAGGACAGACAATGTGTTCCGAAATCTAGAGGAAGATGACAATGGGTTAAAGATCGCTCCCTTTAAAAGAAAAGAATGAAAACAATCTAAGAATTACATGTCACGAGGCCAATCATGCAAAAGACTCCTTCTGAGTTAACGTGCAGCCTGTCAGCCTCGCTGACCCAGAGTACATTGTCTGAAAACTCAGTCTGACTGTTCTGTTCTGAAGCAACAGGAAACCCTTCAACAGTCTGCCCTCTAAGGTACCTTGATAACATCAGCACACACAGAACATTGAGCACACGCCTCCTGGTCACATACACACCCCAGATGAAAAGGTGAGAAGCCAGGGATTCTTCTGTGTTCTCATCAACAGCAAAGAGATACATAAGCAGAAGAATAAAGAAGATAACCTTGTTTGGCCACTGAATGTTTACATGGCAGTGGGAGAAAGCAAGCTGTTTTCACTGCAGTCAGAAAAAGCCAAGTCACAAGGACCTTTTACAGTTTGAAAAGCATGGTATGTTCACCATGCCCCTCTCTCTCCCTAGCTGCTTCTTCACAAGTCTCTCCTCCAGTGCCAAAGAGCGCCAGGAAAACAGACTTTTTGAGAGATAATTCCCATTCTTTCTTTGCCTAATAATGTCTTAAAACAGTAGGTAGACACATTAAAATCACTGCAGATGGTCAGAGAAATACTTAAGAAATGAAGATCCAAAGGAGAAAAGCTGGAAAGCAAAATCTCTGTAAATTACCTACAGATCACCGCTAGTTTTGAATAATATGGAGCTATTTATTTAAGTGAAAAGATATAGTTGCCCTGCTGCCTGAACTGGAGCAGAAATAGAGCAGTATCATGGGAGGCAGACCCAAAGCCTGACTAAATGTAGACAATGTGATCTCCCTCACTTGTAGGCATTATCATATTCAGTTCTGAACACTATTATCTTTTATACATACAAATGAGTGCACCAAACCTAGCGCTTGAAGAAAGATAACTAGCTAAGACTTGAGACTGTAAAAGAGCATCAGACAAAAAGCCCAAAGGATTATTTATATTGTGCTTGTATTATTTTTCTAGGGTTGCCATAACAAATTACCACAGAAATGTACAGTGGACCCTTGAACAACACGGGTTTGAACTCTGTGGGTCCACTTTATACTCAGATTTTTTTTTCACTAAATACATACTACACTACTACACTAACCACGGTTGGTTGAATCCTCAGATGCATACAGAACCATGGATATGGAGGGCCCACTGTAAAATTACATGCAGATTTCTGACTGTGTGTGGACGGTTGGTGCCCCTAACCTCCACATTGTTCAAGAGTCTACTGTATTCTCTCAAAGTTCTGAAGGCTAGAAGTCTGAAATCAAGGTGTTGGAAGGGTCAAGCTCTCTCTGAAGGCTCTAAGGGAGGAATCCTTCCTTGCCTCTGTTAGTTTCTGGTGTTTGCCATCAATGCTTTGTGTTCCTTAAACTATAGATGCATTATACAATCTCTGATTCTGTTTTCACATGACCTTCCCCGTGTCTGTGCTCAAATTTTCCTCTTGTTATAATGAGATCAGTATTGCCTTATCTTAACTTGATTATATCTGCAAAGACCCTATTTCCAAATAAGGTCACATTCACAGGTTCTAGGGTTTAGGACTTCAACATACTTTGGGGGAGGATGCAATTCAACCCACAACAGTGTTCATTCAAATCACTGACTCACTCAAAAAGCCAGTTAGCAGTATTGATATAACTCTTGGGTCCTGGAAGATGATAGAAATGGCCCAAAGAGAACAACCTTATCATAGTATGTGTTTTTGTATCAGGACCATGGACAGTAGCTCATGTTCCTTGCACGGCCTCCCCCATCCCACCCCAATATTAGTTATGCTTATGCCTGTGGAGAGAAATGCCTTGCACTAAACAAGGCTTATCAAAGGACTATTATATTGCTCATCTACTATTTCTAAACTTGTATTCTGTAAATCAATTTATCTTACTATAACTTTGCCTGGTATGGTGTAAAGATTGTGGTAGTGGATTACAGTTTGCTGGCTTATAAAGGCTGCTGCTACCTTTCTTTAATCTAGGGTTCCATCTTCACTGCAAAATGAACCTAAATGCTCAGCTTAGTGAAAGATGCTATGATGGGGAAGAAATGGCACTCACAATTTAAACTTATTCAGAACTCGTTTGTTCCAGAAAATTATGAAATTATTATAAGAGCACCTAAGCTATAAAACTTACAACATTTATGTTGCTTTTCTAGAATGAAGTGTGTTAAAACAACGTGTAAAGAAATACAAATGGATCAGAATTGATAAGTTTTAAAGCCAGAATGGGAGGATGGGAATGGGAAATGGGAAAGAAAGTGGGTAGAGTGGCCCTATCAAAGGGAGGTTAGGTGACAAAAGGCCTTATATACCCTTCTGAGGAGCCTGGACTTCTACTGAAGGAAATTAGGAGCTCTGTAAGTGCTTTAGGCAGAGGAGTGATCTGGTTAAATTTGTACTTTATTGAGATAATCTGTTGATTGTGTAAAGAATGATTTACAGGTTGGGAAGTTGAGAGTCAGAGACATTTAACTAGAACAATTATAATAAAAACAGGAGAATGAAATGAATCTAAGAAATATTTTGGAAATGGAATCGGTAGGTCCTAGTTACTGATTAAGTACAAGAGGTTCCATTCTGGCTTGAGTGACTTAAAATAGGAATTGGCTTTGCAGGGGCAGCAAATATGTTGCTGATACATTAAATTTGAATTGCCTTTAAGAGTTCAAAATCTGTATCCCTGTAGGCTGTGCTGCAGAAGCATTTCCCTGTTTTCTAAATCCCTCATATCAGAACTTCACACTGTTCTTTCACTCTCAGATCATAAGCTCTGTGAAGGTTATCTTCTCATGTCCAACCTTGGATTACTTAGAGCCTGAGAAAGTGCTTTGCTTGCTAACCATTTCTGGTACCATCCCCAAATCCCTAACTGCTTTAGGTAGAAGGATTGAAGAATTTATTTTTAACACTTAGTGGATTCTTTTTTTTTTTTTTTCATTTCTTTTAACATGTTTATTGGAGTATAATTGCTTTACAATGGTGTGTTAGTTTCTACTTTAATAACAAAGTGAATCAGCCGTACATATACATATATCTCCATATCTCCTCCCTCTTGCATCTCCCTCCCACCCTCCCTATCCCACCCCTCTAGGTGGTCACAAGGTGGATTCTTACTGTTTTCATTTAGGGGAACTCTCAGAGGTGCTTCCATCTAGGACAAGGACTTTCTTCTTAGGACTACAAAGAGAAAGGCTGAGGGCACTGGGCTTCCTATAGTTACTAAATTACTGACAGCATTAAGGGCACATTTTCTTGACCTACTTTATATGTATATTGTGACTGTTCAGGTTATTTGGTTTCTTCTGAATGTCAGAGATTAGCAGAGTGGGGCAGAGTCCGGTGCCTCTCAAAGGAGCAGTTATCAGAGTAAAATGGCACCCTACCCATTATGAGATTTAGATTTGACAATCATGTGTTATCCTGGAATGCCCACCCAGGGAACAGATACCTAACACTCAGATTCAGAGAGTCAATGCTGCCATGGCAAGACAGACGGCTGTGTAGGTGGAGATCAGGCTCGCTGGTGATTCATATCCCACCCTTCTCATCTCCACATATTGGTGGAGAGAATGGAAATTTAAGTAAGTAGAGACCTTTTTTTTGCGGTACGCGGGCCTCTCACTGTTGTGGCCTCTCCTGTTGTGGAGCACAGGCTCCAGACGCGCAGGCTCAGCGGCCATGGCTCACGGGCCCAGCCGCTCCGCGGCATGTGGGATCTTCCCAGACCGGGTCACGAACCCGTGTCCCCTGCATCGGCAGGCGGACTCTCAACCACTGCACCACCAGGGAAGCCCGAGACCATTTCTTTTTTATATCTCCCCATTCTAGGAAACAGGAAAGGAAACAGAAATATGTCTTATAAATTTTACTATTAGAAGATACTATGTAAACCATCTGGTTTTATACCTCTATTTTAAATATGGGGAAACTGACCCCGAAAAACAAAATGAAGTTCAAGGTAGTAACAAAATTCTAATCAGAATCCAATATTCCTTCGGTTTATAGAGAAGATTTCTTTCTTCTATATCATATTACTTCTAATGGCTTCTATTTTCTTATAGTTGGATACAGGGCAATATTAGTCAGAAAGACCTCATCTGGTTATTTTAACAAGCAATTATTCTCTATCTTAAGGAAGATCATTGCAATGAATCCTTAGTGTAGGGAACTCCTAGATGTTGACTTGACTTTTTTATTATTAAAAATCAGTTTTCCAGATAACTAATGGTATGCCTCATTAAAAAAATTTAACATTTTCCCTCCTTGATCATTTTGATATGTAAATATAGACCCTATTTAATTATAATACATATTTTCCTGTCTTCTTGTTGGATCTAAAACCCTAGTCCCTGTAGAATTCTTATCGAATGAAGCACTTACCCATACATGGCTTTCTTATCAATGGTATTGTACAAATAATTTTACTCTCAAGATACCAGTGAGAAAACAAATACTAAGAGTTTAAGTGACTTGTCCCAAGTGAGAGTGTTAGGACTTCAACTCCCATCTGTTGTTCTTTGAGAAATTGTTGCTTCTATATGATGAACACTTCACTTTTTTTTTTTTTTTCCTCAGAGCATCAGTTACAATTGATAATTGTTATAACTTGATATAATTCTGCAGTTATATCAAGATGATCCAGGACTTGCTGAGAGATGCAAGGATGTTTACACCAGACTTTTGTGCTTTTCAATATATTTACATGAACTTTCAAAGTAAATTTGCTATCTTCTTTCTTGCCTTTGGGTTACTGCTTATTTGTACTATCAGTAAACCTGATTAATGCCATATTTTTCTGTAGTTACTGTTTACATTTCCTGCTTCAAAGCTGCTATAAATAATGTTATGGGCTGAATTGTATCCCCCAAAATTCATATATTGAAGTCCTAACTCCAGGTACCTCAGAGCATGTCTATATTTGGAAATAAGGTCTTTAAAGAGGTGATTAAGTTAAATGAGGTCTTAAGGGTAGGCCCTAATCCAATATGACCGGGGTTCTTATGAAAAGAGGAAATTTAGACACAAGCATGCACACACATGGAGGAAAGTCCATGTATAGATAAAGGGAGAAGACAGCCATCTACAAGCCAAAGAAAAAACCCTCAGAATGAATGAAATCAACCCTCAGAATGAAATGAAAGCACGGACTTTCCAGCTTCCAGAACAAAGCAGATATATTTCTTTTATTTAATTCATCTTTCATTTAATCAGTCTGTGGTACTTGCTGAGGTAGCCCTAGCCAACTAATATAAACAAGAAACAGAAAATAGGTCATTTTTAGAATGGTCCATGAAGTACAAATAAATAGATCTTGAAGGGGGCTTGCCACTGAGTGATGCTCCTGGGATTAGTGCATGAACATTGTGGTATTAATTTTAGCTTGAGGTTACACCTTTGGCTTATTTTGTAAATCCAGGTCATGTTATTGAGTGGGAGGAGTTACAGGCGAGGTGAATTTCAGATAGGTAAGGTCGTAGTTCCCAAAACAAGGAATTTTAAAATGAATACCAAGTAGTTCTTTAAATAAGGAAAGTTTCTTTTTTAATTTAATTAGAACGTTGTTTTGAAATGCTCTCCTAGTCCATTTAAAACATAATTTGATATCTCAAACCTTAACCTACCCATACTCTTTCAAGAACATACCAGCTGTAGATATAGCACATGCATAGATTTTATTTTGTATTTTCTTCTCTCAGGCTGCACAGGTAGTTGCAGGCATCATACTCTCACTATTCCTAACACCTAAGGTGCCAATGAACGTTGAAATGAAATCTTCAGAGGTTCAGAAATGCTGACTCAAGTTCACTTGCCAGTGAGTTTGCTCTTCCTTTCCGCCCCAGAACTGCTTCGGTATTTTGGATGGAAATCAGAACACTTTATGCAGCAAGGGAAGAACAAATGCAGTAAGTATATTTCTGTGTTAGTAACGTAGACCATTAAATAGGCCCTAGCAGACAAGAAAGCCCATATGGATTTCAAAAATAGCACCCATCTGTCGGTGAGCTGCTAAAAAATGGATTTTATACCTTGGAACATAGCCCTGGAAGCAAAATCTGACTTAGATTCTGGAAAAGCTATAGAGAAGCTTTTCAGAGAATTACAAAAACATGTACCTTTTGCATTCCAAGAATAATAACCTGGCACAGGGGGACACTCAGTGCCAAGTTTCACATTTAAAACAAGCAGCACACATGGAGTCGAGAGTTGAACTTTGGCCCTTCCCAGGTTGAGTGCTGGTAAGACATCGTTCGTAGGTTCGAAGGGCAGCACTTACAAAGGCATCTTGACAAGACACCCCAGGCACGCGAACATCTGTTCGAGACACATAAATTAAACATAAATGAATAAAGAATATAGTTTAAATTACATCTCTCTCTATCTTACTTTATTGATATACATGCATACACATTTGTGAAATTTAAAAATCAAGGGTAAAATTCTAAGAAAACATATTGGCTGGGTTTGACTAAGTCACAGGCATTATTTGGGGGAAATATTTAGATAACCTCGTGATGTTTTATCAGAAATGAATTGCCACTATATTCCTATTCCTGGCAATTAAAAAAAAAAGATTACATTTAATATCTGTTTTGTAAAGGACATGTGGTTAACAAAAATAACATGCAAGATGTGGTTCCAGGTCATTTGCAAATCCAAACTTCCTTCAATTTTGTTATCTCTCACCTCCATATACAGAAATAGGAAGCACCACATCTATTTTATGAAGTGTAAAGTTTGCTGAGGATAGAATATCAGAATTTGCATGTTATACCTAATGATTCAAAGTTTTTTGCTATGGCAGACATCCAGGTAAAAATTATTTGGCCATTTTACCATGCTATGGAAAAGTAGGATTAAGTATCATTTTCTAATGGAATAACATGTAAGACTGAGAGAACACCTTTAAAATCACATTCACAAAAGAAATTCTCATGTCTCCTATGTGGTAATAAAATGTATGAGGAGTCACAGCAAAGTAGAGCATAATAAATGCAGTTCTTGCTTTTAAAAACCTCACAGACAGGTATTAAAATTCTTACAGGGACACACATAATAGAAAAGGAATAATGATCAGGTTCAGGGTGTAAATGTAAATGGCAATCAGCTATTATGGTCTGAATATCTAAACTCTCCCACTGCAGGAAGTTTAGCCTATTGGGACTTTGTATGGTTTGTTAAAAACCTTGAGAACTCCAATTATCATATTTATCAGCTGGGAGAAATATAGACCATATTTATTCTGTTCACTGTAGTATCTTCAGCACTTCGCACATTGGCTGGCACAGGACAGGTCCACAATAAATATTGAAATGAATGGAAATAGACCCTGGGACATAAAATATAGAGCTGAATTACTGACACAATTGGATTGAGAATGTGGATTGAGAAAGTAGATCAGCTCATGAGATGCTATCTCTATTGGGAGACAATTTCCGTAGGTCTCTCACATGAGAGCAGAGGCACTGACTGCCTTTATTCTAAACTATCTCTTCAAGGATATTGGCACAGCAAACAAGAAAGAAATAGTATTTCCCTCCACAGAAAAGGGCAGATACACTTACTGCCCATTATAAAAGATTTGGTTTTCTTAAACTCAGGGTTGATCTATAATACAACCCACTGCATGTGTAGGTACCATCTGGCTCTGTTTATTGCCCTATAAGAATTGATGCTTGGGGAATGGGCACAAAGAGGATGCTATCCTGCACACCCCCCGTTACTAGGAGTAACAAATTAACCTTTGTCTGACTCAGGAATCTTGGATCTTTGGTCAGCATCCATGAAACAGAGGCAGGCTACCCAGTTAACCTGAAAGTAGGGTAAAATCTCAAACCTTTCACAGTTTTGACAGTTTCCTGTACCAAACAGATACTGATTTTAAGTTTCCTATTCAAATAAAGCGAATTTCACTTCCTTCTAGGAAACACTGTTGCTTCTACTCTGAAAACAAGAAAAAACTGGATAAACTGTAATATCAGAACTTCCCTTGCGTGACTGAGGGACCTGAAGTTTCAAGGCAACCAACAGGCCTGAAACCTAAGTAGAAACAGGCCCTTTCAAAGAGACAGAATGTGGACATTGGCTGAGAAAATAGTGACTGAAAATTTTCCAAACACACAGAAAGATATCAAACCACAAATCCAAGAACCTCAAGCAGAATAACCATCGAGCACCCCACACATGACACATACCTAAACACATTAGATGCAAACTTCTGAAAACCAAACTTGAACAGCAAGTCTGAAGGCAGCCAGAGAAAAAGACACATTACAAACAGAGGAGCAAAGATTAGAAACACCAGAGACTTCTTATCAGAAACAAAGCGAGCCTAAGATGTGGAGTGAAAAAGCTTGAAAGAAAAAACAAAACAAAACACCTGTCAATCTAGAATCCTTTGCTCAGTGAAAATGTCTTTGAAAAGTGAAGGCAAAGTGAAGACTTTTTCAAGCAAATGAAAACTGATAGAATTCATTTTCAGCAAACCTGGATTACAAGACATGTTAAAGAATGTTATTCAATAACCTATATGGGAAAAGAATCTGAAAAGAATGGAGATATATATATATATATATATATATATATATATGTATACACATGACTCAGTTTGCTGTAAAACTAACACAACATTGTAAATCAAGTGTACTCTGATAAAATTTTTTTAAAAAAGAATGTTATTCAAGCAGAATGAATATGATAGCAGACAGAAATTTAGGTCAAATAAAGAAATGAAGATTTCCATGAATGGTTAAAATGAAAGTTAATATAAAAGACATTTTTTTCTAATTTATCATCACTCTAAAAGATGTTACTTTCTAAATGAAAAATAATAGCAATATACTGAGGTTTATACCATGTACAATATAAAATGTATGACAACGATAGCATAAAATATGAGAGATAGAATTGGAAATACATAAGTATTTTACACCTTACTCAAAGCAGTACAATATTATTTGAGAGTAACTTGTAATTGACAAACATATATATGTGTGTGTGTATATATATATATATATATATATATATATATAGTAAATGCTTAGTCCGCTACAATTTTTTTTAAAAAGACCTATAAGTAATAAGTCAATAGTGGGGATAAAATTGAATCATAAAAATAATCCAAAAGCAGGCTGAAAAAGAGGAGAAAAGGTATAAAGAATAGATAAGATAATTAGAAACAAATATCAATGCAGTAGATTTAAATCTAATCAAATCTATAATCATATTAAATGTAAATTGTCTAAACGTACCAATTAAAAAGCAGAAATTTTTAGATTGGATAAAAAAGTGAGACCCACCTCTATGGTACATACAAGAAACGCACTTTAAATATAAAGACAAAAAATAAGTTAAAGGTGAAAGATGGCAGAAGATATACCATGATAACACTAATCAAAAGAAAGCTGGAGTGGCTATATTGATATCAGACAAAGTAGATTTCTGAGCAAAGAATAATACCAGGAATAAAGAAGGTCATTTCTTAATGATAAAGGGGTTGATTAATCAAGGAGATATAATAATCCTATACACCAATTAATGGAGCTTAAAATATACGAATAAAAACAGAACTACAAGGAGAAAAAGACAAATACAGAATTATAGTTGGAGACTTCAACAGTTCTCTCTCAGTAACTGATAAAAACAAGTAGGACGAAATTCAGTAAGACTATAGAAGATCTGAACAACACTATCAACCAATCTAATCTAATTGACATCTATAGAACATTCCATCTAACAACAGCAGAATGTAACTTATTTCCAGAACATTAAATATAGATCATAGATCATATTCTGGGCTACAAAACACATTTAAAGGAAAGAAAGACATTCAGAGTATGTTTTCTGACCACAATGGAATTAAACTAGAAATTAAAAATAGAAAAATCCCCAGTTATCTGAAAGTTAAACAACACTACAAGGTAGCTAATGGGTCAGTGAAGAATTTATAAGGGAAAATAGAACATATTTTGAATTGAACAAGCATGACAACACAATATATCAAAATATAGGAAACACAACTAAAGTAGTGCTTAGGGGAAATTTGCAGTGTACACTACTTCTATTAGAAAAGAAGAAAGGTCTTAAATCAGTAATCTAAGCTTCCACCAAATAACAAGTCAGAGTATTTTATTTTTTAATTGTTAAAAGTCTTCATTGAGGTATAACTTACAAATATAGTGTACCAATCTTAAGTATACATACAGCTCAACGAACTCTTTACATAAGTATTCACCCATGTAAAAGCTGCTAAGATCAAGAGATTAAACATTTCCAATTCCTTGTGCACCTAACTAGCCAATAACCTCCCCACCTAGATACCTATACACACAGAAAAGTAACCAATACAAAGTCAGAACATTTAAACATCAGTTTGAAAAGATTTATACACACATTTCGCCATGTGACTAAGTTCTCCATTTTTATTAGTTATTACTGAAATATTTTCTTCAAAGTAAACACACTACTTAAGATCATATGGAGTCCTATGTTTTCAAAGACTCAGCCTCCAACACATTTACCATTTCAAGAAGCATCCTCATTTAGGCAATACAATATTTGGCCTAAGAAACTTTGGAGCTAGTGAGACCTGGGTTCAAATAACATCCCTAGACTCTTACCCGAGCCTCGGTTGGTCTCCAACCTACTCTGTAGGGTTGCTATGAAGATAGAATGAGACAGCAGATGTAAAACACTTAGCAGAGTGCTCTATACATAGAGCTGTTACCAGTATCAGTATAAACCCTATTTTTATGGAGTTATTGATCCACCAGTGGTATTTTTGTTGCCTCTCCAACTAGCAGGTACTTACTGATCAGTGGTAAGGCTGTGCTAGTACTTGATCAGGCTGAGTAACAAGGCCTTGGAAGGAGGGGTTGAATTGAACCCTTTCTGTTCAAGTTCCTTAGTCTGTGGATCAAAATTCCCTAAGATGGCCCTGGGCTCTTTGAAATGACTGCTGAAGCTCATTATAGAATAAATCTCCAAAGCGTGTCATGAACGGCCTCTTTTACTCCCTAATGTGCTGTGCCGAGACTGGCCCAGGGCACCACTGTCAGCACTGAAGCATTGGTTGAGGAAGGGCTCTTCTGTAATGTGTTTGGACAGAAAGCCTGAGTTAGCTCAGGCCACCTACACATTATAATAGGATTACTTATAATACCTCAAAACTGAAATAAATAATGAGGCAAGTTAAGGCTCTTCTATGAATGCATCTCATTTTAAACTAATAAATTCTGTGTAAATTCAAATCAAAGTTGCCAGATGAGGAAAGAGCAGGCAGTTTCTAGGGATTGTTTAAAAACTATTTTATATATTATTCCAAGTGAGACTTGCTCTTGCTAGATCTTACTTTCTTCTACACCCACTCTAAATGCTCCCGCCAAAAAGAAAGCACTTGCAAGTTGTAAACAGAGCAACCAGATTTCACATCCTCTGCATCGATCTACACCAGACTTACAAAGAGGAACACGGTGCTGGTAATGGCTTGACTGGTGCATTTTCAGTGTGGCTTCAAGAGGCCCAGCTCGCAGGAGGGTGACATGACATTTCTTATACAGAGGAGGAGAGACACTCATGAGTTCATGGTATTCATGTAACACGAGCAGTCAGCATGGCAAAGGTCCCTTTTCCAAACAGTAAGGTAAATTAAAAACATAAACCTGGTGGGCTGCTATTTGCAAAATTCTGTTCTACATGCTAAAGGAATATGAAGACATATCAGTAGTTTCTGTGCTCAAGGAGCTCACACAGTTTAGCCGAATAGACTAAACACGTAAACATAAAAAAGTTAACTAACCACGCAGGGCAGTTCATAGGAAACCCTAAATTAGCAGTCTAGACAATATGTGTTGTAGATTTTCTAAGGAGGAAAGAGAACTCTGAGTTGGGAAAAGACATCACCCAAATATCAAGACCAGAGTTGGATTTTTAAGATGGGAAGGCAGAGAGGGTTAAGTTGACTATTCAGAAGCAAGTAGCTTCTTAAGGGAAAGGATGGGAATGAACTAGCCTAATTTACGTCAACTCTTCACATACATTCCATAAACTTACATAACTTCCAGGTGCTTTGCATATATTCCATTTGTCTGCACGTATTCCAAGCTCATTTTTTACATTCCATTCACAATATTTCATTTAATTGTTGTGTTTTATTTACATCCAGACTCATTCCAATAAGGGCTTGAAGCAGCTAACATACATCATTTCATTTCATACTAATAACAACACTATATAGAATTGTTACTCTCCAGTTTTGTTCAGATGAAGAAAGATTAAGTTACTTGTTTCAGGTCACACAGAGCTGGGATTGGAAACTAGATCTGAAGGTGAACTGGGTCTGTGAAAAGTAAGGCATGCTCCTCCCATCTCTCTATCATACTATGCTTGAAATGGAAACTAAAGTACAGATGAACTTTGGGAGGGTAAAAAATAAAGGTGACCACCCACGATGGCATCAGGCTGGGGAGGATCTTGAGACAGACCTCAGCAAGAGGGACATGATGGAAGTATTTTAGGAAGATGATGAAGATGTACTGGGAGGCTGTAAAAAAGAATAGCTGGGAGGCAGATGGGAGACTCAGAAAGTTATACAAAGGCTGATAATAATAATAGTACCCAATGCTGTCACACTGTAAATGTGACAGGACTATTCTAAGTGTTTACATGTATAAATTCATTTAATTCTCTAACAAGTCTGTAAGATGGATACCATTATTATCTCCCTCTGACCTATGAGGTAACAGAGACACAGGGAGATGGTGTGAGTTATTCAAAGTTACATAGTAAAGAGTAGAGCTTGAATCCAAATGTAGGTAGCCCAGCTCCAGAGCCTGTACTCTTACCTCTACCCTATAGGTAATAGCCCATGCCTGGCCAAAGTGATAGCAATGGAAAGAAAAAAGAAGATAGACATGAGAGGTGTTAAAAAAAAAGAATGTATGCCCTTTGATGGCTGGTTGGATAAACAGCTGAGAGAGAGAATGAAAAATTAAAGGTAGTTCTGTGGCTCAGCACATTTCCCATGGATGAGAAGAGCTAAGTCAAAAAAAGGAGTCAGTATTGTGAGAAAAATGGTGAATTCAGTTTCAAAGTATGTTCAGGGTTACAGTGATGAAGTATGACATCCAAATGGAACTATTTAGAAGGTTATTGGAAACAATGTAAGCTCATAAGACAAGTGGGGATAGTGGGGGAAGAAGCATGGTCAGAGATGGTCACAGATTTGGGGATTGTGAAGCTGTGGATGTTTGAGTGAGATCCCAGAGAGAAAGCGTAAAACGGAACAACTGAAGACCAAGGTTAAAAATTTGGCTGGAGCCCACAGGGAAAGATGTAGAACCAGGAAAAGAGAAAGAATGACCAAAATTAACTTCCCACAGACAGGAGAGTGCTTCATAACAAAGGATATGATCAACAGTCAAATGTCAGAAGTGGCAAAGAGGATGAAATTGTGGAAAGTGCATTAAGTGTATTATTTCTGTGTTACTAAAGGCTTCCAAATAATAGCTTCTGAGAGCGGTAGAATCTGAAGTCACATGTTAGGGAGATTACAGAAGTGCAGGGGTAGGGATGAAACAGAGAAGTTGCCATAAATATTGAGGCATCTTTCCTTGTACATCACAATGTTGAATAGCAGACCACTTGGTCATCATGTCAAGCATAAGTGTGAGTATTTTCTGGGGTATACACAAGTTACAAGATAATTGTAAAGGTTCACCTGCTACCACCGTCAACTAACTCAGGCCCAACATACATTCATTGCTCTTAAATTAGGCTGGTAATGAGACTGATGCCACCACTGAGTGCTACACAAAGCAGCAGGGATGGATGATACTTCAAGCCTCTGACGTAGCTACTGCATTTTCTTTTCTTACCCTTGGGCTGCTTACTGAGTGAACCCAATTTCCCCCATGACTCCAGCTACTACCTGTAACCATCCAGCTCTCAAATTTCCTCTCCCTAGGTCCAGGCACCTGTTCCCATGTGCTTATCAGACACCTCAAACTGGATGCTCCATCGGCATCTCAAGTTCAAAATGGCCAGTACTGAACTAATCATTTTACCTCTAAACCTACTCTCTTACACCCCATGTTATTTCTCTCACCAAATGGAACTGCAGTCAGCCAGTACCCCAGAGCAGAAAGCTTCCTCGCACCCACATACAATTATCACCAAGTCCTGTAGCCTCAATGTCCTGCTCCGGCTCTTCATTCCCAGAGCTACTGCTTTGGTCCCAGCATTCCTCCTGCTTTGCCCACATCTGTTCAGTCAGTTAGTCATTTGGTCATTAAGTACATCCTTATTGAGCACTTACTATGCCAGGCACTCTGCTATGAGTTAGAGAGACAGGGAAGAAAAAAACCCAAGTTCCTGACTTCATGGAGCTTACACTCTAAGGAGGAGACAGATACTAAACAAATTAATATAAAATATTAAGTAGTCATTAGCGCTTAAAAGAAAAAAAAATAATAAAGGGGGTAAGATGGAAAAAGAAAGACCAGGAAAATTCTGGAGCCTGAATAAAATGAAGAAAAAGACACGTAACTGACTGGTGGCAAAGCATTAAAACCAGAAGGTAACCAGTGTGGAGGCCCAGAGGCAGGAGCCCGTTGGGTGAGTCCAAGAACCAGTAAGAAGGCCAGTGTGGACAGAGGAGTTAGTGAGGGGAGAAAGGTCAGAAGGAAGTAGGAGGGCAGCCAGGGACCACGTGTGTCCTGTACGGCCTGGGGCCGTGACATGGAATTAGAGCATGAAGGAAGGCTATTGAGATATCTTGAGAAAAACCAATTACCTGATTAAATTTAGAGTTTTAAAGGGCCCCTCCAGGTGCTGAGTGTAAAATAGACTTTAGGAAGGCAGGTAGAACAGGAAAATCCGTTCAGAAGTTATTCTAATAGTCAAGGCAAAAGATACAGAGCTTTTGACTAGTGGTGAAAGTTGTGAGAAGTGCTCCGATTCTGAGAACTACCAGGATTTGTGGATGGACTGGATGGAGAGTGAGAGAGAAAGAAGGTCTAGAATAATTTCTAGGTTCACAGTCTGAGCATCTAGGTGAAGTGGATGCCATTTGCCAAGATGGGAATTCACAGGGGTGAGTATGGTGAAGACCAAGAATCCACTGTTAGGTTCGGTGGCGGTGAAGACACTGAGAACTTGGCAGGTGTCATTTCAGTGGAGTAGAAGGAGGAAAGCCTGGCTGGAGTTGAATAAACAGAGCTCAGGTATCTCTTCCTCCAGAAAGCTCTGCCGATACCCAGAGCTTCCACTTCTCCCGCCACCAGACACACAAGGAGGACACACACCTCACACACCCATATACATATATATCCCATCCACTCATTCCATACCCACACACTTCACTCTCTCACACACACACACACACACACACACACACACACACACACACACACACACACTCACATTTCATTCGCTGTGAATTTGACCCCCCTTTACTGTGCTACTTGAGTTCTTGGGTTCATTTCTGCCTTAATTCATTTAATTTACAGTTGGTCGCCCAACCACAAGGTGACTGTGGCATCTAGCTCTAGGAAGCACCATTCACATAGACTGGAGAGTGGCTGGTACCCTTGGGGTCCAGCTGTGCAGGGCTCTGTCTCCACGTGACCATCTGCAAATTGAAGAGAGAGACTGTGTCTTATTCATCCATATGCTAATCTCTTGGCCAACGTGGGAACCTAGAAGACATTTGTACACAATTGTTAAAGAAAGGATTATCAGACAAATTTGCCACAGTCCATATTCCTCTCTCCATCCCCCTCAACGTCCTCTAAATGTGGATCCTAAAATGAAAACAATAATATCATATTGACATGTACACACTGCTATATTTAAAATAACATGCCTTTCCATGAAAAAAATAAAATAAAAATTAAAAAAATGAATAATATCATAAAATTCAACAAACAAAAATACACCACGTTTTTGTATAACAGTCTATTATAGACACCAAATGATGTGCTTTCACATATTTTATTCAATCAACTTTACAAGTTGGAGTGGTACTTGAGAATCAATAAGATTTTAGGAACTCAGTTATAAATCTCAATCCAAATCTAACCAGAGAGGACAAATAATACAGTGAAACATCCACCAGTTCCCCAAATGGATGCATTTAAACATATCCACTATAAAGCAGGTTTGAGTAGACCAACCTACACTTTTGAGTAATAAAAAAGTGGGGTCAGGGAAGTGCATTTTTGGTCACTGAAATTCTATAGGCACCACATTCCAGGTATAAAAGAGATGGCAAGAACATATACTGTGGCAAAGAATGATTTATGGGCACCTATAACAGATGCAACTATGTGATAGGTGGCCCTTCCCAGTCGTCTTCTGAAATTTCAACATAGTACACATCCCCAGAGGCTCTTGTTAAAATTCAGATTTTTGTTCAGTAGGTCTGGGGTGGAGCCTGAGTTCTGCATTTTTTAAAAAAAACTCCAAGGTAATGCTGACGATGCTGGTCCATGGGCCACAAGACTTCATAGAAAAAGTTCTAAGTAAAGTTCCTTCTTAGCTCCCTATTTACACTGAATTGCCATGTTTCATTACACAAAGAATCTGTTTCAACAAACCGGTGTTCGTTTTTACATGTGGTATCACTTTACAGCCACCAACTTGAAGGGGGTGGGTGTGCAAGGGGCAGATTTCACCCAGTTAGCGCAAATGAGGCAAAGAGATTTCCTCTAAGCGAGCATGTTTGGTAGGAAAAAGTTCGGTTTGGTAGGAAAAAGTTCTGTTTGGTAGGAAAAAGTACTGTTCCACTAGAATCAGGGGCACCATCTTTGTAAAAGTTGTCCCTGGCCAGAACCGGCTCCAATCACGTTTCATGCCTAATACTATAATAAGCATTTTTTCTTTAATAAGTGAACTTGGCAATGTAGACAGCCTCCTTGGTGTGGTCTCCAGAGCTCCTGTGTGATTACAGTCCCTACTGAATTAAAGTAGAATTTTACAAGGGATGGAGAGAGATAGACTAAGGCTACCATGGAGCAAAGAAAGAGCTTGAACCCATCAAAAAAAGAATAGTAAGTGGGAACTGTTAATCCACGAGGGCAGAATTGCTGAGCCAAGTAGCAGTAGTGGTTGAGAAAGAAGTGAAGGGAAATGACGATAACTATGTACCATAGAGATATCAGTAATATCTACCTTACTGGGCTGCTCTGAGAATCAAGCTTGATGAAGTTACTGAAAATGCGTCCAACATTTTAAAGGACTAGACAGATGTTTACAGGTATTATAAGAGCATCATCACTTACAAAATGTTATTTTACACTCTGTATACTTCAAAAGGGGGCAAGGCATAAAGCGTGATCATAGGCAGTTAGAAGACCTGGGTTAACTTTGCTCTGTTACATACCCTTTTTGAACCCAAGTTTCTTCATATGCAAAATGAGAATATAAAATCAATAATGTAAAATATACATTTTAGGTTATCTCTGTGTAAAATTCTTACAACCAGCTTAAGAGGAAAGGGTAACCATGTAACAATATGTTTGGCTGCAGGAAAGTGAATCCCTGACTAACAGAGACCTAATAAAAATGGGGTACATGATGCTTTTCTTACATAACAGGAAATCAGGAGGTCAGCCATGGTTGGAGTCAACCCAGTTGCTGAGTAATCTCTTCTAAGATTCAGACTTTTCTATCTTTCATTCAGCCATCCTTAGCACATTGGATTTTGTCCTCTACTTATCATTTTATAGTCACAACATGGTTGTCATACTTCAGTTATCACAGTTGCATTCAAGGAAGAGGGAGGGAGAAAATGGGCTTGAGATGTGGCACTAGCTGTGTCTGTGCCATTTTACGAGGGAAGTAAATGTTTTCCAGAATTTTCCACCCCACCTCAGCAGACAATTACTTACAACTCGTTGGGTACTTATATCTCTACTTACATCAACTTGCTGCATCACACATCTCTGGCTGCAAGGCTGGCTGGAAAATTCATACTTAGCTTTTCAAGATGATAGTAGAGGTAGGCTAGGGTAAAAGAGAATGAGATTGGTAACTTAACACTGTCTGAAGGGCAGGAACTATCAGCATTTTACTTTCAGTGAAGGCTCAACAGTGTTAAATGACTCACCTGAATTCACTGAGTAAATCTTGAAATAGAACTTGCTTTGGGGACCATAATAAGTTGAAAATATTATATGGCCTGTTTTAAAATATAACTTTAATTAAGTTTAATTAAATTTAACTTAAATTAACCTGGGATTGTGCTTGATACCTGGCATATGCCGAATGAGTACTTGTTGATCACCTGAATGGCTGCAAACCAAACCCCAAATTTGACATGTCACCTTCCTTTTCTTGATAAGCGTTTTTTTTCTTTTGGAGATGCACAGTCTAGAACCCCTCTACATCTGAGGCTCTGGGTGTAAGAACATTGTGTTCTCCAAAACATATACTAATAATTCTTTTAAATGCGCTAATCTCTTAAATTACGTAGAAGACAAAACGTGGAGTTCCAAACCAAAGTGATAGTAATACTAGCTTTTAGATTAATAATTTTTAATGTATTAGTCTCTTAAATCATGCAGAAAATAAAAAGTGGGGTTATAAATCATTGTTGCAGTATCACCAGCTTTTATATTTGCTCAAGTCTCTGCCTTCACTGAGATCTTTGTCTCTTCATACAGCTCTGAGTTACTGTATAGTATCCTTCCATTTTAGCCTGCAGGACTCCCTTGAGCATTTCTTGCAGAGCTGGTTTAGTGGTAACAAACTCCCTCAGCTCTCATTTACCTGGAAATGTGTTAATTTCTCCCTCACTTTTAAAGGACAGTTTTGCCAGATACAGGATTCTTCGTTGACACTTTTTTGGTTTTGTTTTTTTAGCACTTTGAATATATTGGCTCACTGACTTCTGACTTCCAAAGCTTCTGATGAGAAATCTGCTGATAATCTTATTGAGGATCCCTTGTGTATGATTATTTCTTTATCTCTTCCTGTTGTCAAGATTCTGTCTTTTGAAAGTCTGATTACAATGTATCTGGGTTAGGGTCTTTCTGAGTTCATCTTTCTTTGAGTTTCTTGGTTGTTTATATTCATGTCTTCGTGAAATTTGGGTAGTTTTCATCCACTATTCTTTCAAATATTCTGTTTGCCCTTTTGTCTCACTTCTGTTTCTTTTTTTTGTTGTTTTTTTTTTGCGGTACATGGGCCTCTCACTGTTGCGGCCTCTCCCGTTGCGGAGCACAGGCTCCGGACGCGCAGGCCCAGAGGCCATGGCTCATGGGCCCAGCTGCTCCGCGGCATGTGGGATCTTCCCGGACCGGGGCACGAACCCGTGTCCCCTGCATCGGCAGGTGGACTCTCAACCACTGCAGCACCAGGGAAGCCCATCACTTCTGTTTCTGAGATTCCCACAATTCATGTGTTGGTCTGTTTTGTGGTATCCCGCAGGTCTATTAACTTAGGCTCTGTTAACTTTTCTTCAGTCTTTTTTCTTTCTGTTCCCTAGACTTTATAATTTCTATTATCATGTCTTCAAGTTTGCTAATTCTTTATTCTACCTGCTCAAATCTGCCTTTGAATTCCTCTAGTGAATTTTCCATTTCAGTTGTACTTCTTAGTTCTAGAATTTCTTTTTGGTTTACCTTTATGTTTTCCATCTCTTTATTTGATATTTCTGTTTTGTTCATACTTTGTCTTCTTGGCTTTATCCATGTATTCCTTTAATTCTTTGAGCATTTTTAAGACAGTTATTTTAAACTCTTTGTCTAGTAGATCTGCCATCAGGTCTTTTCAGCAGCAGTCTGTTGATTTATTTTTTCCTTTGAATGGGCCATACTGTACTGTTTCCTTCTATGCTTTGTGATTGTGTTGTTGTTGAAAACTGGACAGTTGAATGTAATGATGTGGTAGTTCTAGAAATCAGATTCTCCCTCTTCCTCAGGGTTGGCTGAATTTTTGCTGTCTTTTTACTATCCTTTTTTTTTAATATTGTTGGAGGCTGTATCTGTGCCAAGGATCAGCTTGAGGTGTAAACTTAAGGTCTTCTTAGGTCTTTTCTGAGTCTTTCCCTTTCCCTGTGCATGCATGGTGACTTTCTATGTTCTTTTTTTAATTTTTATTTTATTTTCTAGCTTTATTGAGATACAATTGACATTCCGCACTATACAATTTTAAGGTGTACAGCATAATAATTTGACTTACATATATTGTGAAATGATCACGATAATTAGTTTAGTTAGCATCCATCATCTCCTATAGATACAAAAAGAAAAAAATATGTTTTTTCCCTTGTATTGAGAACTCAGAATCTATTCTCTTAACAACTTTCAAATATACCATACAGCAGAGTTAGCTATAGTTGTCATGTTGTACGTTACATTCCTAGGACTTATTTATCTTGTAACCGGCAGTTTGTATATTTTCACAGCCTTCATCCAATCCTCCTTCTCCACCCTACCACTTCTGGTAAACTCTTTTCCTCTGTCTGACTTATTTCACTTAGCATAATGCCCTGAATTCCCATCCATGTTGTCTCAAATGGCAGAATTTCCTTCTGTTTTATGGCTGAAATATATATATGATATATATGATATATATATCATATATATATATCATATATATATCATATATAATATATATTATATATATATCATATATATATATATATGCCACAACTTCTTTATCCATTCATTCCTCAGTGGACACTTAGGTTGTTTCCATGTTTTTCCTATTATAACCAATGCTGTTATGAACATGAGGGTGCAGATATCTCTTCAACATAGTATTTTCATTTCCTTTCAATATATTCCCAGAAGTGAAATTACTGGATCAGATAGTAGTTCTAGTTTTAAGATTTTGAGGTTCCTCTGTATTGTTTTCCATAGTGGCCGCATCACTTTACAGTCCCACCAACAATGCACAAGGGTTCCCTTTTCTCCGCATCCTCACCAGCATTTGTTATCTCTTGTCTTTTTGATGATAGCATTCTGACAGACATGTGGTGATGTCTCATTGTGGTTTTGATTTCCGTTTCCCTTAGGATTAGTGATGTTGAGCATGCATGGTGACTTTTCTAATTTCTTCTTACGTGTGCAGTTGCTTTTGAATATCCTAGTCTTTCATATCTGATTCCCAGAGGAAAACCAAAAAATAAGGAGTGGGAATAAAGGGCACCAGCCCTTTTAATCCCCTAGGAGTCATGTCAGCCAGAGGTGAAGGAGCCTGCAACAATGGGGGAGGTGCAACAACAATGACTGCCCACCTCTTTCTCTGCACCTCTGAGATCAGAAGTAGCAATCAGCAGTCAGAGCATAGATCCCTGATATTTGTAGAACAGGGTCATACAATAGTTTCTGCCCTCTGTGATGTTAATTTTGCATGTCAACTTGACTAGACAAAGGGATGCCCAGAGAGTTGAATTACACCTTCAGCTTTAATGGTTTTCCAGCTTGCAGACAGCAGACTGTGGGACTTCTCAGCCTCTGTAACCACATGAGCCATTCCTATAATAAATCTCCTCTTCTTTTAGCTGTATCTATCCATATCCTATTGGTCCTGTTTTTCAGGAGAACCCTGATTAAAATGCCCACCCTTGCTCCCATAGGTTGCATTCTAGCTGTTCCTGGAACACCTGCACACCTGCCTGCCATGAGGCTGGTGTTTGGGGAGGGGTAGCAGCTACTGTGCTAAGAGCTAAAATTGACTGAAATTAACCACAATTTACCATCCAAGTCTTTCCCTGAAAGTTTCAAGCCTTCAACAGACTCTAGAGTTTCAAAATAGTTACATCAGACAGATTCTGCCAATACAATTTTTGTCTAGGTGGGGAGACAAATTCCTCATGCTTCCTACTCTGCCATCTTCCCAGAATCCCAGGAATAATGATTCTTACAATTATGGAGTCTAAATCTCCTTTTCAAGCATTCAACCTTCCCACACTTATTTTCTGGGAAGTGAAAGCCCCACTTTTTAGAAGAAGGGACTAGAGACAAACTGAATTAAGGTTAGCCACCCAGAGAAAATATCCAAAATCTTCCCTTAAAATGTCTAATTTTTCTTCCTCATTAACAAAAAAAAGGTTACTGTATATTCTTCAAAAGGCAACTACAATTTACATTCATCACTGGCATTCTAGGAGCCTGGCCCTGAGATAAAATATCTGCACAGGTTAAAATAAAATAAAATAAAATACATTGTATATTTTATCAAATATAAAACTATTATGAGGAATGGTTTTCGTAACATTCTTTTTGAAACTTGAGCACTATAATACAAATGTTTTGATCCAATTGGGTATATTAAGTAGATATAGTGGCTGTGAAACTTGTTACAGAAAATATACTCAAGCTGCCAATCGTAGTTATTAAAGTATGTCTGTCTCCACTGCAATAATCAATTTGGTCTTCTCTTTAAATATCAAATTAGGGACTGCTTGTACAAAACAGAATGATTTTGATTATGTCGTTTTTTGGGTTTTTTTTTTGTGGTACGCGGGCCTCTCACTGTTGCGGCCTCTCCCGCTGGAGAGCACATGCTCCGGATGCGCAGGCTCAGCGGCCATGGCTCACGGGCCCAGCCGCTCCGCGGCACGTGGGAGCTTCCCGGACCGGGGCACGAACCCGTGTCCCCTGCATCGGCAGGTAGACTCTCAACCACTGCGCCACCAGGGAAACCCGATTATGTCGTTTTTTTAGATGAATTTTTATTGTGTGAAAAATCATACTTATTGTTTACCGTGGTGTGCTGACAGTCAGTGTGCTCTGAGTCCCCTAGATCTGGTCACTCAGTCTCTGCTGACATTCGGTCCTCTTCACCCCCCCCCCCCCCCCACCAAGTACTGGGTCGCTTGAACATCTGTCATTGCTATGGATTAATCGCTTGATTTTGTGTTTTATTATTTGGTAGTGAAATTTTATAAACTCTCCTAATTGTAAGTTCTTCAAGGATAAGGACTGTGCCTTCCATTTCCTGTACAAATGTCCCCACGTGACCAAATAACAATCAACATAAAAGATGGTGTTGATCAAATTACTCATGTGGGGATGACATTAGACATCAGTTTACTGCATCTATGAAAATAATATTTATTCCGGCTTCTTGACAATGGTTCATTACAACTTTCTTGAGCTTTATTTCTTTTCTCTTTCTGATGAGCTAAATGAAGCAACTATAATTAAAATTTTAATAAAGAAAAGGAAAGAGATTCCAAATGACAGAGCATACAGCGTTATATAGACAAATATATCTGAATAGTTGACTAACATTTATTTTTTATTCGGTGATTTGCATTATTTCAACACAACGTTGGCTCAGTCTGACTAATATGATCAGTTCTCCCTTCCCTTCGTTCTAAGAAACAGAGGTTGTAAAACAGACACCTAACTAGTTTTCTTAAGGGACATATGAGAAAATAGTTATTGGAGTCCTGATGGCCCATTTGGTTTGCTTTCAAGTCCATACATTCTCCTTCTACATTCTTACTTTTTTCTTATTCCCACAAGTCAATTTCTGCATTCATCATGGGGTGTATGGAAAGTAATGTTGTCATAGTTTTGTGCTTATGTTTGCAAGCCAGCTTTGAGATCCTTGATAAAAGGTACCATCACAAGCTCAAAATATTTTTCTTTTATTACTAAGCAACACAAATAACAATTGTTCCAAAGAGTCAGAAAGATTGTAATATACATGCATTGATAAGCTCCACAAAACGGAAAAAAAAGAATCTATGGATGGGCAGATCTGCTGCATTCAGGGTCATTGAGAGTCTCACATTCATTTTTAAAGGGATTTGGGTACTGAAAACAAGCAGGAAGTCACATTTTTGGCAAATGTGAAGAAATTCAAATCCCTAACAGTGGTCAAAATTCTGCATTCACAAAAGCTGAGTGGGCTCTAAACTTGGCAAACATGCGATTTCAGCCCCTTTCAAAGAGGGGGGAAATGCTTTAAAAGGCTAAAAAGCAAAAGCATCTTGGACATTAAATAGGTTTTTTTTTTCCCCAAAATAAAGACTCTGATGAGTTATGTGTAAAGGAATCAGAAACACATGGATTAAGCTTTACTTAAAACAAACATAGGTTTAAATGTGGAGAGAAAGCCATAAGCAAAGTCTGTTAAGAGCTTCTTTCAATCCCAAATATTTGCAGAAAGTGTTGGCTTTTCCAGCACATCACAATCTTTCTATATCTAGTTTGATGGCATCATGCACTAGAAATTGCCACTTACCTAGTATTTTTCTGGCCCCAATACGGCTGCCATTTGCTCCCTATTGTTCATCTTCCCCAAATCCTAATTGATTGTTCTCTATGCCATGCGAATGCTCATTTACAGAAGCAGACTCACAGAGCCACAGATAGCCAACTCCATGCTTTTGAATTTGAGGCATGTTCTGTGCCTGAACAGTACCTATAAACATTACCAGGTGTATCTTATAGGCGTTGTTTCTAGAATGGCCATCTCGCTATGCTTTCTGATGCTTCTCCAGCCACTCTGGCTAAATTGGTTTCATGTGCCATTCTCTCTAGATTCATGGAAGGCTGGTTTTTCTCTGGCAGTGGGTGACATTTTCCTGGCCCAGCAATCACATGCCTAGGAGGTTTCTACTCTTGCATGAAGGCGAATTCTGGCCAAAGGAGCCTGGCTGACATGCTGGAGGCTCAAATCCTCCAGACACACAGAGCATAGACAGAGAGCAACTGGCGCCATGCTGCACATTCCCACCCGTCTTCAGCGTTCCCAGCACATGAGGGTGAGTCAAAGGTCTTCCCTTTGTTTTCAACAAGTGAAATTAGGTCTCAATGATCTAAATGCTGAGTTAGAGCTCAGCTCACGGAGAAAATGGGGAGAATCGGAATACAGTTGTCTGAGTTGAAAGCAGTGGGTCTCTAACTTGACTGTGAGTTATTGGCATGGCCTAGGAAGCTTAAAACACCCTGATGTCCAGGTCCCCTGCCCAAGAATTCTGATACAATTGACCCCGTATGTAGCCTGAACATCTAGATTTTAAAAAATTCTCCAGATGATTCTACCGTGCATCCGGGGTAGAGAAACTCTCAACTAGGGCTTCAGGGTTGATTATCATAAAGAAGCTAAGTATTGGTATAGAATCATGGTGTTCAAACCTGGCTGCATATTAGAATCACCTCTGGTGACTTTTTAAACTATAATACTAACGGCCACTCCTGGAATTTCTTAGTTATATAATATTTACTATGGTCTAAGCTCTGTTCTAAATGTGAGGTATATACACACACAACGTATTATGCTCTGGTCTGCGTGTGTTCTAAGCTATTGGTCTAAGCTCTATTCTAAGTGGATATATACAGAACAAGCCTATAAACTAGGTACTTGTAGTATCTACCTCCAAAATGGCCCCCAGTGACCTTTGCTTACTGACACAAAGGTATCGCCTCCTCCCAAGCTGAATCAGTGTTGGTCTGTATGACCTAAGGAATACTGCAGGAGTGATGATGTACGACCTTAAAGGCTAGGTCATAAAAGGCATTGCAAGTTCCACCTTGGTCTCTTGGGTCATTTGCTTTGGAGAAAGTCAGACAGCATGCCATGTGGACTCTCAAGCAGTCCGTACAGAGGGCTTTGTGGAGAAAATCTGAAGCTTCCTGCCAATAATACCATTGGCACCATTTTGTCCTTCATGTGAGCAAACCACCTTGGAAATGGGTCCTCCAGCCCTAATCGAGCCATCAGATGACTGCAGCCCTGGCTTAGAGAAACCCTGAGCTGAAACTGCCCCACCGAGCTGCTCCTGCATTCCCACCCAGAAAAACCACGAGAGATCTTAAGCCATGAGTGTTTTGGGTGATTCACTATGCAACATTAATGGGATACCATTATTAGTTCTATTTTACAGTTGAAGAAACTGAGTCATGGAGAAATTAAGTAACTTACTTAAGATTATACAGCTATAAAGAATATGTATTTGGGAACTAAATTAGGTGATTTATCCCAAAATCTGTGCTCTTAAAAATGATGCAGTAAAGTCACTCATGAATCTGTTAAGAAACTCTTGATGGAGAAGAAGTTAAAATGGCAATGATAAGCCAGAAAAAGTTGATTCATGCAAATATCTGACCTATTTTGCATGCATTGTCAGTTGTTTCAGAATTACTAGATTATCAAAATCGTATCCTTCCCATAGTCATCCTACACTTTCTATTATTTCCTTTAGCACATGGCTTTGAAGGAGCTCTCAGAGTCTCATCCACTCCAGCCCTGTGGGTTTTTTTTACCAAAACACAGACTATGGAGTCTATATTCAGATGGATCAACAAATATTTCCTCATATCTAAAATTGTTTTCTGCTTTAACTTAAACCTTCGTTTAGGTTTTTGCAATCTTTGAGAACTAAACAGCTGTTTATATTTTAAAGAAATCCTTCTACGTGGTTTAGGGAAAGTCCAGATGTTTAAGAGGCAAAAGGACTTTTCCTCGGTCTGTGCTGTGTGACTTTGGGCAAAGTATTGGGTGCCCAGGTGTCACTATTAGGGATGCTGATTAAAGTCCTGGGATGGAGCCTAGGCATTCTGGGTCTTTTTAAAGCTCCCTGTGTAACTCAATGTGCAACCAGAATTGTAAACTACTGATGTAACCTCTTGCAGTCTCAGTCTCCTTACTTGCTAAGTACAGGTAATAATAATACTGAGCCCTTGGTGTTTTTTTCTGTTTTTTGTTTGTTTGTTTGTTTGTTTTGTGAGGATCAAGGTTAAGCAGGGAACAAGTTGCCACTTAAAGCAACAGGACAAATACATCATTTCTACCGAAGCACTATTTTAGTTGAAAACAAAAAAGTAACACTAAAAAGAAATGAACTATCAAGCTATGAAAAGACACGAAAGAAACTTAAATTACTATTACTAAGTGAAAGAAGCCAATCTGAAAGCCTATGTACTGTATAATTCCAACTATATGACATTCTGCAAAAGGCAAAACTATGGAGACAGTAAAAAGATCAGTGGTTGCCAGGGGTTAGGAGGGAACGAGAGATGACTAGGCAGAGCACAGATTCTTAGGGCAATGAAACTATTCTCTATGATGCTGTAATGGTGGACATATTTCATTATGTATTTGTCAAAATTACAGATTGTACAGCACCAAGAGTGTAAACTGTGGACTTTGGGTGATAACAACACATCAGTGTATGTTCATGAATTATAACAATGTACCACTCTGGTGGGGGACATTGAAAATGGGGAAGGTTATACATGCAGGGATCGGGGTAGGAAGCATATGGGAGATCTCTGTACCTTCAGCTCATTTTTTTTTTAAAAGAAGATGTTGGGGGTAGGAGTTTATTAATTAATTAATTTTTGCTGTGTTGGGTCTTCGTTTCTGTGCGAGGGCTTTCTCTAGTTGTGGCAAGCAGGGGCCACTCTTCATCGCGGTGCGCAGGCCTCTCACTATTGCGGCCTCTCTTATTGCGGAGCACAGGCTCCAGACGCGCAGGCTCAGTAGTTGTGGCTCACGGGCCTAGTTGCTCCGCGGCATGTGGGATCCTCCCAGACCAGGGCTCGAACCCGTGTCCCCTGCATTAGCAGGCAGATTCTCAACCACTGTGCCACCAGGGAAGCCCCCTTCTGCTCATTTTTGCTGTGAACTTAAAACATCTCTAAAAAAACATTAAGTTCATTTGAGAAAAAGAGTAGATGTATTAGAAAATAGATTTTAAATTGCTTAGATTTTAAAGATGAAACATTAGACTTATGTAGAATGTTGGACTTCTAAACGGGCTGCTTTGGATTATACTCCCTGATCATGAATAAATAATTTAATTTCTCTCCATTTGAGGTGACTGAGTGGAGGTATTAGTTTTATATTCCAGTTTATTTGCATTTAGGGATCAGGAGAGGTGTATGAGTTTCCTAGGGGGTGTCATTAAAAACTACCACAAACTGGCTGGCTTCAAACAACAGAAATCAATTCTCTCACAGTTCTTGAGGCTAGAAGTCTACGATCAGTGTGTCAACTGAGTCATGCTCTTAGGGGAGGATCCCTTCTTGCCTCTTCCAGCTTCTGCAGCATCAGGCGTTCCTTGGTTTATGGCTGCATAGATCCAATCTCCGCTTTCCTCTTCACATGGCTTTCTTCCTTTATCTTCATGTGGCTATCTTCCTAAAGGACACCAGTCACATTGAATTAGGAGCATAGGAGCATGTTATACTCCAGTATGACTTCATCTTAATTAATTCCATCTGCAACAATCCTAATTCCAAATAAGGTCATATTCTGAGGTCCTAAGGGTTAATTAAGACTACAGGGGTGTCGGGGGCAGGGCACAATACAACCCATACCAAGAAGATACATGACACAAGATATGCTCACAGATCTTGGTTCACTGAAGAGATGTGCTAATAGGTGTCTGTCCAGAGAGAGATGGCTTCAATTGTTTCCAATCTGGGTGGTAGTTAGCCCAGCTATTAAGATGCATCCAGTTCCTTTCATAAGAGCATGATATCAATAGTTGTAGTGTAACTAGGCTGATATCTGTGTCCTCACTTTGCCTCACTTTGGATTCTTGGCATCTTTGAACCTTCACTGAATTAGATGAGAAAGTGGGGTCACACATTCACTTTAATTGCCAAAAAAAAAAAAAAAAGATACGTACCCCTGATGCTATCCCTTTGAAAACACGGGGGATTAGCACACATTGCTAGTATCTCTGTCATGTTGCAAACTCTCTTTCTGTACTACACAAACTCCTAGCCAACCTAAGAGCTTTCATACAGATGAAGCCACTCTTGTAAATTAATATCTGATTTAAAAAGAGAGCCTTTAAATACACAAGCCCTTCCCTGGTTCCCCTTCCAGAGAACAGAGAAGCTCTGAACTCGTTCCTAAGCTGAAGGACCCATCAGACCAGCACAGAATGGGGATTATTTTTGGCTACTGTGGTGTGGATGTTTATTTATCACAGAGAAAGTTAAAATGACCTGTATATACTTTTGAGAACGCCAGGAATGATTATCTGGCTTGAATGAGAGTGATGGCGATGTTTCACAAAGCACACTGAGACTTAATAAATGGTAAAAGCTCTTTTCTTCAGAAAGTGTGGTATAAGTAGAGGCTTTTAGAGAAACTGTCTGACTGAATCTTCTCAAGGTACTGTTGTGTCAAAATAATCAACAACTATGTATTGAGTTCCTCTACGGCACACGAGTCTTACAGGCAACATACCGCATACAACAGTCAAGGAGCTTCTTTATGAGATTTAAGGCTCTTCTTGTGAAATATCGGGAGAATTACTTGCTTTTGATTGCATTCTCCTCGGAAGAGTTCTTTGACTCTGGTATCCCCTGTTTCAGGTGATAGAGAACCACTTCCCAAATGGAAAAACTTGGAGAAAACCTTCAAAGCTTCCAAGATCCTTTATGCTCTGGCTTCTACCTCACTCATATGCCTCTTTTCCTACACCTCCTCTCCTTTATTTGTTGCTCCAATCTGCAGAATGTCTAAATCAGGCCATGTCATATGTCCATCTTTTTTTCCAAACCATTTTCTCTGCTTTGAGTGGCCACTCTTTTTCTATGATCAAGGGGAAAAATCAAAGTACCCATTAAAATGCAGCTGAAGTGTTATATCTCTGTAAAACTTCCTCTGATTTCCCCAGGATTAGTAATATATATATATATTTAAGTTAAACATTTTTTAGTGGGTCTAAGTGAAGAGGAAAAGTCTTCTATTATTCCTTAGATCCCCAGGCCCACTTCCAAGAGCAAACCATGTTTAACTTGTTTGTGTTTAGATTTCTTATTTATTGCCACATTTCTAAGGAAAGTTGATTTATCACTGTTCTGAATTATTTTTTGACCACTGCTGTGAAAGAAGAGGATTCAGCTCTCATGTTCTTCCCTACCTTCCTAATACCCCTAAATTTTTCAGTTACCTTTCTTCTGTTGCCGTTTAGGTTCATCTGCTATTTTTATAACTTTGATGTTTGTAAATTCTCTAGTTTCAGTCCCATCAACTTTAGGCAAATATGTCTTGAATCCCTGGTTTGTAAAATGAGAAAATTATGACTCCTATACTCCCCTCCATTTTTCCTTCACTCTCCATTTTCTTACTTCTTTCACAGAAACCATTACTTCTACATTATCAAGTTTTTTTTTGTTTGTTTTTGTTTTTTTGCGGTACGCGGGCCTCTCACTGTTGTGGCCTCTCCCGTTGCGGAGCACAGGTTCCGGACGCGCAGGCTCAGCGGCCATGGCTCACGGGCCCAGCCGCTCCGCGGCATGTGGGATCTTCCCGGACCGGGGCACGAACCCGTGTCCCCTGCATCGGCAGGCGGACTCTCAACCACTGCGCCACCAGGGAAGCCCCATTATCAAGTTTTATAATATGTATACAGAAGATGTCTTTAAGTTTCTAGATTTCATATAAAATATTTTGTCACAATTAGAAATCAGTAAAAGAGAGTTCTGCTTCCAGTAACGGCACCCTAGGTAATTCACACCAAGGAAGTAAATCCAGCATTTGGGGCTGTTTCTCCCCTAGGGGTAGGTTCTAATTCAAACATAGATTGCTTAGAAGATGAGCTAGACTTTTTAAAATAGTCTTACCAAGCTACAGGATAAAAATTAGAGCTCAGGATTTGCAAACTGGATGAGCATGGTAAACCACTGAGGTTTTGACTTGGAACTCTGAAGGGCTATACTCTAGGAAAAACAGTGAACCAGAAATAGGATGGAACTGGAGCCCAGCTCTGGAAACATCTCAGTTCTTCAGAAGTAGACATACATTCTCTCTGGAGAAATATAACATTATCTTAGACCTCAAATTAATTCTATATTTTTTCATAGATAATGTCTAGCACTCAAATAAAAATAGGAATAAGGAGATAAAAAGTGACTTAAGAAGAAGAAGAAGGAAGAGGGAAACGAGGGGAGGAAGAGGAGAGAGAGGAGGAGGCGGCAAGATATAAACAACATACAATAGATACAGACTCACAGGGATTCAGAAATAGTTATGAGACACAAACTTTAAAATAATCATGCTTGATGTGTTCAAGGAATTAAAAGACAAGACTGAGAATTTCAGCAGAGAAGTGGAAACCATAAAAGGGGAAAATCAATAGACAGTACTTAGAATATATTGACTGCAAAATATTTTTTTGCAAAGGATTGCAAAATATTGTTTACTATAAAACCAACTAGTATGATCAGAGATAAAATAATTTCTATGCCTTTAGAGCAGTGCCACTCAAATAGAAAAATGTTACAAGAACACGAATGAATGAAATCTCTTTTCTTTCACCATATGTGAATTCTTCACAGCACTTGAATTCCTCCAAACCATGCCAAATGTTTGGTTGCTTCCTAATATAGATTATAATTAGCTTATAAAGTGTAGGTTTTTTCCTATAGTTTCTGACTGTTATGCTTTTTGTTTTGTTTTTTACTGAGAAAAGAAATATATACCACCTTTACTACATGAATGGGCTATCCCAACTTCTTAATTACATTATTCAGTTAACTGTATAATATTTTCATTTTGAAAATTCTTTTTTCTCTGAGGAACAGATATTCATGTTCAAACTTGGACTTAATGTGTTCTTTGCTGTGTAGTTATCTCCCAATATTCTTCTGTGCACTGAATTAGCTCCCTTCTCTCTTCAACTCTATGTTCTTTTTTCGTATTCTTTTCTTGTTTTGCTACTTTATTCTCATATAATTTTTACAACAGTGGTGCATGGGAGATAAACTTTCTAAGTCTTTGCATTTTTGAAAATGCAGAATGCATACTTCTAGGATCATCTTATTAGTTACACCATTCTGAACTTTTTAACATAACGTGTCTGGTTTTGCTTTTTTCCCCTATTTATACAGCTCAGCACTTAATGTGAAGATTGATAATGTTACAATTTTTCCTTCTTGGATTATTTCTCTTGTTCATTTTCTCTTTTTTCACTTTTGACATTTTTATTAAACAGATGTTGGATGTATTAAATTCATTTTACAAATCTTATAATTTTTTCTTTTTTTCAGGTTTAATTTTTCTATTGAAGTATAGTTGATTTACAATATTGTGTTAATTTTTACTGTACAGCACAGTGATTCAATTATACAATACATATACATTCATTCTTTTTTTATATTCTTTTCCATTATGGTTTATCACAGGATATTGAATATAGTTTCCAGTATACAGTAGGACCTTGTTGTTTATCCATTCTATATGTTAATAGTTTGCATCTGCTAAACCCAAACTCGCAGTCCATCCCTCCCCCACACCCCTCCCCCCTGGCACCCACAGATCTGTTCTCTACGTCTATGAGTCTGTTTCTGTTTTGTAGATAAGTTCATTTGTGTCATATTTTAGATTCTATATATAAATGATAGCATATGGTATTTGTCTTTCTCTTTCTGACATACTTTACTTAGTATGATAATCTCTAGTTTTATCCATGTTGCTGCAAATGGCATTATTTCCTTATTTTTTATCGCTGAGTAGTATTCCGTTGTACATATGTACCATGTCTTCTTCATCCATTCATCAGCCAATATATATTTAAGCTGTTTCCATGTCTTGGCTATTGTGAATAGTACTGCTATGAACAGAGGGGTGCATGTACCTTTTTGGATTATAATTTGTCCAGATACATGCCCAGGAGTGGGATTGCTGGCTCATATGGCAACTCTATTTTTAGTTTTTTGAGGAACCTCCATACTGTTCTCCATGGTGACTGCACCAACTTTCATTCCCACCAACAGTGCAAGAGGGTTCCCTTTTCTCCACACCCTCTCCAGCATTTATTGTTTGTAGATTTTCTTACGATGGCCAGAGTGAGGTGATACCTCATTGTAGTTTTGGTTTGCGTTTCTCTAATAATTAGTAATGTTGAGCATCTTTTCATGTGCCTGTTGGCCATCTGTATGTCTTCTTTGGAGAAATGTCTATTTAGTTCTTCTGCCCATTTTTTGATTGGGTTGTTTGTCTTTTTTTTTGTTGTTGGAGTTGTATGATGTGTTTGTGTATTTTGGCTATTAAGCCCTTGTGGGTCTCATCGTCTGCAAATATTTTCTCCCATTCCAAAGGTTGTCTTTTCATTTTGTCTATGGTTTCCTTTGCTGTGCAAAAGCTTGTAAGTTTGATTAGGTCCCATTTGTTTATTTTTGCTTTTCTTTCTATTGCCTTGGGAGACTGACCTAAGAAAACATTGGTATGATTCATGTCAGAGAATGTTTTGCCTGTGTTCTCTTCTAGAAGTTTAATGGCGTTATGTCTTATGTTCAAGTCTTTAATCACTTTGAGTTTATTTTTGTGTGTGGTGTGAGTGTGTGTTCTAACTTCATTGATTTACACGTGGCTGTCCAGCTTTCCCACCAGCCCTTGCTGAAGAGACTGTCTTCTTCCCATTGTATATTCTTGCCTCCTTTGTGAAAGATTAATTGACATAGGTGTGTGGGTTTATTTCTTAGATCTCTATTCTGTTCCATTGGTCCAGAGTTCTCATATTTCTGTTCCAAAGAGGAAATTGTTTGGAAGTTGGTTTGCTAAGAATGGCATCTAAAAGGATCAATAGTCAGAAAACAGGAGCCTCAAGAATGCCTTGATATTATTTTTTAAGTTAGGAATATGAAAAAATATTTTAAAAGTCTAGTTTCACCTTATGATCTCACTTTCACACTGGCTTTAATGTAAAATTATTTCTAGATATATTAAGATATATTTGGGAAAATTCTATGGCTACAATTTCCTTTATTATATAGTCTCCCTATCTACCCTCCCAGACAATTTTTAGAGGTTGAGGGTTGTTCTTAATGGACACAAGGCTCATGATTCACAAAATCTAGGTAAATATTTTAACTTTGACCAGTAAGACCCCTTTCTCAACCTTTTAAAAGGGCTTATGGGCCCAACTGTTTAATTATAATTTTCAAAAATTCCACAAAAAATATTGAAGCTTATTAAGAGTACTTAGTTAAAGGAAGGAGCTAATAGCGGTGGATTTCAAAGAACAGAACCTGGTAGACTCTTGCTTTAGCTATAAAACATCCCCCTGTCCTGCCCCAGGTATTATTTCATTAGTTGCCAAGTAGGTATCTCTAGTGCTAGTCTTGTCCCTTCCCACCTATGCTCTTCTTAGCTCACCAGAGTAATTCTTTCTACTTGAAAATCTGAACCCTTCCTGTGAAGAGGGAGAGAGTCACAAACCAGATACCGAACACAGTATAAACCTTAGTATTAGACCAGTAGTTCTCAAACTCTAGCATGCATCAGGTTCACCTGTAGGACTTTTAAAAACACAGATAGTTAGCCTTCTCTCCCCCAACCCCAAATCTCTGATTCACAGGTCTGGGATAGCATCCAAGAATTTGCATTTCTAACATGCTCTCAGGTGGTGCTGATGTTGCTGATAGGGGATAGCATGCTAAGAACAAGTGCATTAGAATTCTACCAATGTGACAGATTTGGAGAATAGCTGAGTTTGAAACAGCGCCCCTGAGTTCCCTGAAGGAGTAATAAAATCCTAGTAGGCCACTGGATAGACAGGTTACGAGCTAGAGGAATAGGTCAGTTTTGGAGATAAAAATTTGGATGCCAGCACATAAGAAATGCTATAAACTAAGCCACGGAGATGGGTAAACTTGTACAGGTAAAATGTATGCAGTGAGAATAAATTAAAAAGAGAAGAAAGCTAATCTTCCTGAAATTTGTTTTCATCATGTCACTTTTTGAAAAACTATAATTGCTTCCTATGTTGACTATGTGGTTCTCAAAACTTTTAATCCAATATCTTACAGTATTCTTTGTAGACACAATAAAATGTTAGTACAATTAATTATGGCACAATGTGAGGGACCCTTTTGCTACAATAAACATAGCTAGTACCTACTGATGGCTTCTTCTGTGCCAAGGACTCTTCTAAAAACTATACATATATATATACACACATTATGTATACTATACTATACTATAGATATACATTTAATTCTATGAGATAGGTATTATTATTTCCACCATCATTCTCATCCTCATCTCTTCCTCATTTTGTATAGGAGGAGACTGAAGCACAGGTAAATAAAATAACTCCTTGAAAGTCTATCCTGGTAAGAGGTGGGGCTGGGATTCAATCGAAACTTACTCTGACTCTAAGGTTTGTTTTCTTAGTTATTACACTGAACAGCTGCCATATCTGACTGCGATAAATATATGTGACCAAAAAATGAGAGCCCCAGGCACAAGCCATTTTTAAAAACAAAGCAAAATGCAAGCTGTCACATTCCGAGTGATTGAATGGTTCTGTCACTCCTAACATCTTTTAGAATTAAGCTAGAGAACAGTCATCAGCAGTCACCAAAAGTTTAAGAAAAGTTATGGGTTAAAAATAAAACACCACCACTGAGAATGAGATCATTTTATCTCCCTACTTACTTCTATAATGGAATTGAAAGAAAACACATGCTTTTCTACTAGTAGCGAAATGCCTTATCTAGCTGGGGGTTCTCCAACTTTCTTCAGGATTGTATGGGAGTCAGGCATCCGTCTTATCACTATAGATTCATCTGCCTAAATGTCAAAGCCCACCATCACCTGGTCACACCACAGCTACTGATTCGCTTGTGTCCACTATTCTCCAAGGATATCTCTACTCCAGTGAGGAAGGGTTCTTTGTTTGTTCGCTTGTTTTGAATGTTTCTTTCTGTTTCTCTGTTTGATTAAGTGATTGTTTCTCACTGGCCATGAACAGAAAGGTCCCTTTTCGATGTTTGTCGCCCTCAAGCCCGTCTCAAAGATCAGATCAGGTCGTACTTTCTTCTGAACATTCCCTCATGGCTCTGATTCCCATTTATGTATCTCTTACCCTAAGTGTTACGACTCTGAATCACTCAAGTTTGATCTTGTTGCTTTATTAAGTCACATGTAGGAGTCTTCTTTCTTTAGCAAGATGGAAAGCTCTTTGAGGGTCTGGAACAAGGCTCACTTCCTAATATATGAAACAGTAATTAGCACCAGGCTGCGTACACACTCTACAAATAATTGTAAACTTTTAAATTTTCCCCAAGTGGATGAAGCTGGGTGCTTATTGTACATCAATTTTGCTTCCTTCTGCCTCCTCCAAAATGTAAAGACAAAAAAAGCTGTTGAAATTCAACTTGTTAGAGAACAAATTAAGTGGGAAGCTTATCTTATCAATTCTAATAAAATGTTTAAAATAATAGGCCAAGAAAAAACTATTATTCTATCATGAAACTAGTTTATAATATTTGGGTTCTAAACAATACTTTATATTATTAAAAATGTTTGCAAGAAAGAGAAGTCTACCAGAAATGTATATGGGTAGCATAGAGAAGCTATTTTACTTTCAAAATAAGAGACTAAATATAATTTTGCTCATCTATTTAATTTTAACAGAATCTTAGTCATGTTCTGTCACTGAATCTGGATTATTTACGAGTCACTGGAATTTTATGCTGATAGAAAATATGGCACATATGGTGAACAGAAAATGGAGGAAGTTTATGTTTACCAAATGTTACAAAATGCAGAAATGCAGTACTATCCCTCAAATTCTCCCTTATTATTCATATTGTATTAGAAGGAATCACACTAGCTATTTTCAACAATTTCAAAATGTTGCAATCATCATCCCTTTGATGATACTGACCTAGAGTTTCTGAGGTATTAATTTGCCTCCAGCTGTTTCTTCTTATTTTGGTGACTGTTAGGTTGAAAATACTTAAGCGTAAACTGAATGAATGATACAAGGATGCTGAAACATCACCAAGATTCTTGAAGACAGGGGTTGTCAATAAACAATTCCCCCATTAAGGTATCTTTCTGAACTCTAGCTGTCCTGTAAATCTACTTCTGGGTTATCTTCTATGTTTCTGCTTACTTTTGTGATCTGAGAGACGTAGGAAGCAACAAAAGGACTTACTATTCTGGGCTGATTTCTGATTAACCACAAATAGATAATTAAATGGAAGCAGTGAGAACACATAGGTCAATAATTTCTTCAAAGGACAGTTCAAACTCCACTTCTTTAATGAAAGTTTTCCTCAGCATCACAGCCTGGGATGTTCTCTCCTAGATCTGAATCCCCACATTTCTGGCAGAGCTTTGGGCAACAATTTAGTATTTAAAAATTAATTTTCTATCTATCTGTGACTTGTTTCTTCAGTAAATATTTCAGTCCATTGAAGGTGTGGGAAATGTCTTTAGTTTCCTGTTATAATAAAATGCTTAGTATAGTACCTGATACATTGTACACACATAATAAATAGGGTTGAGTAGAAGGTCATAAACAACAGTTTTGTTTCAGCCAACAGACATTTCTACAGATTGGCAGGTAAACTTGAAATGTCCTTAATTGAATTATATGTTAAATATATAGGGGTGCTCGTATTTAAAGGAGTCAGAGAAAAATTGGATCTTAGAGTTGACATTAAAAAGCCATATAGGAATTAAAGATGATACAAATAGATGGAGAGATATACCATGTTCTTGGATTGGAAGAATCAACATTGTGAAAATGACTCTACTACCCAAAGCAATCTATAGATTCAATGCAATCCCTATCAAACTACCACTGGCATTTCTCACAGAACTAGAACAAAAAATTTTGCAATTTGTATGGAAACACAAAAGACCCCGAATAGCCAAAGCAATCTTGAGAACGAAAAAAGGAACTGGAGGAATCAGGCTCCCTGACTTCAGACTATACTACAAAGCTACAGTTATCAAGACGGTATGGTACTGGCACAAAAACAGAAATATAGATCAATGGAACAGGATGGAAAGCCCAGAGATAAACCCATGCACATATGGACACCTTATCTTTGATAAAGGTGGCAGGAATGTACAGTGGAGAAAGGACAGCCTCTTCAATAAGTGGTGCTGGGAAAACTGGACATGTACATGTAAAAGTATGAGATTAGATCACTCCCTAACACCATACACAAAAACAAGCTCAAAATGGATTAAAGACCTAAATGTAAGGCCAGAAACTATCAAACTCTTAGAGGAAAACATAGGCAGAACACTCTATGACATAAATCACAGCAAGATCCTTTCTGACCCACCTCCTAGAGTAATGGAAATAAAACCAAAAATAAACAAATGGGACCTAATGAAACTTCAAAGCTTTTGCACAGCAAAGGAAACCATAAACAAGACCAAAAGACAACCCTCAGAATGGGAGAAAATATTTGCAAATGAAGCAACCGACAAAGGATTAATCTCCAAAATTTACAAGCAGCTCATGCAGCTCAATAACAAAAAGACAAACAACCCAATCCAAAAATGGGCAGAAGACCTAAATAGACATTTCTCCAAAGAAGACATACAGAGGGCCAACAAATGCGTGAAAAGATGCTCAACATCACTAATCATTAGAGAAATGCAAATCAAACCCACAATGAGGTATCACCTCACACCAGTCAGAATGGCCATCATCAAAAATCTCTACAAAAAATAAATGCTGGAGAGGGTGTGGAGAAAAGGGAACCCTCTTGCACTGTTAATAGGAATGTAAATTGATACAGCCACTATGGAGAACAGTATGGAGGTTCCTTAAAAAACTACAAATAGAACTACCATATGACCCAGCAATCCCACTACTGGGCATATACCCTGAGAAAACCGAAATTCAAAAAGAGTCATGTACCAAAATGTTCATTGCAGCTCTATTTACAATAGCCCGGAGATGGAAACAACCTAAGTGCCCATCATCGGATGAATGGATAAAGAAGATGTGGCACATATATACAATGGAATATTACTCAGCCATAAAAAGGAAAGAAATTGAGCTATTTGTAATGAGGTGGATAGACCTAGAGTCTGTCATACAGAGTGAAGTAAGTCAGAAAGAAAAAGACAAATACCGTATGCTAACACATATATATGGAATTTAAGAAAAAAAAATGTCATGAAGAACCTAGGGGTAAGGCAGGAATAAAGACACAGACCTCCTAGAGAACGGACTTGAGGTTATAGGGAGGGGGAAGGGTGAGCTGTGACAGGGCGAGAGAGAGTCATGGACATATACACACTAACAAACGTAGTAAGGTAGATAGCTAGTGGGAAGCAGCCGCATGGCACGGGGATATTGGCTCGGTGCTTTGTGACAGCCTGGAGGGGTGGGATAGGGAGGGTGGGAGGGAGGGAGACGCAAGAGGGAAGACGTATGGGAACATATGTTTATGTATGACTGATTCACTGTGTTATAAAGCAGAAACTAACACACCATTGTAAAGCAATTATACCCCAATAAAGATGTTAAAAAAAAAAAAAAAGCCATATAGGGCAGAGTCAAGATGGCGGACTAGGAGAATGCAGAATTCCCATCTCCACACAACTAGGGCACCTACGAGGCACTGGTGGGGGACCATGGACACCTAAGGGGTTTCCCCTGCCCACTTGGGCCCCCAGGAGCCTGCTGAGATCCCGGGCCTGATCTTCTGCCCACCGAGGCCCCCTCCAGCCGGGTGGGGGTCCTGAGGGAGTGGGAGAGAGGGAAGGGGGAGCAAAAGTAAAGGCCGGATCTCTGGGACCAGCACCCCTGAGAGGTGGCTGGGGGAGGGGAGGAGTTCCTACACCCAGGGGGACCCACCCATGGTTAGGGGTCCAGCAGGGATCGGGGAGACCCCAGGGGAGACGGTGGGGAAGGGGCACAGAGCAACAGTACGGAGTGTGGGCCAGTGCTCTCCCCGTCCACTTGGGCATTAGGGAGCCTCTTGGGCTCCCGGGCCTAATCCCCTGCCCCCGGACCCTCCCTCCCGCTGTGCAGAGCCCAAGCCCCCCCCCCCCACCCAGGGCCCCACCTGTACACTCAGAGACCCTCTCTGAGAACCCCTCCAACTGGGCCTAAACCCCACCCACACACCCTCACTGCAGGCCTTACCTCCAAACTCTGGAACTCCACTCTCCAGGCCCTCCTTTCCACATGCTGCCTCTCCCCTTCCACAAAGGTCCTAAGCAGAGGCCCTGCCCCATGCTTGAACATCGGCCCACCTAGGCCCTGCCCCCAAGGCCTTTTCCAGCTGCCTGGGTCCTGAGCCTAGGCCCTGCCCCCTGCTCAAATGTCCCCCCCCCCCCCCCCCCCCCCCCGCACCCACCTAGGTCCCACCCCATCCTAAACCCCGCCCCTACCTAAGTTCCACCCCCACCTAAACTCTGCCCCCGTAGCCAAAGCCTTTGTTTTCTCCTCTTTTAGGCTGGGTTCTGTTTTACCTTGCTGATTCATTGTTGTTCACTCATTTATATTTTTCCTAATAAATCTTTTATTATTCTAATTTTACTTTATTCTTTATACTTTGTTATCGTTCTCTCCTTTTGGCTTGTGCCTCCTGCCTTTTTCTTTTTCTTTTGCTGTTGTGGTTTTATTTTACCTTGTTGCAGTTGTTTCAATTATGTTTTTATTTTTCCTAATATGTTTTTTATCTTTCTAATTTTATTTTGTTTTTTATTCTTTGTTATTGTACTGTTCCTTTTTCTTTCTTTCTTTCTTTCTTTTTTTTTTTTTGCCATGCCACACAGCTTGCAGGACCTTGGTTCCCAGGCTGGAGGTCGGGCCTGAGCTCCTGCAGTGGGAGCTCCGAGTCCAAACTGCTGGACTAACAGAGAACCTCAGACCCCAGGGAATATTAATCGGAGTGAGGCCTCCCAGAGGTCCTCATCTCAGCACCAAGACCTGGCTCTATCCAACTGCCTGCAAACTCCAGTGCTGGACGCGTCAGGCCAAACAACCAGTAAAACAGGAATACAGACGCACCCATCAAAAAAAAGAAACGACAAAAAAACATATTACAGACAATGGAGCAAAGTAAAAATCAACAAGACCAAATAAGTTAAGACAAAATAGGAAACTGACCTGAAAAAGAATTCAGAGTAATGATAGTAAGATGATCCAAAATCTCAGAAACAGAATGGAGAAAATACAAGAAACATTTAACAAGGATCTAAAAGAACTAAAGAGCAAACAAACAGTGATGAACAACATAGTAACTGAAATTAAAAATACTCTAGAAGGAATCAAGCAGAGTAACTGAGGCAGAAGAACAGATAAGTGAGCTGGAGGATAAAGGGGTGGAAATAACTGCCAGGGAGCAGAATAAAGAAAAAAGAATGAAAAGAATTGAGGACAGTCTCAGAGACTTCATTAAATGCACCAACATTTGAATTATAGGGGTCCCAGAAGAAAAAGAGAAAAAGAAGGGTCTGGGAAAATATTTGAAGAGATTATAGTTGAAAACTTCCCTAACATGGGAAAGGAAATAGACAAGTCCAGGAAGCACACAGAGTCCCACACAGGATAAACCCAAAGAGAAACGCACCGAGACACATATTAATCAAGCTATCAAAAATTAAATACAAAGAAAAGATATTAAAAGTAACAAATAACATACAAGGGAATCCCCATAAAGTTAACAGCTGATCTTTAAGCAGAAACTCTGCAAGCGAGAAGGGAGTGGCAAGATATACTTAAGATGATGAAAGGGAGAACCCTACAACAAAGATTACTCTACCCAGCAAGGATCTCATTCAGATTCAATGGAGAAATTAAAACCTTTACAGACAAGCAAAAGCTATGAGAATTCAGCACCACCAAACCAACTTTACAACAAATCCTAAAGGAACTTCTGTAAGCGGGAAACACAAGAGAAGAAAAAGACCCACAAAACCAAACCCAAAACAATTAAGAAAATAGTAATAGGAACATACATATTGATAATCACCTTGAATGTAAATGGATTAAATGCTCCAACCAAAAGACACAGACTGGCTGAATGGATACAAAAAAAAGACCCTTATATATGCTGTCTACAAGAAACCCACTTCAGACCTAGAGACACATACAGACTGAAATGAGGGAATGGAAAAAGATATTCCATGCAAATGATAATCACAAGAAAGCTGGAGTAGCAATACACATATCAGATAAAACAGACTTTAAAATAAAGACTCTTACAAGAGATAAGGAAGGACACTACATAATGATCAAGAGATCAATCTAAGAAGAAAACATAACAATCATAAGTATTTATGCATCCAACGTAGGAGCACCTCAATACATAAGACAAATGCTACCCGCCATAAAAGGAGAAATCGATAGTAACACAATAATAGTGGGGGACTTTAACACCCCAGTTACACCAATAGACAGAACATCCAGAAAGAAAATAAATAAGGAAACACAAGCTTTAAATGACACAATAGACTAGATAGACTTAATTGATATTTTGAGGACATTCCACCCAGAAGCAGAAGGATACACTTTCTTCTGAAGTGCACACAGAATGTTTTCCAGAATACATTACATTTGGGTCACAAATCAAACCTTGGAAAATTTAAGAAAATTGAAATCGTATCAAGCATTGTTTCTGACCACAACACTATGAGATTAGAAATCAAGGAAAAAACCAGTAAAACAAACAAATACATGGAGGCTAAACAGTGCACTGTTAAATAACCAAGAGATCACTGAAGAAATCAAAGAGGAAATCAAAAAATACCTAGAAACAAATGACCACGAAACCATGACAATCCAAAACCTATGGGATGCAGCAAGAGCAGTTCTAAGAGGGAAGTTCATAGCAATTCAAGCCCACCTCAAGAAACAAGAAAAATCTCAAATAAACAATCTAACCTTACACCTAAAGCAACTAGAAGAAGGAGAACAAAGAAAACCCAAAATTCATAGAAGGAAAGAAATCATGAAGATCAGAGCAGAAATAAATGAAATAGAAACAAAGAAAACAATAGCAAAGATCAGTAAAACTAAAAGCTCGTTCTTGGAGAAGATAAACAAAATTGATAAACCTTTAGCCAGACTCAAGAAAAAAACGGAGAGGACTCAAATCAATAAAATTAGAAATGAAAAAGGAGAGATTACAAATGACACCACAGAAATACAAAAGATCATATGAGACTACTATAAGCAACTGTATGCCAATAAAATGGACAACCTGGAAGAAATGGACAAATTCTTGGAAAAGTACAACCTTCCAAGATTGAACCAGGAAGAATTAGAAAATATAAATAGACCAACCACAGGTAATGAAATTGAAACTGTAATTAAAAATCTTCCAACAAACAAAAGTCCAGGACCAGATGGTTTCACAGGCGAATTCTATCAAATATTTAGAGAAGAGTTAATACCTATCCTTCTCAAACTCTTCCAAAATATTGCAGAAGGAGGAACACTTCCAAACTTGTTCTACGAGGCCACCATCACCCTGATACCAAAACCAAAAAATCACAAAGAAAGAAAATTACATACCAATATCATTGATGAACATAGACGCAAAAATCCTCAACAAAATACTAGCAAACAGAATCCAACAACACATTAAAAGGATCATACACCATGATCAAGTGAGGTTTATCCCAGGGATACAAGGATTCTTCAATATACTCAAAACAATCAATGTGATGCCCCATTATAACAAATTAAAGAATGAAAACCATATGATCATCGCAATAGATGCAGAAAAAGCTTTTGACAAAATTCAACACCCATTTATGATAAAAACTCTCTAGAAAGTGGGTACAGAGGGAATCTACCTCAACATAATGAAGGCCATATATGACAAACCCACAGCAAACATCATTCTCAATGGTGAAAAACTGAAAGCATTTCCTCTAAGATCAGGAACAAGACAAGGATGTCCCCTCTCATCACTGTTATTCAACATAGTATTGGAAGTCCTAGCCACAGCAATCAGAGAAAAGAAAGATATAAAAGGAATCCAAATCGGAAAAGAAGAAGTAAAACTGTCACTGTTTGCCGGTGACATGATACTATACATAGAAAATCCTAAAGATGCCACCAGAAAACTACTACAACTAATCAATGAATTTGGTAAGGTTGCAGGATACAAAATTAATGCACAGAAATCTCCTGCATTCCTATACACTAACAACAAAAGATCAGAAAGAGAAATTAAGGAAACAATCCCATTTACCATCACAACAAAAAGAATAAAATACCTAGGAATAAACCTACCTAAGGAGGCAAAAGACCTGCACTCAGAAAACTATAAAATACTGATGAAAGAAATCAAAGATAACATAAACAGATGGAGAGATATACCATGCTCCTGGATTGGAAGAATCGATATTGTGAAAATGACTATACTACCCAAAGCCATCTACAAGGTCAGTGCAATTCCTATCAAATTACCAATGGCATTTTTCACAGAACTAGAACAAGAAATTTTACAATTTGTATGGAAACACAAAGGACCCCAAATAGCCAAAGCAATCTTGAGAAAGAAAAACGGAGCTGGAGGAATCATGCTCCCTGACTTCAGACTATACTACAAAGCTACAGTAATCAAGACAGTATGGTACTGGCACAAAAACTGAAATATAGATCAATGGAACAGGATAGAAAGCCCAGAGATAAACTCACACACATATGGTCACCTTATCTTTGAAAAAGGAGGCAAGAATATACAATGGAGAAAAGACAGCCTCTTCAATAAGTGGTGCTGGGAAAAATGGACAGCTGCATGTAAAAGAATGAAATTAGAACACTCCCTAACACCATACACAAAAATAAGCTCAAAATGGATTAAAGACCTAAATGTAAGGCCAGACACTATCAAACTCTTAGAGGAAGACATTGGCAGAACACTCTATGACATAAATCACAGAAAGATCCTTTTTGACCCACCTCCTAGAGAAATGGAAATAAAAATAAACAAATGGGACCTAATGAAACTTAAAAGCTTTTGCACAGCAAAGGAAGCCATAAACAAGATGAAAAGACAGCCCTCAGAATGGGAGAAAATATTTGCAAATGAAGCAACTGACAAAGGATTAATATCCAAAAATATATAAGCAGCTCTGCAGCTCAATATGACAAAAAGAAACAACCTGATCCAAAAATGGGCAGAAGACCTAAAGAGACATTTCTCCAAAGAAGACATACAGAGGGCCAACAAACACAGGAAAGGATGCTCAACATCACTAATCATTAGAGAAATGCAAATCAAACCCACAATGAGGTATCACCTCACACCAGTCAGAATGGCCATCATCAAAAATCTCTACAAAGAGTAAATGCTGGAGAGGGTGTGGAGAAAAGGGAACCCTCTTGCACTGTTAATAGGAATGTAAATTGATACAGCCACTATGGAGAACAGTATGGAGGTTCCTTAAAAAACTACAAATAGAACTACCATATGACCCAGCAATCCCACTACTGGGCATATACCCTGAGAAAACCAAAATTCAAAAAGAGACATGTACCACAGTGTTCACTGCAGCACTATTTACAATAGCCAGGACATTGAAGCAAACTAAATGTCCATCAACAGATGATTGGATAAAGAAGATGTGGCACATATATTCAATGGAATATTACTCAGCCATAAAAAGGAAAGAAATTGAGTTATTTGTAGTGAGGTGGATGGACCTAGAGTCTGTCATACAGAGTGAAGTAAGTCAGAAAGAGAAAAACAAATACCGTATGCTAACGCATATATATGGAATTTTAAAAAGTGGAAGTGATGAACCTAGTGGCAGAGCAGGAATGAAGATGCAGATGTAGAGAATGGACTTGAGGGCACACGGTGGGGGTCGGGGGAAGGGGAAGCTGGGATGAAGTGAGAGAGTAGCATGGACATATATACACTACCAAATGTAAAATGGATGGCTAGTGGGAAGCTGCTGCATGGCACAGGGAGATCAGCTCGGTGGTTCACGAAGACCTAGAAGGGTGGGATAGGGAGGGTGGGAGGGAAGCTCAAGAGGGAGGGGATACAGGGTTATATGTATACATATAGCTGATTCACTTCGTTCTACATCAGAAACTAACACAATATTGTGAAGCATTTAAACTCCGATAAAGATGTGAAAAAAAAAAAAAGCCATATAGTGTAGTTTCCAACCCGCATAAACATTCCCCTCAAAAATGTTCCTTAAAATGGGCATTGAGCCTCTGTTGAAAACCTCCAGTGAAAGAAAAAAAGCTATTACACTGGAGTCTGAAAAATTCCTGTCTTCCTTTTGTGAAGATTCCATAAAGCAAAGCATCATTTTAAATCTACCTTTTAGAAAAGAATTTGAATTTTTAACACGTTTATTTAAATCTACCCCTTCTTGAACCACAGACTACATTGTACTTGCTTACATGATTCTCAGTCAAATAGAATTTCCTGAAATATTGAGATAGTTCAAAAGTCCCTTGGAACAACCAGAGATTTATAGTTGCCAGTTAATAGTGAGAGAATTAGCCAGCATGAAGACAATATTTACAACCACCAATGAAGTGATTGCTGCCTCCAGAAATGAAGGAACAATGTCCTCTCTTGGGAAGGAGTCTCGGGTAGCCCCGTGGAGCCACAGGTAGAATGCAAATTTGGAAAATTGTGCTGCCAATTATGCTTCAGCTGGAGAAAAATCTGTCGTAAGATGCTTATCAGACATCCTTTTATTGTCTCCATAACAATGGAGAGCAGTTCCACAAGCAGTCATTTTGCATGCCATTCTGAGCAGAACAGAGGTTGCCAAATAATAAAAAAGAAGAAGAATACAGGAATGCACCATGGGAGAGTATGCGCCAGGAAGATGATGTGGAGTTATCAGGGTCAGGATGAAACTGGGAGGGGTGGGAGGGAATGGTGATGAAGATGGTATCTGGTTTGCACCCACCTTACTTCCCTGATTCATCTTAAGTCATTTGAAATAAGATCTATTTTAAATGTGCTGTATTAAGGACAGTGATTCACCCTGAAAGGATTTTTTTAATTGGTATTATTGTTTTGGCTAACAATTTGCTTACAGGAATCTTTTTCCAACCATAACTATTTTTATGACAACTTGTCAGGAAAGCTGAAAGAGGAAAAAAGGAGCCTAGGGAGGGTAAAAAAGAAAACCTCTCAAACCAGGATGAATTTTGGTTTTGATACCTGTGTGGTGCTAACGCTTCAAGACCCCTCTTCCCATTTTGTTCTGACGCTGTCAAGGGCTGGATTCCCTCGTAGCTCATTTAGAAAAAGATTCAGTGCTTCTTGTGCAGCTCCCTGGGGGATCCTAGGTCATCCTGAGCGGTCAGCCAGCTTCGAATCTCATCCTAGCAAGGGAAGGACACGATCGGTCACAATAATAAGGCGCTTTGGTTTGGTACCTCATTGCCAAAATTGGCAACATAGGCACTGCGTGAACTTCAATCTTTCTTGCTCCCTCTGTATTCAAAATTATCACTTACTCTCAATGGTCACAGGAATAGAAAGCAAGTAAGTCACACCTAGCTTCTAATTTAAGGATTTTTCATCAACTGGGCAAATAGCACAATTATTTGTTTTACTGCATTTTATCAGAGGAAATTGTTCAGCTCTTTTCAAACAATATTTCTTAAACATACTAAGGGCCGGGCCCTGAAGTAAAAAGATTAATAAGTTGGTCCCATGCCTGAGTGGACTCATGTGTTGCCATGAGAAAGAGTCCATTTCACTATGTGGGGCAAGGGCTGAGATACTGGCTTTTCACTGGGAGTTGAAGGAGAGAGGGGTGTGTAGCCAGGTTGAGCTGCACTTAGGGATGACTTTCTGTGCTAATGGCCCCTCTTTCTCTATCCCCGAAGAGACAGTGTTAAGGACAGAAAGGACAGAGGTTCCCATAGGAGATATAGCAAATTTTTTACCTAGTAAAAGAGTATTTCAACTCTTGGACCTCACTTTTAGATCAGCTGACCACCAGCCTCCTGATAACTTCTCTCCTTCCTCTTGAGGCTTTTTCCTTGTGAATTGCTTTCTTCTCTCCTCATCTTGACTCTGAATCAAAAAGGCTGAGATAAAATAAAACAACAAAAATACAGCGTTCCAGGTGACTTCACGCAGCTTGGTTTTGTGCCTTAGGAGATGTCCTTTATCTTGGGGTGCACGTTTCTGTCCTTTTCTCACCAGTGATAGTGTGCAGTGGCTTAGAGATTTGTTGGGGATAAGAAAGATGGCTGTAGCCACAGCTAGAGTAGGACAGAGTCACAGAATTTGGAATATTGGCTGGTTCCTCTTAGAAACATGACTTTCCACGTCCCAGGCATTGTCACATCTATTGATGGTTTGTCACAAGGGCGAGAATCAAAACAGCCATGTCCCAAATTCTGCATCTAATGCTGTTTAACAAGCGCATGAGAAAAGGTCCCTTTGGGACCCTGTTGGTAAGTGGTGCTGTTGACTTGTTTTCATTCTCTTGAGGGGCAGGTGAACAATTGAAAGGATGCCAGCACTGCTGCCATGCTCAGGAGTGCTGCGAGATGTCTGGAGCACACATGTCAGTCCCTCCTCACCCACAGCCCATCCTGTGTCCTGCTTGGCCAGTAGGAGTGGAGGAAGCGGGTACTGAACAGTGTTGGTAGCATTGGAAGTTGATGTCTCAAAGAGATACTGCCACAGACCGAATGTTTGTATCCTCCCCAAAACAATATGTTGAAAACCTACACCCTCTGTGATGGTATTTGGAGGTAGGACCTTTGGGAGGTGATTAGATCATGAGGATGGAGCCCTCATGGATGGGAGTAGTGCCCTTATAAGAAGAGACCAAAGAGCTAGCTAGCATTCTTTCCACCATATGAGGAGGCAACAGGAAGTTGGCAGTCTGCAGCCAGGAATCAGACTCTCCCCAGACTAGGATCTGGCAACTCCTTGATCTTGGACCTCCCAGCCTCCCAGCGCTATGAGAAACAAACTCTGTTGTTTTATAAGCCACTCAGTCTATGGTATTTTGTAATAGCAGCCTGAGCTAAGACAGAGACAGACAGGGAAATGGCGGCATGGATGACAGACATCAGAGTGGAGATGCATGCAGACTGAGGTCCATGCCGTCCTGAGCTCCAGAAGGCACCCATGCACATGGCCTCTTTTCTTGGATGCCATGTCATCCTGCCTCTCCTATTAGTGTATACTTCCCTAGAAGAAAACCCTCATCCCATCCCTGACTAGTCTCAGTAACCAAAGGTTAAGTTAAGTAACTGGCTAAGAGGGTGAGATATACTTAGAAGCTCCCATGTTGGCTTTGGGGCTACACGGGCGACTCCAGAAATGACCAGGAGCTGAATCTAGCAGGACAGACAGACAGACACATAAACACATAGTTGCAATATTAACGTGAGATCTGGATTAGGACACCCTACAGCCAAAGCAGCCGTGACTGAAACATACGCGGGCTTCTTAGGATTTTGTGAATTAACTTTATAGGTTATTGATTATGTCTTCAAGCTTTTTCTTTCCTTTTTTCATTTTTTAAAGTATTGTGTGCTAAGAGAGAATTTGGATCTTGGCTTGGGGGCCCTGGATGACAAAGGACACAAACCAAAATTAATAGAAGTACATGGTGAATCAAGCTCGACAATTAAATAATTGTGTTAGAAGAGCAGCCAGTGGAAGGAAATGCACTGGGTGCGTGCGTGCTCTACTGGATCAAGACAACCACCTAAGGCCTAGAAGGTTCCTGGAAATAAGCCCCTGCCTTGCGGGTCCCCAAATGCCCAAAGTGAGAAAAGATGCCTGCTACTTCATTGTTATTCTTTCAGTTTAGAAACAAACAAAAACAGAAGCCTCACCTATGGGCAATATTCCAAAGTTAGGCCCCAATCCTTTACTCCTCAAGCCTCAGAGGGGAGCAATGACGGGACCCAAGAGTGATTTCTTTGTGTGAAGCACTCTTCTAAACGTCTTTGTACACACACTTTTACCTGGAACTCTCCTGAAAGATGGTACCATTTTTATTACACCCATTTTATAGATGAAGAAAACCGAGGCACAGCTGTTTTAGGCCACTTGCCCAAGGACTTCCCTATAGCTAGGAGAATATAAATAAAGACATGACAGAGGCACTTCTGCACCAGCCTAGTTTCCTCCCTGGGGGAAAAAAAAATCAGGATTCTTTGTTGGAAGTTCTTCGACAGACCTTTGGCAGTAGCCAGTGATGGTTTCCAGCTTGAATTCACACTTTTCAACCATTCCCCCTGCAGCGGACCTTATCTGAGGAAGGAGCAACCCTGTGATTTCAGAGAATCTGGAAAATCCCACTAGTTCCCAAAGTATTGCTCCATTGCTGCCAGGGGACATGACCTTCTCTGCATCATTTGAGGAAAACATGAGCATGACAATTCCATTCAAAAAGGTAGTGGTCGGGCTTCTCTGGTGGCGCGGTGGTTGAGAGTCCGCCTGCCGATGCAGGGGACGCTGGTTTGTGCCCGGGTCCGGGAAGATCCCACATGCCGCAGAGCGGCTGGGCCTGTGAGCCATGGCCGCTGAGCCTGCGCGTCCGGAGCCTGTGCTCCGCAACGGGAGAGGCTGTGACAGTGAGAGGCCCGCGTACCGCAAAAACAAACAAACAAACAAACAAACAAAAGGTAGTGGTCAACCTCAGCCTACACTCAAATGTCAGGCAAAGATCAGCACACTTTCTAAAGTGAGTTTGGGTAGAAAGAAATAAGAAGCCTTAAGAAGCTCAAAAAGTGGACTTCCCTGGTGGCGCAGTGCTTAAGAATCCACCTGCCAATGCAGGGGACACAGGTTCAAGCCCTGGTCCGGGAAGATCCCACATGCCACTAAGAGCAACTAAGCCCGTGTGCCACAACTACTGAGCCTGTGCTCTAGAGCCCACGAGCCACAACTACTGAGCCCGCCTGCCACAACTACTGAAGCCCACACACTCTAGGGCCTGTGCTCCGCAACAAGAGAAGCCACCGCAATGAGAAGCTCACACAGCACGACGAAGAGTAGCCCCGCTCGCCGCAACTAGAGAAAGCCACGCACAGCAACGAAGACCCAACGCAGCCAAAGATAAATAAAATGTAAAAAAACGATAAATAAGAAGCTCAAAAAGGTCTCATGGAGTAGAGGAGATAGCAAGAGGGCAGGGGCCAGACGACAAACCTCAGTGATGTCCAAGAGTTCCAAGGCCTGACTCATGCTGACCAGGCAGCCTCAGAAGTTGCAGGGCCCCTGCAGAGAGGCAGCAGTGACCAGGGGCGCCCTCAAGTCTGGGAGCCCTAATGAGCCTCAGAGCCTGGCGCAGCAACACACAGCCCAAACCTCGGCCTATTGAAGTCTTGGTGCCCATTAGATCATGAGGCCTCCAGACCACTGCTGTCGTTCCATTCTCCTCTGTCCCTGGGGGGAGACGTGTAAATTGTCAGGACCAGATGATATCTGACAAGCCAAAAATGTTTAAAGGGAGGGGGTCATGCAAAGCCCTTTCAGATGTTGGAATTAATATCCTCCACCCCATTAACATGAATCACAACTAATTCCTAAACACTCGGAAGGCCCAGGCATCACCGTGCCTGTCTAGTGGTTAGGATTCCTAAGCTTTTCTTCTTGGGTCTAGTTAGGAATTTTCTCATAGTCGCTAATTCCCTGTGATGAAGGCTATTAGAGAGATTCCAGCATCTTCTCTTTGTTTTTTAAATGCTAAAGCTCCCCCTTCATTTGTTTGGAATACAGATGCACAGCGATTGAAAAGGAAATTTATTTCTCAGAGATAAGAGATGGCTGTTAAGAATCAAGAAAATGAAAAATCACCAGGAAGAAAAAAAAAAAACTACTGGTATGGGGTGTTCTCCACAACCAACCTTCTATATTTGTCACTATTCTTCCTTGAGCAGGAAGAGGGCGATAGAAAAGGAGGAAAGAGAAAAAGAGAAAAGAAAAAAAAGAAGAAGAAAAGCTTTCTGGATTTGGGGATATATTCCAGAAGAAGCCTCTTAGTCAGCCCTCTGGCCTCTGCAGAGGCCCTGGGTGAACCAATGAACCAGATTCTTACTCCTTTCCTCATTTTCATTGGTTAAGAATCCCCTAAACTCACAGTGATTGAAAGGGTTAACCTGGGCCATGGGTGGCCCTCAGACAGAGTGCTGATTCTAAATGAGTCCTTTCCTAAATTCGTACAGGCAGGCGACAGGCAGGCGGCAGTGCAAGGCCATAGATTTCCATTTTACATAGAGCCAATCTGCTAAGTAAATGATTACAAGTTACACAACTTCACAGTCATAAACCCAGAGTAGCCTATTATGGGATTTTACTGAAGATTCTAATCTCACATTCTATAAAAAAATGGAGCCTCATAGCAGCACTGCCAGGCCTTATGGCATAGGCCTACTACTGATATTTGGAATTCCATAATTTTTGAGAAGGTGACTTTCACAACAGTGCCTCGTCATTTTTGTCTTGGTTGGTTGGTTGGAGTTTTTAATGGCTGTCAGTCTTGCTCTTCCATGATAAATGACTCTTGGTCCAGCGTTATTATTACCCATCTACTTTGATGTAATTTATTTGATGAACCCTGTAATGTGTAGTGATGCATTTTTACATAAAGTTTATTTTTGGCCTATAATTTCCTAATTACTAAACTAAGATACATGTGTGTTCTGGTGTGCGCTCTGGTTCAGATACGACTTACCCACAACCTTGTGCTAGAGCAGGTGTAAGCCCCGGGATCTACTTGAATGGTAACACCTCCAGGTGTTACGTGCCATCTATGCATTTGTTCTGTTTAAGTCATTTGCCACTTACTAGCAAGATAAAAGTAATAACACTCCTGGGTTAGTGTAGGTTTACATGACATGCTTTACAACTTTTAATCATGTATATAAGCTCACTGATTTTCACATATAGTAAGTACTTCTTACATATTGCCAGCAACAATTTGACTGGAATGTGTTTTGTTTCTCTCCAAATGTATATGACCAATGGAAAGTAGAGAGGGTACGTCATGGAGATTTTCCCTGCTTAATTGGGCTTTGATCTTTTTTTTAAAAAATCTGAATTTTTAATGTAAAAGGAGTTGAAAACATATTTGTGAAGACAGCTCAAAAGATACTTTGAAATACATTATAACTTGTTAAAAGAAAGGTTGGCCAATGCAATAGCTATAATCCCTCAGATGTAAGTATTTTTGTTCTTTTTTTGACATTTATTTTTATGAGTGGACCAATTATGCAAAAAGCTCCTTTCTGGTTTCCTCCCTTGCTATAGCTAGTATTGTATCTAGATGCCTCGGTTATATGATACATTTTCCTAAGAAGCCAATGGGCTTTGAGCTTAAGAATGTTTGAAACATTACCTTCAGGTAGTCTAGAAGAAAACATTTTTTAAAAATCTTGTGCTTGGGCTTCCCTGGTGGCGCAGTGGTTGAGAGTCCGCCTGCCGATGCAGGGGACACGGGTTCGTGTCCCGGTCCGGGAAGATCCCACATGCCGCGGAGCGGCTGGGCCCGTGAGCCATGGCCGCTGAGCCTGCGCGTCCGGAGCCTGTGCTCCGCAACGGGAGAGGCCACAACAGTGAGAGGCCCGCGTACCGCAAAAAAAAAAAAAATCTTGTGCTTGATGAAGTTTACAGTTGACCCAAAGGACTGGAAATACCACATGTAACAAATCTTCAGAGTATTATCCTCCCTGTTCCCACCATTGCACTGCCTCTTAAGGTCTAGAGTGCTACCCTACATCTTCAGCTTGTGGGGACTATTCCAGAAGCATAGTGAAGAAAGAAATCAGACTTTAAATAATACTTTTGTCTCATTACAAAAACAATATATGTCCCTGTTCAAATTTTTCAAAAGTACAATAAAAACCAAAGAGAAAAATACCAATGGCCCAGTCATTTTACCACCCACTCTTGATATACTGGAATATTTAATCTGAGTCATTATTTTAAGCAAGTACAGGTATAAATATAGATTTTTATTACAAAATTAGAATCATTCTGTATACACTGTATTGTAAGGTACTTTTCCTGAGCAATATATCAAGAACATTCTCCAAGTTTATCAGGTGTTTTTCTTTTTCTAAAACTCCACTTTTATGGTTCTAAAATAAACAATGATACATGTAAATACACTGTCGTTTATTTAAGCAGTTCCCCGGGTCCAAGATCATGTTGTTATCAAAACAGTGCCATGCCATCTTTGTACCTAAATCTTTGCCTTCATCCAGATTTTTTCTTCGTGATTAAATTCTAGGACTGTGATCATTGAGTTAAAAGTCATGAATATTCACCAGGCTTTTGAAACTTGTAGTCAAATGCCCTTCAGAAAGGGAACCAGTCGTTCTCTGTACTTCAGAGAGAAATATGGGATGTTGAGTGGCAGAAAGCCCAGTTTCCTGCCTCTCTTGGAAAGTTTGTCCTATGGCTGGGCTGAGGGGGAATTGGCCAGCCTGCTTTGTGAAGGCGCCTCTGAATAGTCCTGCCATGACCTTGAACTATGGAAGGACTGCCTTTGCTTCATATCTATTGTTGGGAATCTAGAATGCAGTGCGAGGGGTACCAGGCTTGGAGACAGGATGTCGGAGTTCAGGTCCTGAGCCACACACGAAACATACGACAAAATTGAGCAGATAATCTAATATCTCTGGGTTTTGTCTCCCCACCTGTAAAATGAAGGATTTGTTCTAGATGATCTCTATAATATCTTATAACTAAAAAATTACATAATCCTGTTGTATGTTTTAGACAAACCATCAATCTCTTCACCAGCACACAAAACTGTGAACTGTGGGCTCAGTCTCTGGAAAGTTCCAAGTCTGGGTCCCCCAAGATTGTTGACCATAAGCGAGGGCACAAGATGACCTTCGGGATAAAAGACGTTCCATGTTTTATGAACGTCACATGAATTTCATCACCTCCAATTGGTGATATTGAGAAATAACAAGACTTTTGGATACTCATTAAAGAAACAACTGTGTAACCTTTATGGAATTCCTCTATCGTGGAACACTCTAAAAGCCACTGCTTGTCAACAATTTATGCTTTTCTTCAGGACAATGACCTGAAGCAGAGGTGGGAAGAGGGATCCTGTTCAGGGCAGTGAGTTGTCTCAAGTCAGCAGCCAACTTCACCCTAAACAGAGACACCATGTTCTTTAGTTTTTCAACTGGAAAACAGCCCAGAAATGATACAGCCTCTTATCCAGATTGAAGTGGCAGTTTGAAGGAGGTGAATGTGAGCTGAGATCAAATTTTATTCTTTGCTATCTGCGCTAATTCATTATTCTTACCAAATACCTAGGTTCTCAGGGATAGGTAAGGACAAAAATGCAACCTGCCCAGAGGTGGAGCTCCATGTTCGTTTGTTAGCCGTCACCTAGCTTGTTCTGCACTTCAGCCTCCTAAATTAAGAAGGGAAGACTGTTTAACTGTCTTTTAACCATGAGAACTATCGTTTATTGAGAGCTTACTATGTCCTGGGGACTGGCCTAACCACTTTCCATACATTAGCTGATATAGTAAAAACAACTCTGTGTGCAAAGCACAATTACCCTATTTTAAAAATAAGGCAACTGGGCAGAAGGAGGCTAAATAATTTTCCCAAAGGCACACACATAGGGAATGGTGGATTTGCGATCGATGCAGGTCTGACTCTGAAGCCAATAATCAGTTTATGAAGGTTTTAAAAAGAGAAGAAAAGGGACTCATAAGAGAGGAAAGTGCTACAAGTTTCAAGGTGAAAGATATTGGTATCTATGGATGAAACGGAATGTATTCTATTTCTTCAAGAGTATTAGGTCTATAATACTTATTACTCTGGTTTATCTGGGTGAGTCTTGCTGTGCTCTAGCAAGATATTAAACTATAATTTTCATGTCAGTGTAAAAATATTTTAAACACTTAACCCTAAAAGTAACATCTGATCCCTTAGGCCAATATTTCTCAAAATGTTTGACCTCTACATACAGTGTGAAATAAACTTTATATTGTGATCGAGTACTCATCCCCACGCACATAGATACGAAGCAAAATTTCATGAAAAAATATTTCTTATTACGCGGAATACACTCTGTTTTCTATTTTGTTCTATTTTAGTTTTCAATGCTATTTATGATGTAATAAACTGATTCATGACCTACCCACGGGACCTGTAGTTTGACACAATTCACTATACACTAAACATTCGATTAACAGTGAGCATTTGCTCCAGGTTCAGTGGACGATTCCTTCACTGTCTCCACTGCTCTCCATTCCCTCCTTCTCTGATGCTCACCCTTCAAGAGAAGAATCCAGTGCTTCATATCCAATATTTTAATTTCTCAAAACTCTCCTTCGTTTTCTACTCCAAGGGAAGTCTGCCCTCTAATGATACAAAAGCACTATTGATTTCAAAGACTCATCTAACAAACGAACAAAAAAAGGAAATTCTGAATGTAAGACGGTTGAAAAGGACTTTAGCGTTCACTTAGTCTAAACTTCTTATTTGGAACTAAGGGGAACTGAAGCCCAGAGAGGCACCTGCCCCATAGACTCAGGTGGAGTGGCTGCAGACAAGAGAAGGGTACCATCTACATCCCGGTGTGGACCAGGACGGTGTTCTCTGGGACTCGCTGAGAACTGTCTGAGAGCCAGCAGCTCTGAGCAAGGAGAGGAAGTGGAGAGTGTTACACACCAAGGTCCTACTTGCTGGAAAACAAAATCGAATCCATATTTTAAGAAGGACCCCTTAATTTGGACTTCTGGGAGAAAAACAGGAGGATGAATTTAGCCTTAATGCTGAATCTTTTGATCAAAACTATATCTGATAATTCTCCTAAGGGACTCCAAGAAGTAAGTTGCTTTGTTACCCTGGAAACAATAACAAAAGAACACATACTCTTCCTTTCAGCGAGTAAGGGCCAAAGGAGAGGCAGCGTGGAAGCGAGAGCCTCATTTTCCTCCTCCTTCTACTATGTGCTGCTAAAGCACTGTCCCTCCTTCCTAGTCCTTAGTCCTTTTTATCAGATAGTGTTGTAATTATCTTCTTGCTTGTCTGTAGTTCTTAAACAACTACATCATCTTGTGTGATGAAAACAACAAAATCCATCTTATTAATCATTATATCCCCAGAGCTTAGGTAGGTTTTTCTGGTGAGTGAGTGAGTATTTAAGCACACCAACACTGTGCCAGGTGTATTTGGAAATAGGTACCTGCTTATTTCCTACCCATCCTTCACAATCCAGCTTAAATATCACCTTTTGTATAAACAAATCCTCCACTTGCCCAGAAAGAGTCAGAAATTGCTCTTCTGGGCTCCTTTTCTACTTTGCATAAGCCCTGCTTACAGCCACTAGATTATTCAGGCATTTTTGATTCTTTATGTTCTACCATTTATTATCGCAAAGAATAAATGACAAATATAAGTCATGCTAAGTCTGGATGCAGAATTCAGAAGTCTCGATGTCAATCTAGAAAGTTAGAAATTCAGATCCAGCCCCGGTCTCTAATTTATTTACCCTGTCTTTCTCTGGGGTCACTGGGCCGCGTGATGTCTGAGAACGGCTATGAGGAGAACAGCTTTCATGCTTGTGTAGATGTACATATATGTGTACAGTCGGCAGTACCATTCAGGCAGGACAGCCAGGAACCATCCCCTCAAAAACATTTTAAAAAAATTATAAAAACTCTCCTGGGATCCACTTAGCTGTCCTTATTTGTGATTGGAACAATGGACTCTCTCAAAACAAGATTCTATCAACGGCCATTGTCACAGCAGGTGTGGGGACATGAAGGCATGTCTTAATTATTTGGGGGGAAGGGGCCCAGAATCCTGGCAGAACTGATTAAACCGAGAAATATTCCATTGTGTAGCATCTACAGTAAATCTTACCTCCTTCAGCCCTGGCAAAGCAAGGACTTATCTATCCCCCTCCCTGATAGAGTCTTAGAAAGGCGAAAGGAATTCGGTATTATCAATGTGCCGGTTTATCAGATATGAATTCATTTGTTTTTCTCAAAATGACTTATCAGCCTGAACAGAGCTGGCTGGCCAACGTGTGAATTGTGCTCCAGCCACCCTTTCTGAGTTCCCGGAGCTCAAGAATGTTTTATCTCTCCGTTTGGTTCCCCTGTTTGTTTGTTTTTTTTAACTTCTTACCTATTGAGGTGCATTTCTGGGTCAGGATTCTTGTAAAGACACTAGGAATTAGCGCTGCTGCAGGAAATGCCCAGCTCAGGCTGTCTGGTGGCCAGTGTGTCGGGTAGGATGTCAGCTCTCGTGGGAAAATACTGAACAGTTCAAAGTGAGATGAATTGGTTGGAGATGGCTCCTGGGGCTGAGCCTTGGGGACCCTTCTTCGTGCAGCCATTGTTCTTCCTCTCTGGGCACAGTGGAAAATAGCCAACATGAAAGGCAGGGGCCCGGGCCAGCAGCCCTGTGTGCTAAACCGATACACCAGGAGAAAGAGAAGGGCTTCCTTCAGCCTAATCCCTTTCCCTGCCTCACCTCACCTCTGAGGGGTCCTGCACGTCCCACAGTGGTTGATATAGGGTAGCCTGACAAGGGCATGTCCTTCCCAGACTCTGTGATGTCTGATGTCCGTTCATCTTGTTCCGTGTTTTCAAGACAATGCTCTTGCCTTGCACCTTTCTGGGCCCCAAGGTCAAGGTATAGAAGGCTTCACTGCTATCTCCTTTACACAGATGTGTGAGGGAGGCTTCATTCAGAAAAGCCTGACCTGCTTCCAATCCCTTGAACAAAAAGCAAGCCACCACAATTTACAGAAAGTTCAGAAACCTCTCTAAAGGTGAAATAAATGGTAAGGGATGTCAATTTAGATTTCTTACTAGAAATATTTAACGGTTAGACGAGAAATGGAAGTCCTTCATTTTTGCGGTTCTTGCTTTAGTTTAGATCGTGGTAATTCTACATTCCTTTTCGTATTTCTAAGACTTATATCCAAACAAACAGGACACATCTCCTGTGACGGAGACCTGAAGTTGAACCTGAGATGAGACTGTCAGAAATTTTTCGTAACCCACAGAAATTCTTCCTTTCTAGCTTGGCCCTCTGTGGTTTGTAGCAACCATGTTGGTAAGGGACAGAGAATTATAAGGATGCCTCTGAGGCCAAGGCTAGACTTGTTCTACCTAAGCAAGTTTATTCAGCCTTTCTTATGAAAACTTCCCAAGGAAGTGAATCCACAGGCCTCCGTAATGAGGTCTTGCTGAAGTGTGGTGTCTGAGAATGGTAGTTCAGGAAATCAAAGTCAGGGTCAGGACCAGCAGGTGTGACAACTGGATGGGAGTGTCCTCTTGGCTTCACGCCCGCACAAGCCAGGTGTCGGAGCTCAGGTGGTGAAGGTAAAAGTCCTACGGCAGTCCCCAGAGGCCAGAGCAGGAAAGAAAGGCAGGGATCCAAGGTGATCAGTCATAGGTTATTAGGAAGATAGGTATCTGAGGTCCAGGTAGGGGAATGCTGAAACGCTAAGAAGAAAGTCATGTAAGACCACCTGCAAGTATACAATGCTGATGTAACTCTGATTCTTAGACAATGTCAGTCACAAACGGGGGTTGCTTATATGGTCGTTGATGTGAGGCTTCAGTTAGGATGGGGAGAGGAGGCGTTTCCCCTGAACCACCTGGTGAGGGCGAGGACCCTATCTATAGACATCCTTAAAGCACCATACCTCACTGGAAATATGAAAGCTGCCTCCCCTCCTTAGCCTCAGTTTCCATTTCTCTAAGCTACCAAAGTCATTAACACCAAATCCTGTCATGCTTAGGTTTTTTCTAGAATGGCTGCTATCCAAGTTCACAACACCTTCTCACTCCCCTAAGCTGTGAGACTGAAAAGCTCAACAGGGAAAGATATCAAGTTCTCTCAGCCGAAGGCAAGTTCCTCACCCACACATTAAAATTCTGGATAGATTTGTTTTCGTGAAGTTCACTTTTAAAGTAAGTTACACGTCTAGGAAGGGCAAGGTGTCTCCTCTGCGAAACTCAGCCGACCTTAAATAGTCTCTTGTTACTTGGAGGTTGAAGAACCATGGTTATAGACTTGGGAGAAAACATGCGTCTTCATCAACCATATTTTAAAATATGTTTTAACATTGTGATAATTATCTACAGTGCCCAAAACGAAACTGGTTACTGATTGGCTGTTACTACTCCCTAAAAGGGGGTAAAAATGATGAAAATATTCTGCATGTGCCCTTCATCTTCATTTCGACAGTCACTAAAATATAAAGAAATCTTAGTTATTTTCTATTATATGTTTTGATGGAAGGAGAGATATGTGTTGTGTTAAGGAATTCAATGACTTTTTCCTGTGAGTTTTTAAAGACCTTGAAAATAATTTAGAGGTTTTCTACATGACTCATGATAGATTTGGACACTTTGGAAAACACGAATAATTAGCACTGCCATAGGCTGTCCGGTGCCCAGTGTATCGGGTAGGATTTCTGGTCTCGTGGGAAAACACTGGGCAATTAGAAATGAGATGAATTGCCTGAAGACGGCTCTGGGGGCTGAGTGTCTGTGGCTGTTCCTCCTGCAACCATTGGTTTTTTTCCTCTCTCTGGGCACCAACTTGAAAGGCAGGGCCCGGGCCAGCAGGCTTGCATGCTAAACCAACGTAGATAGAATCAACAGCCGTATCCTAATTCCCATGTTCATCAGAGCACCAGTCACTCTTGTGTCACTTATTTCTATGTCTGTCCTTAACTTTTGTCTCTAGCATCTCCCCTGGAGTCTAGAAGTATCTGGTGACTGAATGAATTCTATTACTGTAGAGCTCAACATTGTCTAGAAGATAAAGTCTAAACCCTTCCTCTGGCATTCGAGGCCTGCTTCCTCTGCTAAACTAATATCATCACTGTGCCCAGAACACACCCAACATAGCTCCAACTCTGGGCCTTTACTCCTATCACTATCCCGCTAGGGATACCCTAACATCTTCTCCAGTTACTGAAATCCCACTCATTTTTCAATATATAGCTCAAATCCAACTTCCACCAGAAGGCCTTTCCACTGCTGGAGTTCATGAGAACTTATCATCTGTACCACCTGTTGAGCATTTGCCACCCCATGTCAATGTTTCCACTAGATGGTGTATTGTTTCCTCACCTACATCTTAAGGTTCTTAGGGACAGAGACTATGTCTTTGATACTCATTTTTAATTCAATCTTTCATTTATTAGTTGAGCTATTCATTTGCATAAGAAATTTTACTGAGCATATAATATGGGCAAATACAATGTAGTAAGGAAAGAAAGATGAATAAGATACAACCCCGAATTTCAAGGATCTTAAAATGAACAAGAAAGCTCTTTCCATGTAACAAAGTTAAAAACCTAACAATGATTATTGACTGATTACCATTAAAAGAAGTCCTGTTTCTCTATTAACGAAAAATGCAGAAGTACCTTGCATCAGAATCATAGAGGCAAGATTACATTTTTGAATCTTAATGCATGCATGACATCATAAAAAGTTGAATTTTGGCCAACCCAACAAAGCTATCAAAATAGATTGCATATCCTATGACTAGTGTCTCTACCTAAGAAAAGTCAGAAACAATAACAAGCGAGGCTAGTTATTCAGCAGCACATTGATAACTTGACTGACTTGTTCTATAAGAGCTGCTGAAAGATGAGCTGCTGGGCAGGAATCTCTTTAGGGCAGAAGGAAAGCAACTATTTGGTTCATGTTTGCAGTATCTCAGTCGTGTCCTGGAAATGTGTGACTTAGGAATGTCCTGCGAGATGATAATTGGTGCATGACCTCTTCCCTGAAGGCTTTCCTTGCCGATAAAAGAGTGGTAGTAACAGAGCAGAGGAAATAACTTAGAGGCACCATCATCCCCATGAGTTATTTCCTCCATTACCTTTAGGCCAGAATTAGTTTGATTCCTGAGAGAAGGAAATATCTGTACCATCAATTTCCTTTAAAGTGAGCATTTTCTGTGAAGACTGGTAATAACTCTGATTATATTTCTGCAGAAGTTCTTTTTTTCCTACTGATAAACCCCTGCTCTTTGCTCATTCCCTCAGTTCTCTCCTCTTCTGAAAGACAGATTTTTCCATAAGAAAGAAACTGAAGTTGACGTTACCCTAAAGCTGTATCTCCTCTCTACTGTAATCCCTAACATGTGTTGTTTCCTCAGTGGGTTCACCCAATCATATTGCTTCCTAGATTATCCCATGGTACCGCTGGAATTTAGTTTTTCCAAAAATCTAGTGTCTTGATAATGCCACAAGTTAGTTTCCTTCTAGTTCCTTCTCTACAGCAAGAGAAAATCAATGAAGTCATTTCTTTGAATCTGTATTATTTCCAAGTCTGCATCCATGAACTTATCCTCTGTAGGGACTCTGTAAGGACTCTTAGAGAGGGTCTCAGCATTTTTACATAGAGATCCTAGAAATAAATGTATCAAAAGGAATTCTTCTAAATGTATTTCTGGGAATTTTAAAGATTCATAGGTCTCCCAAATTAAATATTTCATATGTTGAAAGCCCAAATTATTTCTGGTGAAATCTTTTGTCCTATTCTCAAATATGATGCATCAAAACGACAGTATTGATCGCTTCCAAGAAGTTCTAGTCCTTGAGTGAATCAAACCTCCCTTTCCATACATTATAAAACTATTAGAGTTAAATTATACTATAGTTAAATGACAGTTGTCATTGAACTAACTTTAAGGACAACATACAATACATGTATGTATTTATTTATTCAATAAAGATTTATTAAGACTCAATTATATGCCAGACAGTGTCTAGGCATTAGAGATAAATAAAGAAAATGTTCTGCCCTCATGGAGCTTACATTGTACTAGAGGATGATAGACATAAAACAGATAAATAAAATAGATAGTATAGGGGCTTCCCTGGTGGTGCAGTGGTTAAGAATCTGCCTGCCAATGCATGGGACACCAGTTTGAGCCCTGGTCTGGGAAGATCCCACATGCCTCTGAGCGACAAAGCCCGTGAGCCACAACTACTGAACCTGAGTGCCACAACTACTGAAGCCCATGCACCTAGAACCCATGCTCTGCAACAAGAGAAGCCACCGCAATGGGAAGCCTGCGCACAGCCACAAAGAGTAGCCCCCTCTCTCCACAACTAGAGAAAGCCTGCACACAGCAACAAAGACCCAACGAAGACAAAAATAAATAAATAAATAAATAGATTTGTTTTTTAAAAAATAGATAGTATATTGGATGGTGGTAAGTGTCTAGGACATAAGTAAGGCAAGAGAAGAAGATAGGAGCAACATTGGTTGACCAATGAAGGCCTCACTAAGAAGGCAATAATTGAAGAAAGACTAAAGTAGGTAAGGGCATCAATGATGTGAAAATCTGGAAGCAACGAAAGCCTGAGGGAGGATCCTCCTGACAGGTGCGAAGAGCAAGGGTGCCAGTCAGAGCGTAGCAGTGTCCGTGAAGGTGGGGAGAGTTGTAGTTGATGAGGTAAGGAGGGAGAAGTGGGAAGAGATCCTGCAGGGCTTTGATGGCCACTGGGGGGTGTCGAGATGGGAAGGCAGCGGAAGGTGTGGAATAAAGATATAATGTGCTTGGCCTTAGTTTCACAGTATTACAATGTTAAGGTGAAGTTGGCCTAGCTGGCATTTCCATTTTAAAGAGGAAAAACAGAATGAAGATGCCATTGAAATTAGAAGAAATTTTAAAGAGAAAATCATGGGAGAGAAGACAAAGAAAATTAATGCCTTTTTACTTGTTGTACAATGATATTGAAATGTTTCTAATATAAATTTGCATAAGAGCGTCCTGCTCTTTCTTCTTCATCTCAAAGACCTCATTTCTAACATCTTTTTTGGCCATTTATTCCTATCAATACAAAAGTACTAAATAAATGCATCTATAGATGCACAGTTCATTATTTTAAAATTATATGTTTATATCTACATCATATATGACTATAAAGCATACATTTTAAAGGAATAAGATTAAAATCAAATATGTCCTTAAAGTAACTTTTATTTCTTATTGGTACTATTTTGTTAATGGTTTGTTCTCTATTTATTAATGGCACCAAATAGTTTTTAGCTCCCACTTAAAATATTATTAATAATGTTTGAATTCTTTTAAAATGTCTTTCTAATTGCAGTGGTTGATATCTCAAACCACAGATATATATGTCCTTAAATGAGATTCATTCTTAACCATAAGGACTTTAAATCCATGTATCAAATAGTCCTCTTGATAATTTTGGATTCTTTTCTGAATTCTTGATTATTTTAATTCCTGTTTGACACCAGATTAAATATTCATTATTTTTACCTCTGAATTTGGCTGATGAGAGCTTAGATGAGGAGCACGAGAGTAAGCTCTTTTTTTCTCCTTTTGCCAGAATTATTAGTATTAACTTAATCCATGATCTCTTTGCAGCCATTTTTGTATGCCACTTAACCATATTGTGAGATTTAATTTAGTAAAGCCAAATAATGGCATCTGTCATCTACTCAACCAGGGAGATACAAATGACAATATATGCCACTATGCTGCCAGCCGGTGACCAAGTGCCCGTCGAGACTCCAGGACTACTTTGCTTCAGCACCTCTCATGGACCATGTGTGATGTGGCACTGAGGGCAACAAGAGTCAAGACAAAGAGTAGAGACTATAACGTTTACTGTTTACTTTTCTTCAGATGAAACATAAAAGAAAACACCAGTTCAATATTTTCTTCCTCTGCTGCCAGAAGATTGCCTTGCTCACTGACAAAGGAAAAAATATCCCAAGTCAGAGCCCTCTGGTTAGGAGCAAAGGGCTCCAGGAGCAGCTGCCTGGTGCACCTCCCGTATGGGGATGTATTGTTGACCTCATTCAACCTAATGATAGGGAATTGTGTCCTAGGAAAGGATGATAGTATAGAAACGCTATCATAAAAGACAGAAGGAGGGCTTCCCTGGTGGCGCAGTGGTTGAGAGTCCGCCTGCCGATGCAGGGGACACAGGTTCGTGCCCCGGTCTGGGAAGATCCCACATGCCGCGGAGCGGCTGGGCCCGTGAGCCATGGCCGATGAGCCTGCGCGTCCGGAGCCTGTTCTCCGCAACGGAAGAGGCCACAGCAGTGAGAGGCCCGCGTACCGCAAAAAAAAAAAAAAAGTAAAAGACAGAAGAATGGGGATACCATATTGGTTGGGAGTTGGATGGGTAAAGGCAGGGGCTTTCAAAGTGTTACGACTGGGGTGTCAGAGAGTTAAGAAGATCTGACAGATGATCGTTGAAATGAGAACACAGGAGAAAAGGCATGAAAAAGAGGAGGCAGAGGTCCCAGAGCAAGGGCCTAAATCATGGGAACAGCAAGAATTCAGGCATGCCTGGGCCTGTCTGGAGGGCCAAGTGGCCTCAGGAAAGATACAGTGACTAGACAAGCCAAGGTTGAGGGCTGAAGTCCAGAAACAGAGCTGTCCTGGAATCGAGGCCAGTCCTTAACATCCAGTGGGGCGAGAGAGGCATGGTGACTGAGCTTGGCGTGAGGCTCCAAGTGCAGTGTGGGACACAGCACTCCGATTGCCTTCCAGACTGCTCTGTGGGAGAATGAACTCGACTAGAGAACTAAGGAACCACAAAGAAAAATGAGAAACTAAGAATTCAGAACAGCTTGGTGTCCCAGGAACAAAATATGAGGGTGTTATCCATCCAGTTCAGTGAGCTGAACAGAAAAACAGGGAGGGTCATGGCAACATGATGGAGATGTGAGAGAGAATGCCAGTGGGGGGAGCGCTGGGGGAAGCGGAAGACCAGAGACGAACCTGAAGGGACAGGAGAAGAAGGCCATCTTGAAAGGTAGGCGGACATGGAAACCTCTCCAAGGAAAGCTCTCTAAGGAGCCTAGGCTTCTAGTGACCTACTGTGGGCACTAAACCATAGATATCTGTTTTATGACTGCTATTTATCATAATCCTATAGAATCTCGGGCTGTTATGACTCAGGAAACTTCTCAAACAGGGGTTTTCTGTAAGAGAAGTTACTCTGGTAACTTCTGAAAAGTTAGACTAAGTTTCTGAAAAACAGACTAGTAGAGAAACAATGAATATGAAAGCTTCTCTCTCATCCCTTCTTAATTTATATGTAGGATGGGGACAGATAGCACCTTTAGGCCAGCCTACATGTCAGAACTCTGGAGACAGTCTAGCATAGGAGTTAGAAGCAGGCATGTATCTTGAGTCCCACAGACCCAAGTTCAAACTATTCACCAGTCCTGAGACTGAGGCCAGGGTAATCTCTCTAATCTTCAGTTTTCTCAACAGTAGAATGGAAATTGTAATGGTACATAACTCTTGAGGAATTGGGAACTATAAATGATAATATATCCTCAGTAAATCTAGTATATTAACCCTGTGGAGCATACAGAACACCAGAAATTAAAAGGGGGCAGCCCAGATACGGAGTAAATTTCCAAATATTGCAAAACAGATTCTATTCAGTGCTAAGTAAGGACAGCCCCAGAAGGTTCACAAAGCAGATAAGTGAGCTAGGAACCTGGGAAATCTACTGCTGCCTGTTTGCTATACACAACAAAAGATCTACTGTATCCGTTAAGCAGTTCATCTTAATCATCTTCAGGGCAGATTCCTAAAACATCCTTCCTCTTTTCAACCCTTCAACTAAAGCCCTCACAAGTAGCTTCCGATATAAGGACCATGCATAGAGCACAAGGTATATTTTGGGAAGAACTGAATATTCCTACTGCCAGCCCCTGAAATAGTGCATGTTGAGTGTGCACACGTGTGCCTATGCATACATGTGCTCTTGAGTACATATCCTTCTGTATGTGTTGGTGGGAGGTAAGCGTATTTCAGAGAGCATCTTTAATAGCCTTGTTTTATAACCTGGAATAATCCAGCTAATCTTAATCCCTGATGAAGGTAAAACAGGAGAGAACAGGATTTTATAATCTCCACAGGACAATCGTAGATTCCCCCTGATAGGTCAAAAATTAATAACTAGGATAGTGCATAAGAACAATAGCTGTGAACTTTCAAGGAATGGATGAAATACCAGCAAGTAGATAAATTCCCTATGATGTAGGAATTCAAGACAGAAATCTGAGATATTTCCCATCAGAGTTCAATTTTCCACAGTTCTTAGTTTAAACTTTGAGGAAGTTACAATGTTGTTTTCACATTGTTTCATGTCACTGTTATTATGATTAATTTACATTTGTGTTTTGTTCCGAGTACATTTATTTATTTTCATAGTGCTTACTATGTGAAAATGGTAATAATATCCTCCCAGAGACTTGTCCTCTCATGGAGTGGCCTGTGAGAAAGAAAGAAGAGGTGTAGGCCATTTTACAAGACTCCAGCCTAACTCAGCACACATGAGTTAGAATGAACATACAAATTTGTATGCACTTTGTTAAAATAAATTTGAAAGGGACCAATGGATAAACATTCCGAGTCTCATCAGATTCTTAAAAATATGTATTAGTTCCTATTGTGTGGGGAGCCTGTGCTTCTTGGTATCTCCTTTTCTTGTGAATTCTCAAACCTGATAAAAATCAGAAGCTGTGATTCTCAAATGTCCCCCAGGACAAAGGTACACATCGTGAAAGAAACCGGGAGAGGGCTTTTATAAAAGTCAGAGTAAATTAAAAATAATTTAAAAATATTGGAGAAAAAGACATGTAGAGAATTATTATTTTGAGAAAGAGCCCAAGGCAGGACTTAAACATCTCATTAGTGCTTGGTCCACTACTACAGATCGTAAACATCTGCTCTTTGTAGAAAATATGAGATGAATTCCTCACATGTTCCTACAATTTACAATAGCTCTCTCCCTATCATTTCTAAAAAAGGATTATGTTGGCCAAAGCTCCACAAAAGTTAAAGAGAGGATTAAGATAACTTGAGGGCTTCCCTGGTGGCGCAGTGGTTGAGAGTCCGCCTGTCGATGCAGGGGACACGGGTTCGTGCCCCTGTCCGGGAAGATCCCACATGCCGCGGAGCGGCTGGGCCCGTGAGCCATGGCCGCTGAGCCTGCGCGTCCGGAGCCTGTGCTCCGCAACGGGAGAGGCCACAGCAGTGAGAGGCCTAAGTACCAAAAAAAAAAAAAAAAAAAAAAGATAACTTGAAATTCATATAGATGTGTAGAATTTTTATATTCTATAAAAATTTAAATAAGACTCACCACACTTGGCTCTCCATGAAATACTGATGCCAAGAATGAATACAAGAGTAGAGTTGTATTGATTTAGATTCTAGCATCTAAACACCTATAACATTATTATCTCTACTTATAATGGGCACCACTAAAATTCTGACCTCTACATCCAAGCATCCAGGAGAAGGCATGGTTGAGTGAAGGATTTTTGTGAAAATGCAGGGATTTCCTTATTATACTCGTTATTTTATCTCAACAACAGGGAAACTACGCCGATCTGAGCAAATTGGTAAAAGGAGCCAACAAGGCAACTGTGGGACAGGAGGTTGACACTGATGACCCACAGGGAAGATGGCAGAATTCACACTTGCAATTTGGCTGCCAAATTTGGACACACCCACAAGGAAACTGGGGAGGGGAAGGGAGATGGAGGCTGGGTGGATGTGTGACTAACACTGGAGATCTGACTTCCAGAATGATCCAGGTGTCATGTCCGCAGTCCAGACCAGCCAGGTGAGCAGCGTGAATAGAAGGATGGATGCCTCGATTGTGGACAAATGTCCATCAGCTGGATGGCACGAAGCCATGGACGCTGCTGCAGCCAGCTCAGCGCTTCTCCGGGAACAGTTCTGCGACTCGCAGAGTTGCTGAGAGCTGGCAAAGCCAGGGTACATTGGTCCTCCTCCAGCGGTTTTGTTCAAACAGATTGTGGAAGCTTTCCAGATGTGTGGAAGGCTGGTTATGCTTTACACAGAGAACTCTTTATGTCTTCCTCACTGGAGGGAGTAACACATTCATGAAGACCCCCTCAGAGAGAGGGAGGAAGGCCTGGATGCTTCAACATTTGATACCCATGTCCCATATGGACACTCTGTTGTCTGCATCTCGTAAGCAATCCCAACGGCCTCCTTTGATGTCAGCAAATTTAAGAGAGAGAGAAAACACTCTGAATGTTGGGTCTGAAAGGACAAGTGTTCAAGAGAAGAACAGAGGCCATGGGGCCAACCCCACCTCTTTCACGAGGTCATTTCCTAAATGCACAGGGGAAATATTGATAGACAAAATGCCAAGGAGCTTTTGGTGGAGGGGGGAAGGTCCCTGAAAGAGAAAGAAACTGGCTGGTGTGAAAAGAAGAAAACAATGACATCAGCTTTGTATTTTGAAACTTGTCCCTCAGCAAGCAGAAGTGTGTGTGTCCTTTTCCAGGATTTGCCTGAAAAGTGGCAATGGAAGATGTGAAGACAGAAATCACCAATCACGGCTCTACGAGGCTATCTCCATTTGGCTGGGGTTTGCACCAGGGTGCCTGTCCAGCTAATGCTGAAGGCTTACAACCTGCTTTGCAAATCAGTGACTTTCCCAGCATTTTATCAGCAAAGTGGGGTCCTACATTCTCTTTTCTAGGTAACGATTTATCTCCAAATTTTTGCTGGCCTTAAGGAGCTTTCAGTTTACTTGAGTATAAATATGCAAATGAATCCAATAGACTATCACCGGCGTTATTACAGAGAACCATAGCTCTTTAACCCAGATCCTAACGTGAACTCCAGACTTTGATATTCAACCTTCTACTTGAAATCTCCACAGAGACATTGAGTGCGCAGCTCAAATTTAATACTCCCAGAACTGAGTGCCTCCTTCCCTCCCAGAGCTGCTCCTCCAGCTGGTTTCCACGTGGCAGGAAATAGTAACCCCAGCCTCCCAGTTGCTCAACCTAAAACCTTGAAGTCGTTCTTAAATTTCTCTCTCTCTCTCTCCCTCTCCACCTCCCTCACAGCTAATCCTTCAATAGATCTGTTGGGTCTACTTTCAGAATACATCTTAAATTTCAGCACTTCTCATCACCTCCGCTGCTGGAACACTATTAGACATCACCATCATCTTTTTCTGGTTACTACAACACCCTGTATCTGGCTTCTTTGTTTCTACCGTAGCTGAGTTATAGACCACTCTCAGCAGAGAGCCACGGTGATCCTTCTAAAACATGTCAGATCACGTTAGAGTTCCACTCAAACCCCCCAAGGGCTCTCCATCATTCCTTGAGTTAAATCCAAGTTTCTTCTGAGTTTCCTATATCTCTGATCTCATTTCCTATGCTTCCCTGCAGCAGGTGCATTTTCCCACCACTCGGCCAGCTTGCTGTTCCTGTAAAGTGCCAAGTGCATACTTACCACTGGGCTTTGAAATGGCTGGATCCCTGCCTGGCCTGGTATTCTCTCTGTTACCCACACAGCTTGCTCCTTCACTTCAGATTCAGAGATCTGCTCAAATGTCACCTTATCAATGTGACTTAACCCTGACCATCCTATATAAAGTAGTATCCCCTCCCAGGAATCCCAAGCCTCCTTAACTTGCTTCGTGTTATTCCCTGGCTTTAATCATAAACTTACCTATTATATATGTAGCTGTTTTTATTTATTGTCTTTGCCTCTCTACTATATTGCAAACTTCAAGCGAGTAGGGACCATGCCTGTTGCTTTCAGTACTATATCTTCAATGATAGAATAGTAAGTGTTTATAAATATTTATTGAGAGAATGAATGTAAATAGTGACATAAATTCAACATGGTTTTCAAGTAAGTCAGGAAGAGGTACATACAGAAGTTAATATTCGACTTGTGCCTTGAAAAATAAGTACATGTTATCAGGTGAACAAGGTGAAGAAGGGGGAGAGACGAATCAATTCATATAAAACATAGTTCTACATTTGTAGCTGGTCATAAGACCAAGTTGATAAACATACCTGCCTTCTTTTACTACCCATCCATCCCAGGTTCCCTTACATTCAATGTGGCCTGACAGGGTTCTCTATAAGGATGTAACTAAACCTTCATTTTTATGAGGTATGAATGCTCAGTCATTCTATTATTGGGTTGCCACAATTTTCCTTTTACTAGAACTACTGGCAAGAGAGTGGTTCTCAGAGGTACCCTGGTGATAAGTTCCAAGCATGGCCCTTCAAGCCCTCATTTTGTAGTCATGCAGGGTGATGGGAGAAGGAGGCTGGCTGAGATCCACAAGGTGACTTACCTTGACTACCTGATTAGTGAAGTCTCTGAAATGGAGGCTGGACCTTTATGTGGGATACTAATATCTACAGACTCATTCTAAAAGTTCAGCCAGCTACTACTTCCCCCAGAGCTTCTTGCACAAGGATTTCAATTTTCCAAGTTCCTATCCAGCAGATCAACTCACCTGCCACCTCTCATGAATGAATACCAGTCCATTCCTCCTGCCATGTGACCTGGACAACTCCATATAGTGTATGAAGTTAGGCCCCCTGGGAGGCTTCACCACTTTCACTGTAATATAGATGCTGTACAGATAACATCTGTAAGCCAGACTCACGTGATTTCCTCCTCCTTTGGCTGCTCAGAAGAAACCTCCGTGTGCCTCCAGATATGGGTCCAGGCAGAAGTTACAAACCAGTAGGGGCAGGTACCATGGGAGTCCGAGCTGCTGGCTTGTACAGTGTCCTTGTGCTTTCTGGACCTATTCAGGTCCAGTTTTGTATATACCATCTCCATTGTATGCAGATGGAATGCTATGATTCAGTGGATCAGGTAATACCCAGTTCATTAAAAAAGCTGCATAATCATTTCATCTCCCACGATCAGATTCCCTGGAGCCGCTTTTCAAATGGAGAATTGTTGGCAGAAGAGGACATGTCCTTACTCTAAAACCTACAACTTGTTTTATAAATCTCCTCTTGGGGTTCTCCAGAGACTTCTAGGTACCACAGGTGTTTCTGATACTATTGGATCTGGTGGAACATATGACCCAAGCACCAGGACAGCTTGTAATACAGCATGAACCTTCTACGGAGCCTTCTTTTCTTCTGGATCCATTGAAACCCAGCATTCTTATGGAATATCTGATAAATGAATAGGAGCGGCATGCTTAGTGTAATATATGTTGCCTTTAAAATTCAAAGAGAACTACATCATGTGCCTTTTTCTTTAGTGAGTGGTTCAAGGTTTGGCAAATTGTCTCACCTTAGAGGGGATATCCCAAATGCCGCAAGGAATTGGACTCCTAGAAACCGCCAACAATATTTCAAGCCCCCGAACTTTTATGGTTATTTTCTCTCACTTTTGGTCACTCTTGTGTTTTTTGTTTGTTTTTGCGGTACGCGGTCCTCTCACTATTGTGGCCTCTCCCGTTGTGGAGCACAGGCTCCGGACGCGCAGGCTCAGCGGCCATGGCTCACGGGCCCAGTCGCTCCGCGGCATGTGGGATCCTCCCGGACCCGGCCACGAACCCGCGTCCCCTGCATCGGCAGGCGGACTCCCAACCACCGCGCCACCAGGGAAGCCCCGCTCTTGTGTTGAATTGACACTAAGTCATCTAGAGCTCTTGCTGCTCCTGCCAACCAGATCCAATAAGCATAACAGCACCAAGGCATGTTGTTTTGAGGCATATCAAGTATCAGATTCCTTTAAGCAGAGTTGACAAAGCCCAAGGCAGAGCAGGAAAACAGAAGTATACTATTAATTCTGCCCTGTGAATGCAAATTATTTCACACTATCTTTTCTGATTGAAGCAGGGAAAATAAAAGCAATTTCCAGGTCAAAACCTGCATACCAATCTTCAGGTGTTGGTTTGCTCCAGAAAAAAAAAGATGTCATTATAATTAAAATCAGTACTTGATTACATTTGCAATAATTTATAATCATTCTTTAAAACACATCTGGCTTTTGCACTAGCCAGATAGGTGAGTTAAATGGTGATGTAGGAATCACGTCTCATGCATCTTTCAAATCAATGATGGTGGCACTAATCTCTGCAATTCCCCTAGGTATGTGATAATGCTAGTTTTTAATTTAATTTTATTTTTTCAACATCTTTATCGGAGTATATTTGCTTTACAATGGTGTGTTAGTTTCTGCTTTATAACAAAGTAAATCAGTTATACATATACATATATCCCCATATCTCTTCCCTCTTGCGTCTCCCTCCCACCCTCCCTATCCCACCCCTCTAGGTGGTCACAAAGCACCGAGCAGATCTCCCTGTGCTATGCAGCTGATTCCCACTAGCTATCTATTTTACATTCGGTAGTGTATATATGTCCATGCCACTCTCTCACTTCGTCCCAGCTTACCCTTCCCCCTCCCCGTGTTCTCAAGTCCATTCTCTATGTCTGTGTCTTTATTCCTGTCCTGCCCCTAGGTTCTTCATGACCTTTTTTTTTTTTCTGGTTCCCTATATATGTGTTAGCATACGGTATTTGTTTTTCTCTTTCTGACTTCCTTCACTCTGTATGACAGACTCTAGGTCCATCTACCTTACTACAAATAACTCAATTTCATTTCTTTTTATGGCTGAGTAATATTCCATCGTATATATGTGCCACATCTTCTTTATGTGATACTGCTTTTGATTTACCATACTGCCTAACTCGTGGTGGGCCAGTTCCAAGGGCCTGCACTTGGCCTTTCCTACCACAGTAAATTTCACTATAAGGGTTGGGAAATCAATATGGGAATGTTGCCAGTTAGTAAGCATGTCTTCTCCCATTAGTATTCTGTGACTGGGGCGATAACTACCGAATAGTTTTTGATCCTTCTTGACACGTGTAGACAAAACTCTGTCAGCTAATCTCTGTAAGCTCCACTCTGACTGTGGATCATGGTAATATTTTGGATTTCCAAGGATTAGCATCAATTCAGAGCCCGTATTCAATAAGCTCAGATGATCTGGGTATTTCCCTTTCCCAAGTACACAGTTTCATGATAAATGGTCATGGAGGAGGATCCACAGTACATATTAGTAGCCTCGCTGCAGAATCCTTTCTGAAAGGAACTTGGCTCCCCCTTCAATTGACAGGTTCAAAATCTATGCACCAGTTTAGGTTTGAGAACTGAGTAAGAAGTTATGAACCCCCATGGTGGCAACTAGAGTTACATTTCTGCCCGTTAGACCTAGAATTTTCTTACCAATATTCATCACTTTAGTGGGCTGCCCACTAATATTCCTAGGAATCCTGGGATCAATGAGCCACCACCACAGATCCTGTGGGCCAAGATACTTTGAATATCACTCTACCCTTTTGGATTATTGGGTGATTAAACCAACATTATCTCTGAGAGTAGAGTACAGCCACCTCATGTCTACCCCTTAAGAATCTCATTTCCCATTGAGATTAGAGAACTCAATTCCATTGCAGAATCCCCCACAGTCATCTTCAACCTTCATAAGAAAACCACCGCATTGGTTTTTTGAGAATGCTGGTGCATTTCTTAATGCCTTGGTGAAGGAAGTGTCCTCCAGGCCCTCAAGGGATTATGAATAGGAAGTAGCTGCTCAGGTTGCAGTAATAGGTTTATGCCAAATTTTCCATCTCCCTGAGCCTTCACACTCCTTCCTGTATAGCAATGATTCTCAGTCAGGGAGAACCTGCCCCTCTCCCCCTAAGGGACATGTGGCAACGTCTGTAGACTTTTTTGTTGTCACGACTGGGTGTAGGGTGCTCCTGGCATTTAATGGGTAGAGGCCAGCATTGCTGCTAAACATCCCACAATACGTAAGACAGTCCCCCCCCAACAAAGAATTCTCAAATCCAAAATGCCTGAGGGTGGAATCAGAGGTGCTGGGGTGATATCCGGACCTGGGCTTGAACTCTGTAAGGTTGCCGGGCACTTAATTGTACCACATACACAAGATGACTGCCTCAAGTTGAGCCACTGATGCAGGTGTGTAATCTGCGGGGCTTAACAACCAGAGAACTGTCCAACGGAAAGAGAAAAATCCACAGAGAAGGTGGGTCTTAAAATTCAGAAAGTACACAAGTAAGGGGAGGACCATAAAAGGCAGTCAACTAAACCAACAAATTGAAGAATTTACACCTGAGGGAAAAAAAAGAAATAGTTTTAAAAAGGACTTTAAAGCAAGTATCTTTAAAATACTCCATGAGATAAAAGGGTGTTGACATCTTAAAGCAAAAAAAACCATGAGGTTATAAAATAAAAACCACTTAGTTGTAAATCTAAAAGAATAAATATGTAATATTTGAAATAAAACTCATAATGGATAGGCAAATGGTAGACTTGTCAATGTGACTTAACCCTGACCACCCTATATAAAGTAGCAACCCCTCCCAGGAATCCCTTTTTCAGCAATTAACAAAGCTAAATAAAAGATAATTGATGAATTGGAAGGTAGAAAGGAGGAAATATCGCAGAAAAACAAGTCAAGACAGGACAAGTAGAATGAGTTTATCCACTGGTAGTGCCAAAACTTAAAAAAGAGAGAGAGAGAGAGAGAGAATGGGAGGCAATAAGCCAAGAGAAAAGGACTTCAGGTCTTCCTGAAGTATAGAAAAACGTAAGTCCTCAGTTTGAAAAAGCATCCTAGCATACACCAAGCCAGATGAATAAAAATAAATTCACAATCAGAATAATCGCAGTGAAGCTTCGGGACAGAAAAGAGACAGTATCTTTGAAAAAGAGGAGAGGCAGACAGACAGACATTGCCATCTACCCTCTCATTAGCGGAAACATGGCTGAAATCAGTAGAAAATCTCCAAGGTACATAAGGAAAAAAAATTCAAAAACGTGACCCTAGAGTTCCAGACTGCATTAAACTATGATTTAAGAGCAAGTGAAAAATGAAGATATATTATTATGTAAGGAGATACAATGACTAAGGGAGATTTGACCCTGTTCATCAAAATAACATTAAAATATGCACTTTTGAGGGAAAAAAAAAAAAACACTAAAGGAAGTAGTAAGCTCCAAAGGCAACAAAGTGGTAAAAAATCATGGCAAGTATAAGGAAATGTTCAATAGAAACATAAATAATGTTGACAATACTTTTTTCTTTTGTGTTTAAAATGCACTGAACCTAAAACTATACATCACTGTCATGAAAGGAGAAGAGATTGGGAAAAAGTTAGAGCATGCTCAGAACCTTCTCTTCTTTAGAAAGGAGGATAAGGATACTGATTAATGGCTTGTTTTGTCTTGTGTGGGGATTTTTGCATAAACAACAGCGTTTATTTTATTAATGAAAGTTGCGTGTGTTTAAGTTGCACAACATTGATGATTTTATACGTATGTACATAGTGAAATAATTACTACAGTCAAGGTAATTAACATAGGTACCTTTCTGTGTGTTTAAGTTGCACAACATTGATGATTTTATACGTATGTACATAGTGAAATAATTACTACAGTCAAGGTAATTAACATAGGTACCTTTCTGTGTGTGATGAGAGCATCTGAGATCTACTCTCTCAGTAAATTTCCAGGATTCAATACAATATTATTGACTATAATCACCATGGTGTACATTAGATCTCTAGACTTATTCATCCTACATAACTGCCAGTTTCTAACCTTTGATCAATATCCCTTCATCTCCCCTACCTTCCAGTCTCTGGTAACCACCATCCTACTCTCTGCTTCTGTTTATTGAACTTGTGTAGATTCCACATACAAATGAGATGAGGCAGTTTTTTGTCTTTCTGTGTCTGGTTTATTTCATTTAGCTTAATGTCTTCCAGGTTCATACATATTGTTGCAAAGAGCAGAATATCCTTTTTGAAGGCTGAATAATATTGCATTACATACGTGCACCACAATTTCTTTATGCTTTCATCAGTCAAAGGGTACAGACTCTTTCCCAGTCTTGGCTACTGTGAATAATGCTGCAATGAACATGAGAGCATGAGAGTGCAGGTATCTCTTTGAGGTACTGATTTCATCTTCTTTGAGTATATATGCAGAATGGGGATTGCTGGACCATATGCTAGTTCTCTATTTAGCTTTATGAGGACCCTCCATTGTTTTCCATAATGGCAATACCAATTTAATTTCCCGCCAGCAGTGTACAACGGTTCCATTTTTCTTCACGTCCTCACCAACACTTTTTTTTTTTTTACTTTATTAGAAAATAAAACTAAGCGTGTAGGTAAGATTTAAGAATGACTACTGAAAGGACCAGATTATCAAAAATTAAAATGCATTTCTCCATTAGGTTGGTGAAGCTGTGGAGAGAAAAGCTGCGGGGAGGTAGTTAAAATGGTCCTTGTTGAAACACTTAACTGTAAAAGCATCAATCTAACAAAGGTCAAAAATAAATTTAAAAATTAAAGGGAGAAAACTAAGTAGTAGAGGTAAAAATGTAATGAAAGTTTGTAAATAAGGTACAAACAAAACCAAAAACTAGTTAAACACATATCAAATAGATAAAATGTCATAAATAAGTAAAAATAGTCATTAAAAGGGATATAGTACAGAGTTAGCGGAAAGACACTAAGCAGAGAGTTGTAAAAATTGCTAACTATCTAATATCTATTGAGTGCTTATCTTGTCTCAAGCACCATATTACAACTTTACATGTGCTTACAAAAACATTGTTATTTTATTCCTCATCTCAAGGGGAAAGTGTTTAATACTCCAACATTCAGTATAATGTCTGCTGTAGGTTTTTTCTGTAGACGTTCTTTATCATTAAGGAGGTTCTTTTTTATTTACCGTTTGCTTAGAGTTTTTGTGAGATGTTTTCCTGGTACCTATCATGATAATCATTGATTATCTCTGTGCTAATATGGTGAAAATCCAACTTGGTATGGTGTATTATCCTTTACAATATCACTGGATTTGTTTCGCTAAAATTTTGTAAAGGAACATAGCATATACGTTCATGGGAGAAATTGATCTGTAACATTCCTTTCTTGTAATGCTCTGGTCAGGTTCTGACACCAATGCTATGCCACCTCATGAAAAGTGTAAGTGTTCCTTCTCTTGCTTTCACATCTTTTTAAAATTGGGGTATAATTTCGTATAGTAATATGTACAGACATTGAGTATTTGATGTCTTGACAACTGTATAGACCCAAAACAAGATATAGAACATTACCATCACCCTAGTAATTCCTCTTAACTTATTCACCCGGAAGAAGCTACTTTCTGATTTTTAACAGATGCATCAGTTTTGCCTGTTCCCCACCTTTTTGTAAATGAAATCATACCATATATATTCTTTTGTGTATGCCTCTTTTGCCTAATATGTTTGTGAAATTCATCCATGTTGTTAGATGTATCCGTAATTCATTTTTATTGCTGAGTACTGGTTTATTACATGAACACATCACAGCTTCTTTATCCATTCTCTTGTTTATAGACCCATAGATCATTTAGAAATATATGTTTATTTTCCATGCCATTGGACTTTTCTGTTTATCCTTTTGTTATTGATCTCTAGTTTAATTGCATTATCGTGAAGGACACACTCTCAATAGTTTCAATCTTTGAAATTTGTTGACGCTTTCTTTATGGCCTAACACATGTCAGTTTTAGAAAATATTCTATGTGCCCTTAAAAATGGTTAATTTTATCACTTTTGGATGCAATATTCTCTATCATCAACTAAATCCATTTAGTTAATGTTGTTATTCACATAATCTATATCTTTACTGATTTTTTAATTTGCTTTTACTATTGGATATTGAGAAAGTGTCTTAGTATCTCCACTATAATTTTGGATTCATCTATTCCACCTTTTAATTTTGTCCATTTTTGCTTTATGTATTTTGGAGTATGTTTTTCATACGCATGTATACTCAGGGTTGTGATTTCTTCCTGCTAGACTTACCACTCTATTATGGTGAAATGTCCTTATATCTTTAGTAATGTTTCTCATCTTAAAATATATTTTGTCTGATACTCGTATAAAATTACCAGGTTTCTTTTGATTGATGTTTGCATAGTCTATCTTTTTCTGTCCTTTTATTTCCAAACTTTATGTTTTTGTAAGCATTGTATATTTTTGTTTTGTTTTGTTTATTGAGTCAAACTGTATTATTCTTTCACTGGGAGTATTTAGTTCATTTATATTTTACTTAATTATGGATAGGTTTGAGTTTCTATTGACTACCTTTTAATTCATTTTCCATTTGGCCTTTTTATGTTTCTCCTTTTTTTCTTCTTACGTTCTTTTGAGATAATCAGTTTTTCATTATTCAATTTTTTCTTCTATTGTTAGTTTTAAATTATTGCTCTTTTAGTGATTATAATAGGCATCCTTGACTTGTTACAGTACTAATATAAATGATTCCTTTTACCACTTTGCTGATATTGCTAGAAACCTTTATATTCCATTTACTCATGGGCACTGTTGCATTACCACTGTCATGCCTTTTTAGTTCTGCATATAATTTACACTCCACCAGACATTAAAACTATTTGTTTTGTACAGTCCGCACTTGTTTACATTTCCACATATTTTCTTACTATATTATTTATTTCCTCCAACTTTTCCATGTTTCCATCTGGAGTCACGTTTTTTAGGTCTGAAGGATTGGGCTTAGTGTTCTTTAGTTTTTCCTTTGGTGCTGCCTGTTTTTCATTAATTCTCTCTTTGTCTGAAACATATGTATTTCACCTTCACTTTTGAAGAAAGTTCTTTTCTGGATATAAATTCTATGTTTTTACTGGATATAAATTGGCTATTGTTTTCTTTGAACACTTGAAAAACTATTACTCAATTGCTTTCTGACTTTCATAACTTCTGTTGAGACATAGCTCTCAGTGTTACTATTGTTTCTATAAAGGTGATAGGCTTGTTTTTCCTCTGGCTGCTTTTAAGATTTTGATTTTAAGCAATTTGACTATAACTTTCCTAGTCAAGGTTCTCTTTGTGTTTATCCTGTTTAGAATTTGTAGAGTTTTTTCGTTCTAAAATATCCACCTAATCCCTTTTTGTAGATTTGATTTATCTATTAAAATTATCCATATTTTCATTGATGTTGTCCTTCCTGTTCTCTTTTCTTTAGCAAAGTAATCATAGTTTTATTAAAGCCCTTGTCTGATAACTCCAATATATTGATCATCCGTGGGTCTGCATCTATTGTATTATTTTTCTGTTGTTTATCAGTCAGTATTATATATTTCTTAGCATGATTGGTAATTTTTAAATTGTTTTCCAGATACTATATACAAAATAACTCTAGCCACTCTAGAAGATGCTGTCTTATAACAGAGAGTGTTCCCCCTTTCCTCTGCTGGGCAGAGAAAGTGAGGCTCTGATCAACTCAGTTCAGTCAGAAATTGAACTGGGTCACTGCTGGGTTACAGTGTAGTGAGAATCATCTCCTCTCTAGTTTACCTATGCTCCTAGGACATGGACCTCTGACCTTTTGACTAAAAGCCTGAAGAATCTATCTCCTCAGTACTGAAAGATTAAGAGATCCCAATCTGCCTTGCATAGATTCCAGCCTCATACACATGTGTCTTCAAAATATGGCAGATATCTCAAGGGGCCCAGTGGCTGTGTAGTGAGGTCAATGGCTATTCCAGCAGTTCTTTGCTTTCCGAGCACAAGACTGTGAGAATATTATTCTGCCTTTAAGAATCTTCCATCTTAGTTCACCAGTCTTCCACACAGAACCCAGGAAATGTCCCATGGGGAAATCCAGTGGTACATTTATGTCCCTGTGAGTTTCCATCCTTTCACATCAGCTCTTCATGACTGCTTCAGTTTTTCTGATTTTCTTTCCCCCAATAGTCTCTTTGCCTAGGGAAGTCCAGTTCTTAACTTATGCCCATAATTACCAAACGCCCCTAAGGTTAAAAAAAAAAATGTCTAGATATCTTTAGTGTCCATTGGAAACATTTTCCCCTTACTGGAAGTTAGTTCATCTAATCCTCCTAACCTCCACAGTTCCCTTGTATCTTTAAAAATATAATGTTTTTGTAATTTATCCAGATTTTTGTTGCAGTGAAAGCATTAGCCTATATCCAGGCTGAAAGCAGAAATCTTATTCATTTAACTTTATATATATCTTCATGATTTAGTCTGGAATCACTAATGATAAACTTTGTCACTGCTACTATTTCTGATTCATTATTTTTCATACATTTCAGTAGGAATTAAACCAGAACATCTGAATGCTGCAATCAAAATTCAATGTTATAGTTAGTAAATCATTATGGAACTGCTGCATCGATAGACAAATCAGTAGAACATAATAGAAATTCTAGAAATAAGCCCAAAGAGATATCTACCTATGTGATAAAATTAGCATTTTAAATTCATGAGAAAAAATACAGATTATTAAGTAATGATGTTGGAACAACTAGAGATATTTGGGAAAAAAGTAAAGTTTCATCCTTACCTTTTACCTTATATCAAAATAAGTTCCAGGCTGATCACAGATTTAAACATAAAAATAAAAGAAAAAGAAAACTATATAATACTGAAAGAAAACAGGAGATGTAAAATGTATAATCCCCAGAGTAAAGAAAGCCTAAGTATACATCAAAATCCATATTAAATTAGAAACCATAAAAGAAAATATTGATAAATTTGAAAATTTTTGCCTGGTAAAATGATGATAAGCTAAGTCTCAAAATGCACTAAATTAAGAAAAAGTATATTTATAACTTATATGAAGCAAAGGACTGAGTCTCCTGATATGTGATTAAAAATTCCCGTAAATCAATATGACAAAGACCAACAACTAAATGGAAAAATGTACAAAAAAGATATAATCAGTCACTGCAGATTCTTAAACATATGAAAAGATGCTCATCTTCACTTGCAATAAAAAGAATGCAAACATAAACTTCATTGACATCCATTTTCAACTTTCACGTTTATAAGGGTCAACTAGTTTACTTACACACAAGCTGGTGAAGATGTCAAGAAATAAGGACTTTTATTGCTTTGGTGAGTGTAAACTGGTACAAATTCTGTGGGAGGAATTATGAAGATCATTTTCTCATTCAACAAATAGTTATTATTAATACCACTATGCTATTGGGACCATGGATGTTCTGAGAGACCTTACAGATTAGCTCAGAAAACACTAATTGAGTACCTATAATAAAAAGTGATACATTTAATGAAAGGGCCATAGTTGGGTATCAGGAAAAGCATTCCAGAAGAAATGATATTTAAGTTGAATCCGGAAAAGAGGGAATTAGTTGAATATACAGATTACTTCCCTGTCCTTCTCTGCCTTGCTGTGTGCCAGAGGGATTCATATCTCCCAGGCCTCTTCTCCTGTGGCTTCAATGTAAATTCACCAATGAGAAGCAATGTGGGAGACCAGATGGTGAGGGAAGGAAAGAAGACTGGGATTTGACCCTGCCTCCTTTTTCTCTCAGTATGGTACCAAGCAAGAGCAGCATCTCCTCCATGGCTCCAGGTCTCACAACATATCTTCTCTCTCTCAGCTTCTGCTCATATTTTAGCATCTACCTGGCTTCTGGGATCAAAGAACACCATCTCCTCCTTTGATCCCTCCAGGCATAAAGATGGTAATTATTTATTGTTCTTGGCAATCTCTGAGCTGTGTCACCTCCTCTGCTTGCTTCTTCAGTTCTTCCATCATCTCTGTGACCAATTCCCTGTATTAAATTTCTTTCTGTCTGAAACTACAGTGGTTTTCATTTTCCTGAGTGGACCTTGACTGGCATACAAGAAAAAGAAGGCTAGCGCTGCAGAGAGAATATACCATGTCCTAAAAGTAAGTCTAGCTAGAGGACTAGAAAAAAGAAATAGGATGGAGACGGGGGAGAGAAAAGGGAAGTGATATGATTCAAAATCAAGTGTTTTCAGGTGAGAAGATCCATTGATGAGATTTTTTTTCAGGAGGATCACCCTAGGGGGAGACTGGTAGACAGGGTCCAGTCAGCAGACTGCAGTAGTCATTTAGGCAAATGATAACGGTAGCTTGAATGGAGATAGTAGCAGAGGATACAGAGAGTGAATGAACTTGAGGGATATTTAGGAATAAGAATGAGTAGAATTTGGTGGTTAATTGGATAGATGGAGAGAGAGGAAGGAATGCAAAACCACTCCCTTTTCCTCCATCATCCCGTCATTTGTCATTTGATTGCATAGAGAGTGTTACAGAACAAACATTTTTTTCAGTACTCTCATTTGGGGATTTCCCCATTGAGTTACTCAAACCCTGCCCTAATAAAACAGGTGAAACATTAGGGTATTTCCACATGCATTTTCAAGTCTCTGATACCGGCCTCATGAGAGAGATTATCATACTAATACCCGTTGGACACCTGAAGTAGGTTAATGCTACCATGCCAGATATAAATGAAGTCTCCATTTGACCCGTCGGTTTACTGAGGTTGGTTATACAAAGGGATACTTGTACAGTCCAGGCATATCCATAATAAGGAAAATGCCAAAGTCACCACGACAAAGTTCAGTTTAAAAAAGTTTATTGCTGTGTGTACAAACCAGTTTCTAATCATTTATTGAAATTACTCTGGGAAATTGGAGTAAAATGTAAAAAAAATTTTTTTAATTTAAAAAATAAACAAAAGTAGATAAGAGTGATTCACAGTCCAGTTACAAAAGGAAGGAAAAGGGTCACTCTAAAGAGAATGGGCTATAAATCTTCATCAAGCTTCTAAAGTTTGAAAGCTGAAAGTCTGTTGTTTACAATTTGTCTCCCTTTCATAATGAACTGTTGGAAAGAAGTCATTCGGGAGGGTGAAGGAAGGACAGGGAGGGGTGGTCAGAAGCCACAGAAACCCTGATTTTCCACTGTAAAGCAGCTAGAATTCTTCACCATCCTGAAGGCCCTTGAGTGTCCTTCAGTCTACTTCCTGAAGTGACAATGCAGTGGGGCATTCAAGAACACAACTCTGGAGTCATGCTGCCTGAATTCAAATCCTGACTTCACAGTTGGGCGGTAGCATCAAACTACTAGTACTACTACTGCTACTACTGCTACTAATGGGGCAAGTTACTTAGCATCTCTGTGCCTCAGTAACCACATCTGTAAAATGACATATCAATAGCAAGATTAGAAAACGATTCCATTTCCATTAGCATCAAAAAGAATAAAATAGCAGGAATAAATTCAATTAAGGAGGCCAAGACTTGTACACTGAAAACTATGAAACATTGCTGAAAGAAATTAAAGTCAAAAATAAATTAAAGACATCTTGTGGTCATGGCTTGGAAAACAGTATCATTACGATATCAACACTACCCAAAGTAACCTACAGACTCAGTGCAATTCCTATCAAACTCCCAGTGACTTTTTTATTTTGCAGACAGAAAAATGTACCCTAAAATTCATATAGACTCTCAAAGAACCCCCCAAAAAGCCAGAACAATCTTGAAAAAAGAACAAAGTTGGAGATCTCATACTTCCTGATTTCAAAACTTCCTACAAAGCTGTAGGAATTAAAACAGTGTGGTAGTGGCATAAAGACAGACATTTAGAGGAATGAAATTAAATAGAAAACCTAGAAATAAACCTTAGAATATAGGGTCACATGATTTTTGACAAGGGTGCCAAGACTATTCAATGGGGAAAAGATAGTCTCTTCAATAACTGGTGTTGGGAAAACTGGATGTCCGCATGCAAAAGAATGAAGTTGGACCCTTACCTTACATCATATACAAAAATTAACTGAAAATGGATCAAAGACCTAAATGTAAGAGCTAAAACTATTAGAAGAATAGCAAGATTAAATGCATCTGAAGCTCTTAGAGCCAAGCCTAGAACTGAACAAATGGTACAATCGCTGCAAAGATCATGCATGGATGGCTCCATTGGGCAGATTCTTTTCCCATATAGGTTATTACAAAATACTGAGTATAGCTCCCTGCGCTATACAGCAGGTCCTTGTTGTTTATCTATATATAGTAGTGTGTATATGTTACTCCCACATTCCTAATTTATCCCTCCCCCCCCACCTTTCCCTCTTGGTAACCGTTAGTTTGTTTTCTATGTCCGTGAGTCTGTTTCTGTTCTGTTCATTTGTATCATTGTATCTTGATCGAACTCCTGTTCTTCAAAGATTATCCTGGAGCCCACAGTGGAATGAATGCCATTTCCTTCTCCTAGGATTCAGAACCAAATGGCTGAAGGACACATAGAGAAACTTCTCGTGGCACACTTCTACCCTTACCTATTTATATTTTTGATGTACAGATTTCTAGACACTTTAATCACACAGAATATCTCAGCTCCAGGCATTATAGAGACCTCCAGACCTCGGAAATGTGAGTGAGAGATGGACAGTCTTACCAAAAGTTTCCTTTTCCACATGTGGATCAGATTAAATAATACCGTGGTACTGATTCAAGCAATGTCACCAAATTCATAGATGGTCTGTGTCCTGTCCCTAAACTACCTCAATGCCTTCTGGCCATCTCCCTTGTGTATTGTTCTGAAATGTGGAAAAGGTGGCATCACTAACACTCCCCAGCAACACAGCTCGTTGGCAATTCTCAACACTGAGAAGGGCGGTGGTAACTGCTGATTCTTCAAAATGAAACACTGAATAAGCACTTAGGACAAACACCAAAATTCATTACCCTCAGGATATATATGCCTGAAACAGACTGCTGATTCTGTCACATCCCATTTAGAAAAATTAGAGAAGACATAATACATAAATCCCTCGTAGTGAATTTAGGAAGAGGGAAACTATGTCGCTGAGTAGATTGAGGCCCCTGATGGGAACAGAGATGTTCTGGTCCTATTCCTCTAGGCCGCCTTCCCAACCCAAGGTTGCTCAGTGACTTTAGGCAACCAATTAGTCCCTCTTTGCCTTAGTTTTCTCAAGAATAACAGAGAAAATAATACCCCTCTCCTCCCATTCTTGGCTTTTGTGAGACTGGATAAATTTTGTTTCTCTTCTCTTAATCCCACCAAATCGTTTTAGTCGGGCTCTCCAGGGCCCTTTATCTGGTGCACACACAGCCCTGGTATTATCTCTGACCTCTGCGCCACCCATAAGAAATCAATATGCCTTTCTGTGTTTCCATGAATTAAACTTAAAGCGAGGACTTCAACAGAATCCTTGGTGTGCTTGCTGTCTAAGTCTCAGATTTGGCAAAAGACAAGATGCTGCTGCCCTTAGCGAGCTGAGGCCTCTGATATGGTATCAGGTTAGTAATGAACTAGCTCCAAGGTCACCTCAATTTCTGAGATATTTATGGCATTTCTCTGTTGATTATTTACCTTGGGTGCTAACTCAGTGAGCTGCAATGACCTGAAAAGATAATACTGGCAAACTGATGATTCAGCCTTTCATAGGAATAAGGTGACTTCCCTAGGCAATGCGGTAGATTTTCCTAGTGTTCTTCCTCAAGCTCTGTTTTTAGGAAGGAGTCTGAATTTCTTGAGTGAGAGCCTACTTCTTCAGTCAAAATACATTTTAGAAAAAGAGCCAGAGAAGACATGCTCAAAGATATACTCTTCTGGGCTTCCCTGGTGGCGCAGTGTTTGAGAGTCTGCCTGCCAATGCAGGGGACACGGGTTCGTGCCCCCGGTCCGGGAAGATCCCACATGCCGCGGAGCGACCGGGCCCGTGAGCCATGGCCGCTGAGCTTGCGCATCCAGAGCCTGTGCTCCGCAACGGGAGAGGCCACAACAGTGAGAGGCCCATGTACTGCAAAAAAAAAAGATATACTCTTCTTGCTCATGGAAAACTCTGGGCAATTCTCACTTCTGCTTCTTGTCTCACCTGAAGCAGAAAAAGTGGTCGAACTGTCCAGGCTTCCCTATTGTCCTTCATTCAACAAGTATCTATCAGCTCCCTTCTCTGTGTTAGACACGGTGCTACGTGATGAATATAATTTATATGGAGCAAGATAGACATTGTTCCTCGCTTCTTGGCACTTACGCCACTGGGAGGGACCATTGTGAAAACAAGGGCACAAATAAATAAGTATTAATTGTGATAATTCTAAGAAGTAAACAGACAGAATATAGTGCTAAAGAATTATAGAGAAAGAGGGTAGAGATTACTCTGTATTAGGTGGTCAGGGAAAACTTGAAGGACTAAAGGATGAGAAGCCATCTTTGCTGGGAATTTCCAGGGAGCTGATTCCAAGGAAAAAAGAAAGAGCCTGTGCAAAGGCCCAGGGGCAGGAAAGTTTGACACATCGGGGGCTAAAGGAACGTTATTGCTTGCTGCTCCAAGTGCAGTCTGCAGACAAGCAGTGTTGACATTCCCTGGGAACTTTAGGAAAATGTAGAATCCCAGACCCCACCCCAGACTCACTGAATCAAAATCTGCATTTTTAACAATCAGGGGACTCATTTTCCCATTAAAGTTGAAGAACACTGTCAAAAACACTGGTTCCAACCTTGACTGCACGTTGGAATCTGCTGGGGAATTTTAAAAATGATAATGCCTGGGTCTCTCTTCCCCAGAGATTAATTTGGTATGGACTGTAACATGGGCCTCAAGATTATTTTTAAGTTCCCCAGGGCATTCTGAAATGCAGAAAAATTTGAGAATCACTTGGCTAAAGTACAGTGCCTGGCACACTGTAGGCACTAGATAAATATTTGTGAATCAGATACTTGACCCTTTAGTTTTCCCAGAGATTCCCACAAGAGGCTGCAGGTAAGCAGAAATGTTACCTTCCTCTGACTTAGTGCCTTAGAAGAGCCACTCTCCCCGGAAACATGAAGCCAAACCCTAAACCAATTGGAGGAATGAGTTCAAGGAAAACTATCCCAGAAAGCCATCAAACTCTTCCAAATGCCAGATAGCTATTAATTTGGGCATGTCTGTGAATTCACCAGAGTCATAAGAGATCATCTATCTAGTGGGGTGACGCAGGTGAGGAAATGCAATCCTGAGTTGAACTCAGTATAAAGGCAGCCTGATTCTTCAGATTCTCTGCACAGCTCTGGGAGAGCCCACACCAGAGAAAACCCTCTTCAGGACAGTATGGTAACATTCTTGACTAATGAGCTCAGAACAGAACGTCCCTACTCCGGCATGATCAGGGAAGACTTGAGGGAGGGGACGTGTGAAGAGGGTACAGGATGTGGTCAAGCCAGAGATGTGCATGATACAGAGCTGTGGGGAAGCCCCCTGGGTACTCCCTGCACCTGTGGGTGGTAAGAAATACGCAGCCAACCACGTGTACGTTGGTGAACGTGACACAACCCCCGCGTCAAGGACCATTTAGTGACGTTGGAGAGCACAACGCAGCCCCTGTATCAAGGACCATTTAGTGACCAGGGGCACAGTCAGCTTCCCATTGCCCAAGAGTGGCCCAGCCACCAGGGAGAATTGAAAATGCACAAAGCAACCCCTGCACTTGCCACAGGAGGTTGCAAAAGATTTTCAAGAGAATAAACTTTATTCATTTCCTCCCCGTTGGGGCCGTAAGCTTGTACGGTCTCTTTTGAACATTGCTGCTCCAGGTAAAGGACAGGCAGGCAAGTTGGGTAATAATGTAAGCTGACACTGTGGACGAAGGGAGCAGAAAGGAAATTTGGGTGACACAAATCTGTCTCTAAGGACTGCCTCAATCTTGTGGGAGAAACAAGAGGTTTTGATTCTGAATATAAAATAAGCCATATCCTGACATAGAGGAGATGCCGTAAGCCCCAGAAATAGCTGCGTTAACCCTTTCAGCCTTTTCAACAAACTACTGAGTCAGCAGAATAAAAAGATTTCTAGTTGTGGGAGCCGCCCATTGTAGAGCATAGGCACTAGATAAGGTCCCCATGCTTTAAGGAACAGGAAAATGCTCTAAGCAGGGTCGAAATGGTCTAAGCGGAGCTGGAAATTACATGGGCAAAGGAATGTGTGAATAGATGTTACTTCCTCAGAGATAAATGTCTTTGAAAATAGAAATGTAGAAATGTAATATGAGCAGGTAATACCAAGGAAAAGGCATATTCTTTGAGGGTAAATCATTTCCCATAATGTAAATAAATCGTATCCAGTGAACTTGTTTTGTGAGTTTCCTAAGCGGCTGGTACATCCAGTCTTTCCAGTAGCTGTGTGCACATGGTACCAAACCACAAGTTCAGCCTCATGAGGTGCAACTCCTGGCCTATTCCACACCTGCATCTTCATCTGGGTAGCTAAGAGACCAAAGAAAAAAACCTCTAATATGCTACCTGGTCCCACTTTACCATCATGACCACAAACCCCAGATGGATCTTACTGCTGCCAGGTAGGCATTCAGACCTCATTTCCTCTCCCCTTCTCCTTGGTGACTGTTTCCCACCTTCTCTCCCCAAAATCTTTCAGCTCTCTCCCTTATTCATCTCCCTAAGCAGATACCTACTTTGCTTCTTATTTCATTTTTTTTTTTTTTTTTTTGCAGTACGCGGGCCTCTCACTGTTGTGGCCTCTCCCGTTGCGGAGCACAGGCTCCGGACGCGCAGGCTCAGCGGCCATGGCTCACGGGCCCAGCCGCTCCGCGGCATGTGGGATCTTCCCGGACCGGGGCACGAACCCGCGTCCCCTGCATCGGCAGGCGGACTCTCAACCACTGTGCCACCGGGGAAACCCCCTTATTTCAATTTTTTAAAAGTAACACTCAGAAGAGAAACTCCCCATTCTCCCACCATCACGTTTACCCAGCTGCTGTGCCCATCCATATATTCTGACATCTCTCCTTTCTCTATGGATAAGCTGCCATTGCTGCCAACCAAGACAAGCCACAACACTTCAGCATTAGATCCCATATTTTCTTGTTATCTCAGGGAGTGAGCCCCCCCCCACCTCTCTTAGCACCTTGTCTGGATGTCCATGAATTTGCAAACATTCTGTAATGTCCTCCAGCATTTTAACCTTCTCTTGACACCCTACCCCACGATCTCCCTCCATGACTACCTAATTTCTCTGCTTCTCTTTAGAGCAAAACTTCTTAAGGGATTTTCAAAAGATTTGTTTCTGCTGCATCTTCAGCACCTAGGACAGAATCTGGAACGTAGTAGGTGTGCAAAACTTTGCAAATGAGAAAATGAACGAGTGTATGACTACAGCCAATTTATTCATTGCAGCAGTGGAAGAATATCAAGCAAGTCAAATCAATTTTAACTCTCAGAATGGCTGTGCCCATAAACATAGATAATTCCACAATACTGACTAAGAAGTCACTGTATGCCAAGCACTGTGTTAGATGAAGTTATGGGAAGACAGTAGTTGTTTTTCACTCTTCCTTCAAGAAAACCAAAGATCGGTAGAGAAGGTCGTATGCAAATGCAAACCAGACGATACATTCAAGGAAAATATCATAGCAATTCTCACCCTCACCTCGCAAGAGTTTAATAACATAAGTATTTGTGGAGACCCTGCTGTGTTGTATTTTTACCTAACATTTATTGGGCTCTTGAAATATGCCAGTCACAGTATGATGATATGAGTGTTTCACATTTATTAATTCATTTAAAGCTTACAAGAGTGTTATGAGATAAACACTAATTAAAATCCCATTTTACAGAAGACAAAACTGAGTCACAGAGGGTCAAGTAACTGACCCAATATAGCACAGCATAAAAATAGTGTAATTAGATAAATAATAAACTAGAAATGCACAGACTAAAAAGCAGGAAGAAGCTAGACCTATCAGTCATCAAAACACACCTGTTTGTTCATCAACTACTCAACACCAGGTACCACATGAAAACAATCCCTAATACAGTATCATACTTTTATATGTGGACTCTACCTTCCAGAAGAGTCACTAATGGGATGTCAGGGCCTTAGACCCACTGCTTCTCAAACTTTAACACAAATAGAGATCAACTGGGGATCTGGTTAAAATATAGATTCTAATTTAGCAGGTTTGGGTGGGGCCTGAGGTTCTGTATTTCTCACAAACTGAAAGGAGATGTGGAGTCTGACGGTCCACACATCTAAGTGCTTACTACTTAGACTAATTAGTACTTATATACAATCTTTTTTAATTGACCCATCTGTAACTGACAAGTAGGGAAGTCACCTCAAATGAGTCAATATGGGTTATAGTGAAAGATAAGCTCCCTCTGCCCATTATGACTGTATATCAAGGGAAAGGTCAAGATTTCTTGAAAAAACTCTTTTCAAGTGAACAGTTGTTGCCAATTTTTATGTCATCTATAGTTTCTTAAAAAAAAAATTACTCAGATGAAATTGGCTTAATCCCCAGACCTTTAACTTATCTATTGTTCGCACTGGACCCACAGCTAGCTTTTAAAATACCTTTTCAGTTTATCTTTAACCCAGAAGCATGGGTCTTTTCCTGGTCTTTGGCTGGCTCCCTGCTTCCTCAGCCTAAACAGAAGTCTACCCTGCTGTGGTCACTTTTGCTGCTGGCCGCTAAAGGAATTTTAGGGAAACAAAAGCATAGCGCCTCCATCCCCCAAGCAGGAGGTCTTTTGGCTTTGAGATTCTACTGAGAGGCTCCACGGGTGAAGTTGCCCTGGGAGCAGAGCACCTCCCTTCCTACTTAAACAGGCATGGCGAGGTTAGAAGTTGAAGGTAGGCTGCCCTTCAAAGCATTTCGCAAAGATTAACTGATCCAGACAACAGAGAGCCGCTGGCAGAGCAGAGGAACATGAGATCTACGGTTACGGGGGAAGCTGCCCCAAGCAGTAAGGGGGCTGGGATTTCTACAGAGAGAAGGAAGTTTCAAGCACAAATTGAACAGCGTCTCAGAATCGTGTGTGTGTAGTGCCTGTGTGTGTATGCATATGTATAAGGATACAAATATATTACATGTAATATGTTACATATAATATAATTGTTAAAACAATATATTTTATTTGACACATTTTTATATGTAATTTATCATATGTATATGTGTATATATGTATATATACACACAAACATACATACTACTATGGGCTGAATTGTGTCACTCTGATATTCATATATTGAAGCCCTAACCCTAAGTATCTTAAAATATGACTGTATTTGGAGACAGGGTTTTTAAAGAGGTAATTAAATTAAAATGAGGTCATCAGGATAGGCCCTAATCCAATATGATAGATGTCCTTATAAGAAGAGGAGATTAGGATATAGACACTGCACAGAGGAAAAACCATATGAGGACAAAGGGGGAAGACCGCCATCTACAAGCCAAGGAGAGAGATCTCAGAAGAAACCAGCCTGGACTTCCAGCCTCCAGAATTGTGAAAAAGTATACTTCTGTTATGTAAGCCCCCTAATCTGTGGTATTTTGTTATGGCAGCCCAAGCAAACTATTACACACACACACACACACACACACACACACACACACACACACACACACACGGTGACCACAAAGTCTGGAAAAAGAGATTTTTAAAAGATTTATTGCCATAACATTACAGTAAATGATAAAATAATATTACCTAAGAGTCAAGACTTTATGACCACCCTCTATAGGGATAAACACGCACAAACATCTCCCCTTGTCCATGCCCTAGGAGAGAGAAAGGAGTGAAAAGTAAACATAAAGTCAACTGATGAGGCTGGGAAAAGACTTAGGAATGCAGCCACACAGCTTTCTGCCAGATTTGGGAGTGGGAGGGAGTGTTCTTTCTTCTGGAGAACAACTTCTTTGGAACTATTTTTCCTGTTGGCCGTTGGGTTCTCCTTGACTTTATTCCATAAAGTGGCCCAAACACATGCCTCCACTTTAACTAGACATCCTCCTCTCCTTGGACTTCTTTGTACTTTGTGAACGTCCTTCCCAGACACCCTCCAGTGAAGCCTCAGCTTGGGGGAGAGTTATCCCCGTTTGAGGATGGTTGATCTTTTCCAAGAATTTGTAAATACTTTGACCATGATTACATATAGAAACTAAAATGTCAAAGTGAAAACAAAACCCCAGAAACGAGAAGAAAGATGACTGAAAGGAGAATAACCCAGCTTGACCTGTCTGGCTCTGGAAAATATGTGGCTTTAGAGGAAAAGGAAAAAAATTCTTCTTTTCTGTCACAGTAGTGATTGTAAAAATTGCAGTGTCACTATTTCATTAAATGAGGAAGTCCAAAAATACGTATTTTAGACTGAGTTCACAACTTACTATGAGACCTCAGGTCACTGAAAGGGAACGAAAGGGAATTCAGATATTTAAAGAACATGTTATATAAACCAGGGCTTTCTGTAGCCTGCTTCATGTAATTTTCATCATAATCTCATGAAGTAGGTTTCATTATTCTCAATTTGTTCGTGAAGAACCAAGGAGAAATTAAGTATGGACATTGCCAGTTGAATGACTCAACAGACATTAGCCTTTTCTCTCTTGCTGCCCTTCACCATGGAAAACGGAAAAGGTAAACATTTGTTTTCTCTGCCTTATTGCAGCTTAGGGATAGCCTGACTATAAAACAAAGTTCTAGTTAATGATATGTAGGCATATGCAGAAGATTCCCAAATTGAAATCAATAGTCTAGACTTCTAGTCTAAATCCAGACTTATGTACCCAACTACTTGCTCAACATCCTTGTGTAGCTAATCAGAATCTCAGCCTATCGGGTCCAGTCTCTCCTGAGCTGCCTAACTGTATCTGTCCTCTGCCAGTCTTTGCCATCTAAGTAAATGCCAACTCTGTTGTCCCATGTGCACAGGCCTATCAACGTGCTCATCTTCGTCCCCCTTTCTTTCACACTCCACCCATATCCAATCAACCCTGCAGCTCTATTGCTTCTCCTTGCCCCCAGTGCTGCTGTTCTGCTCCCAATCACGAGCATCTCCTTCTCAGAAGCCTCCTACTGGGTCTATATATTTCCATCCTGCCACCTCCTTAAGTGTAGTCTCAACACAGTACCCAGAATGAGTCTGTTAGAATGTAAATCAGACCACGTCCTTCCTCTGCTCACAATGATTCCATGGTTTCTTGTCTCACGCAGAGTAGGAGCCAGAGTCATCACAGAAGCCCAGAAGTCTCTATGTAACCTGGCTTACCTACTTGATCTCTTGTCTCACCTTCTCCCCTTGGCTCTGATCCAGCCACATTGATCTTGCATCAGAAATTTGCACTTGGTAAATCCCTTCTCTGGAAAAATTTTCCACAATCTAGTTGTATGGTTTACTCTTTTAATACCTTCTTGTCTTTATTCAAATGTCACCTTCTGTGGCACCTTTTCTGAGCCACTCCATTTAAAGTGCAACCTCTCCCCACTACCACCACCTGGAACATTCTACCCTCTTCCTGGCTTTATTTTGTCTATAGCATTTATCATCATCAAATACTATATATTTTACTTATTTATCTTGCTTACTGTCTGTCTCTCCCCAGTAAAATGTCAGCTTCATTTAGACAAAGATTTGTTCTGTTTTACTAACTATAGGATCTCCTAGAATAATACCTTACCTGAATAGCTACTCATATATCATAGTTAGATATATGATTGATTATATAGTTCATTAATCCTAGGGGATTTGGGTAAAATAATTTTCTCCTTTATGTAAAGGATAGGCAACAGAGAAGTCATTGCTATCTGTTTTTTGTTTGTTTGTTTGTTTTACGGTACGCAGGCCTCTCACTGTTGTGGCCTCTCCCATTGCGGAGCACTGACTCCGGACGCGCAGGCTCAGCGACCATGGCTCAGGGACCCAGCCGCTCCACGGCATGTGGGATCTTCCCGGACCGGGGCACGAACTCGTGTCCCATGCATCAGCAGGCTGACTCTCAACCACTGTACCACCAGGGAAGCCCATCACTATCTTTTAAAGTGCTGAGAATAAATGGAAAAGTGTTAGATCATGTTGAGCCACTGAAGCATCTCCTGCAACTCTTAGCTCTAAACATCTCATCATGTGAGGAAAATATCACCTTATTCATGTAAACCAGGTACCAGAAAACTAAGCCCCACAGGCCAACTTTGGTCTCCAGCCTGTTTTTGTAAATAAAGTTTTATTGGAATACCATCACACCTATATATTTACATAATGTCTATGGCAGCTCTCATCCTACAACAGAGTTGTACGGCTCACAAAGCCTAAAAGATTCACTCTCTGCCCCTTTGCAGAAAAAGTTTTTCAACTCTTGATTTAAGCTAGAGTTAGTAGAATTTTATTTTCAGTCAAAAGTATTGTGGTGGCTGTGGGCTATTCAGATGTTCTGCTATGGGGAACATAATTGAATGACAACCCCAGCTGCTGCCATCTAGATCCATGACCACATTCTTGGCATCCACGCTTCAGGCAAACTGCTTTTACCCAATGACTAAGCACAGATGCCATTTCTGTGAGATTCAGGGATCTTCCAACAAGTGACTTTGGCTCAAAGACTCCCATCAGCTTGGCCAAAACTTTCTTGCAACTGTTCAGGAATCAAAGACTCTCCCTAACCAGACCTCCTTCCTTCCCTCCTTCCCAGGGGTCAGACTACATCATGGTCTGAGGGCTCTCCCTACATACTCTTCTCCCTTCTCTTTTATCCTTCACGGGTGTTTTCTACAATAAATCTCTGCCATGTCTAGTCTTGTTTTGCCTTCTGCTTCTCAGAGGACCCCAAATAACATAAGTATCCTTGACCCAATTCTTGTGTTAGTCTGAATCCTTGACTACAGTCACAGAGCTGGTGATCACAGAAGTGATTCTGTGATCACAGAAAAATCACAGAAGTGATTTTTAGATTTGAACCAACATGGACCTGACTCAAAAACTCATACTTTCGCAGCATTGCCCTAATATCACTATTCCTCTAGAAACTTATTTTGCTTCCCTCCTTACATTCATTCATTCAGTAAGGAATCCACAGAACCTTTATGGTCATGGACTGTATTTTATTCACCTTTATACTCTAACACCTAGCAGAGCTTATCAAACACTTGGCAACTTTATAACATTGGTTGGATGAATGAATAAATGGATGAAAGTACATTTATTAAATGTGTAAAATGTGTGCCTTTGGTTAAAGGTTTCACTGTGTATACAATCTAGCTGAAGAAATGTTATACAAATGACAATGTACAAGAATGACTCAATTGTGTTGCCTAAAATGTGCTAATAGATAAGAGCCTGGTGACAATGGGATCAGCAAGGAGATTATCACAATAACACTGACATGATATAATAAGGGGCTGAACTTGGTCACACAATGAGAAAAGAATTAAAAGGAAAATAAGAGCTAGATTTAAAAGAAAAGAATGATCAGCAGGCCATTAATTGGTCACAGAAGTCAAGCAAGATTAAGGAGCAAGATGACTCAAAGGTTTTGAGCCTGGATGACTGGACGAAAACCAGTATCATTTGCCAAAATGAGGATTTTAAAAAAAGGAGCTAGTTTGTTAGGCAAGAGTTTATGAATTCTGTTAGGGAATGGGAAGACCATTTAATAGGAATCGTTTAAAAGATGATTAAAGAAGTGAGATTAGCCTCAGGAAGGGCTGTCAGAGCCAGAGACAGTGTTGAAAGGCATTCCACTCAGAGAAGACAGTTGAAATTATAAGAGTAAATGAGTTCTAGGATGGAGAGTATTAAAAAGCAAAATTAAAACCGAGTGTGATGCCTGCATTTTGGAGATGAGAAATGAAAAAAAAAAAAAAAAAAAACAACCTAAACTTTAAAAGGAGAAGACATGGAAAGGATGAGAACCAAAATAGTGAGGTGATCCAGAGACCAAGAGAAAAGAGAATTTCACAAAGAGAGTGGTCAATGATGGCAACTAATGCAGAGAACTCAGAGCGTGGACAATACGGTTTAGAGATTTGGGAGCACATGAAAGAGTTTAAATAAATGAGTTTGAAGAGTCCGCATGGTCGAGCATCAGCTTATTGGTTTGATTTGGTCTCTTTGTGTTTACTTTCTTTTTCTTTTAAGGAAACTAAACTATTCATGTTTTCATGTAAAACCTCTATGGAGGTAAGAAATTGAAGAGAATGAAAAAAGAGATGACTGAGTTAGCAAGTTTCAGGGGAGGAAGGATGGGGCAGAGAATAAAAATGAGGAGTTTAGTTTTGAAATGGAAGATGAAGCAATGCTTCCTCTAAGTTAGAAAGGAAGGATGAGAGCATCTGTCCTTCTCCACGTCAGACCAAAGCTGTATTCAGAGTGTTATTCGGTATCAGAGATCCACTGTAACTGAATGCCCACATTTGCCAACCCTGAAAGAAGGTTAGATCTGATGTAAACCCACTCCTCATTTACATGCACTTATCCAACCATATTGACACAGAGCCTAATGGGTATATCTTTCTTTTGTATTTGAATATGCTGTGTACCCTTGTTAAAAATATAAGGATCATCCAGATAAAACTTTCATGACTACCCAGACGGAAGTGATAAAATAAAGGAAAAAATCAGTCATCACATATGAATGCTGAAATTGCCCTGATTACATCAAAGGAAAGAAATGGTAAAAAGCAGTAGGAAAATGGACTACCTTTGGTCCATCTGGGTCGTGGATTTCTGAGCAAGTCCCGCACATTTGCTTCTAAATTGTCATCTTACTAATGAATTTCCTGTGGGTTATTAAAAACAGACCTTTTATTCAATGTCTTAAATATCTTCATGTAGATTTCAAGTTACCATTATAGAGTGTCTTGCAGTCATTTTAGTTGGGCAGTTCATATACTGCTGGAAGTCTTAAACTAGCTTGCAAATTTCCATTAATGCCCTTTCTCAAATAGATGTTTCAATATACATCAGTTTCTCAATTAGTATTTTTCTTTTTCCTCACTTTTCTGGTTTCTCTACTATATTTTAACGTGGTAGTGTGCCAGAGTGATACCACAAAGTTTAAGTTAAAAATATTAACCCAACCGACAGATCTTATTACTGGGAGGATGGGGACAGGCTGGTGAGGAGGGAAAGGAGAAAAAGACCTGGGAGGGCTTTACTGTTTACTCATATCAAGAAAAACTTGAAAGAGTAAATTCCACCCTCTCAGATTCTTTCTAATGTTTCCAGTCAGTGGGGTTGTTCTAATGAGTTCAAATTTAGATTAAAGCAACTGCTGCAATTTTGATTTCAAAAGCTCTTGCCAGTAATGATGTCTCCATTTGGGGGAGGTGAAGTGGAACAAACTAGAGGTTAGGAATCAAAACACTTGGATTTTATTCCTGGCTCTGACCTCTCACTCCTTTGTAACGTTGAGCCACTGGCTCTTCCCAGGCAAGAGTACACACCACATGCTTCCCCCAGTACTTGAGAAGTGCAGCCAGAAGCACTGCCTTAGGCAAATCATTTAAACTTTGTGAAATTCCATTTCATTAACTCTATAAGGAGGGCCTGGGGCTCACTAGGGATTCTGAATTCTTGCTGCACATTATAAAACACCTGGGGCACTTAAAATAAATTACAATACAGGGTCCCATCCCAGACCAACTGTATCAGAATCTCTAAGGGTGCGGTCCATGCACGGGTGTTTCTTTAAGAATGCCTCAGACGGTTCTACTGTGCAACCAAAGCCCAGAACCACTGCCCTGATCTTTAGACATTTAACCAATAATTCAGCATTCTAAGAATCACTTACTCCAAGGCTCCCATGCCCAAGAGAAGACAAGAATCCATTCAGATGGCTTTATGCTCACTTTATGCCCATAATAAAGATATCCAGCCTGGGTTCTAGCGACCTGTGCATGGCACATTCCTGGGGATTTCTATGGGAATAAGAGGACATGCCCAGAGCCAAGGTTTTACTTTGCTTACCATTTTTGTGTTCCAATTTAAAAAACCCACATTTAAAAAAAATTGAGGTATAACACATGTACAACTTGATACATTTTTATGTATGTATACACCTGTGTAGCCATTACCCAGATCAAGCTGTAGAATATTTCCAGCCCCCCAGAATACTGGTCCTACTGTTTTGAGAGGACATAGTAGTTCTACAGAATTTGGCACATGATCTGTCTCCATGACACCCATGCTGTTTTCTAATTGTATTGTTGCATCATGAAAGAAATAATTGGATGTAATTCTCCCAATTCTTTTGCCACTATATGTGAAGCTATCTCACATGCTTTCTTTCTTTTTTTAGCATCTTAATTGGAGTATAGTTGCTTTACAATGTTGTGTTAGTTTCTGCTATATAACAAAGTGAATCAGCTATACATATACATATATTCCCATGTCCCCGCCCTCTTGCGTCTCGCTCCCACCCTCCCTATCCTACCTCTCTAGGTGGTCACAAAACACCAAGCTGATCTCCCTGTGCTATGCAGCTGATTCCCACTAGCTATCTGTTTTACATTTGGTAGGGTATGTATGTCCATGCCACTCTCCCACTTCGTCCCAGCTTACCCTTCCCACTCCCGGTGTCCTCAAGTCCATTCTCTACGTCTGTGTCTTTATTCCTGTCCTGCCCCTAGGTTCATCAGAGCCACTTTTTTTTTTTTTTTTTTTTAGATTCCATATATATGTGTCAGCATACGGTATTTGTTTTTCTCTTTCTGACTTACTTCACTCTGTATGACAGACTCTAGGTCCATCCACCTCACTACAAATAACTCAATTTTGTTTCTTTCTATGGCTGAGCATTCCATTGTACATATGTACCACATCTTCTTTATCTATTCATCTGTCGATGGACACTTAGGTTGCTTCCACGTCCAGGCTATTGTAAGTAGTGCTGCAATTAATATTTTGGTACATGCTTCTTTTTGAATTATGGTTTTCTCAGGGTGTAAGCCCAGTAGTGGGATTGCTGGGTCATATGGTAGTTCTATTTTTAGTTTTTTAAGGAACCTCCATACTATTCTCCATAGTGGCTGTATCAATGTACATTCCCACCAACAGTGCAAGTGGGTTTCCCTTTTCTCCACACCCTCTCCAGCATTTATTGTTTGTAGATTTGTTTGATGATGGACATTCTGACCGGTGTGAGGTGATACCTCATTGTACTTTTGATTTGCATTTCTCTAGTGATTAGTGATGTTGAGCATCCTTTCATGTGTTTGTTGGCATCTGTACGTCTTCCTTGGAGAAATGTCTATTTAGGTCTTCTGCCCATTTTTGGATTCGGTTTTTGTTTTTGTGATATTGAGCTGCATGAGCTGCTTGTATATTTTTGGAGATTAATCCTTTGTCAGTTGCTTCGTTTGCAAATATTTTCTCCCATTCTGAGGGCTGTCTTTTCATCTTGTTGATGGTTTCCTTCTGCTGTGCAAAAGCTTTTAAGTTTCATTAGGTCCCGTTTGTTTCTTTTTGTTTTTATTTCCATTTCTCTAGGAGGTGGGTCAGAAAGGATCTTGCTGTGATTTATGTCATAGAGTGTTCTGTCTATGTTTTCCGCTAAGAGTTTTATAGCGTCAGCCTTACATTTAGGCCTTTAATCCATTTTTTAACATCTTTATTGGAGTATAATTGCTTTACAATGATGTGTTAGTTTCTGCTTTATTACAAAGTGAATCAGCTATACCTATACATATATCCCCAGATCTCCTCCCTCTTGCGTCTCCCTCCCACCCTCCCTATCCCACCCCACTAGGTGGTCACAAAGCACCGAGCTGATCTCCCTGTGCTATGTGGCTGCTTCCCACTAGCTATCTATTTTACATTTAGTAGTATATATAAGTCCTCGCCACTCTCTCACTTCGTCCCAGCTTACCCTGCCCCCTCCCCCGTCCTCAAGTCCATTCTCTACGTCTGCATCTTTATTCCTGTCCTGCCCCTAGGTTCTTCATAGCCATTTTTTTTTTTAAGATTCCCTATATATGTGTTAGCGTATGGTATTTGTTTTTCTCTTTCTGAGTGACTTCACTCTGTATGACAGACTCTAGGTCCATCCACCTCACTACAAATAACTCAATTTCATTTCTTTTTATGGCTGAGTAATATTCCATTGTATATATGTGCCACATCTTCTTTATCCATTCATCTGCCAATGGACACTTAGGTTGCTTCCATGTCCTGGCTATTGTAAATAGAGCTGCAATGAACATTGTGGTACATGCTTCTTTTTGAATTATGGTTTTCTCAGGGTATATGCCCAGTAATGAGATTACTGTGTTGTTTGGTAGTTCTCTTTTTAGTTTTTTCAGGTAACCTCAATACTATTCTCTATAGTGGATGTATCAATTTACATTTCCACCAACAGTGGAAGAGGGTTCCTTTTCTCCCCACCCTCTCCAGCATTTATTGTTTGTAGATTTTTTGATGATGGCCATTCTGACCGGTGTGAGGTGATACCTCATTGTAGTTTTGATTTGCATTTCTCTAATGATTAATGGTGTTGAGCATTCTTTCATGTGTTTGTTGGTAACCTGTATATCTTCTTTGGAGAAATGTGTATTTAGGTCTTTTGCACATTTTTGGATTGTGTTGTTTGTTTTTTCATATCGAGCTGCCTGAGCTGCTTATAAATTTTGGAGATTAATCCTTTGTCAGTTGCTTCATTTGCAAATATTTTCTCCCATTTTGCACATTCTCTTTTTGTCTTGTTTACAGTTTCCTTTGCTGTGCAAAAGCTTTGAAGTTTCATTAGGTCCCATTTGTTTATTTGTGTTTTTATTTCCATTTCTCTAGGAGGTGGGTCAAAAAGGATCTTGTTGTGATTTATGTCATAGAATGTTCTGCCTATGTTTTCCTCTAAGAGTTTTATAGTGTCTGGCCTTACATTTAGGTCTTTAATCCATTTTGAGTTTATTTTTGTGTATAGTGTTAGGTTGTGTTCTAAGTTCATTCTTTTACATGTACCTGTCCATTTTTCCCAGCACCACTTATTGAAGAGACTGTCTTTTCTTCATTGTATGTTCTTTCCTCTTTTGTTGTAAATTAGGTGCCCATATGTGCATGGGTTTATCTCTGGGCGTTCTATCTTGTACCATTGATCTATATTTCTGTTTTTGTGCCAGTACCATACTGTCTTGATTACGGTAGTTTTGTGGTATAGTTTGAAGTTGGGGAGCCTGATTCCTCTTACTCTGTTTTTCTTTCTCAAGATTGCTTTGGCTATTCAGGGTCTTTTGTGTTTCCATAGGAATTGTAAACTTTTTTGTTCTAGTTCTGTGAAAAATGCCACTGATAGTTTGATAGGGATTGCATTGAATCTGTAGATTGCTTTGGTTACTATAGTCATTTTCACAATGTTGATTCTTCCAATCCAAGAACATGGTATATCTCTCCATCTGTTTGTATTGTCTTTAATTTCTTTCATCAGTGTCTTATAGTTTTCTGCATACCGGTCTTTTTTCTCCTTAGGTAGGTTTATTCCTAGGTTTTTATTCTTTTTGTTGCAATGGTAAATAGGAGTGTTTCCTTAATTTCTTTTTCAGGATTTTCATCATTAGTGTATAGGAATGCAAGAGATTTCTGTGCATTAATATTGTATCCTGCTACTCTACCAAATTCATTGATTAGCTCTAGTAGTTTTCTGGTAGTATCTTTAGGATTCTCTATGTATAGTATCATGTCATCTGCAAACAGTGACAGTTTTATTCTTCTTTTCCAATTTGGATTCCTTTTATTTATTTTTCTTCTCTGATTGCTGTGGCCAAAACTTCCAAAACTATGTTGAATAATAGTGATGAGAGTGGGCAACCTTGTCTTCTTCCTGATCTTAGAGAAAATAGTTTCAGTTTTTCACCATTGAGAACAATGTTGGCTGTGGGTTTGTCATATATGGCCTTTATTATTTTGAGGTAAGTTTCCTCTATGCCTACTTTCTGGAGAGGTTTTATCATAAATGGGTGTTGAATTTTGTCAAAAGCTTTTTCTGCATCTATTGAGATTATCATATGGTGTTTATCCTTCAATTTGTTAATATGATGTATCACATTGATTGATTTGAGTATATTGAAGAACCCTTGCATTCCTGGGATAAACCCCACTCGGTCATGGTGTATGATCATTTTAATGTGCTGTTGGATTCTGTTTGCTAGTATTTTGTTGAGGATTTTTGCATCTATGTTCATCAGTGATATTGGCCTGTAGTTTTCTTTCATTGTAACATCTTTGTCTGATTTTGGTATCAGGGTGATGGTGGTCTCTTAGAATGAATTTGGGAGGGTTCCTCCCTCTGCTGTATTTTGGAAGAGTTTGAGAAGGATAGGTGTTAGCTCTTCTCTAAATGTTTGATAGAATTCGCCTGTGAAGCCTTCTGGTCCTGGGCTTTTTTTTTTGTTGGAAGATTTTTAATCACAGTTTCAACTTCAGTGCTTGTGATTGGTCTGTTTATATTTTCTATTTCTTCCTGGTTCAGTCTCGGAAAGTTGTGCTTTTCTAAGAGTTTGTCCATTTCTTCCAGGTTGTCCATTTTATTGGCATAGAGTTGCTTGTAGTAATCTCTCATGATCCTTTGTATTTCCGCAGTGTCAGTTGTTACTTCTCCTTTTTCATTTCTAATTCTGTTGATTAGAGTCTTCTCCCTTTTTTTCTTGATGAGTCTGGCTATTGGTTTATCAATTTTGTTTATCTTCTCAAAGAACCAGCTTTTAGTTGTATTGATTTTTGCTGTTGTTTTCTTTATTTCTTTTTCATTTATTTCTGATCTGATCTTTATGATTTCTTTCCTTTTGCTAACTTTGGGGGTTTTTTGTTCTTCTTTCTCTGATTGCTTTAGGTGTAAGTTTAGGTGTGAGATTTTTTTGAGATTTTTCTTGTTTCTTGAGATATAAACTTCCCTGTTAGAACTGCTTTTGCTGCATCCCATAGGTTTTTGGTCATCGTGTTTTCATTGTCATTTGTTTCTAGGTATTTTTTTATTTCCTCTTTGATTTCTTCAGTGATCTCTTGGTTATTTAGAGAGATCTGCTAATGGGTGGGGTTGTGTTCCTGTCTTGCTAGTTGTTTGGCATGGGGCACCCAGCACAGGAGTTTGCTGGCCGTTGGGTGGAGCTGGGTCTTAGCATTGAGATGGAGATCTCTGGGAGACCTCTCACCGATTGATATTACGTGGGGCCGGGAGGTCCCTGGTGGTCCAATGTCCTGAACTCAGCTCTCCCACTTCAGAGGTTCAGGCCTGAAATCAGGCCGAGCACCAGGACCCTGTCAGCCACACAGCTCCAAACTCTGGAACTCCACACTCCGGAGGCAACCCTTTGGACGTGCCAAAGCCTACCAATTTTATAAGTTGTCCTTTTAATTTTTCCTTGCTAAGAGTCTATATGGGGAAATGGCAGGTGGTAGACTGGGGAGAAATATGAAGGGTTAAGTGTCCTAGTTTGAGCAACTTATATTTCAGTAGGCTGACCTCTTTGCTTATCATCTTTTCCACTTGTGGCTTTCAAACTTTATTGACCCAGACCTGATGAAGCAGGTTCTCTTTGTATTATATGGTGCCAGTTAGCATGACAGTTTCTTCCTCTTAGTTCATTTAATTCTGGATTCACTCTTTAAAACTAGGGCTCAGGTGTTTGGATCTACTCTACTGTCCAGTCCAAAGGAAAAGTTTTTCTACTAGTCTCCAAACCATCGCTAAGGGGGAACAGAAAACTGCCAGAGGTATGAATATTATTCAAGTCATCCCCAAAGAAACTCTCCTCGAGCCAGTGAGCTTCTCAACAGAGAATATCCCTTTGTGGGCTCCTGCTCCAATTCAAGCCTCAAAGAGCACATGCTTCCTTAATTCTTTGGATAATATGTGCCTAATGTTCCCTTTATGTTCCAGGAATATTAGCTCTATAAGCCCAAGCCCACTGGCCCTTGAGGGCAAGGACAGAGTTGGTCTTCCTCACTCATGTATCTGCAGCTCTTTGTGTTTATGAACATTTGTTGAATGAATGCTAAATAGATGCATAACATTTGGAAGGGGGCATAAAGAACAATAGGAGACATGCTCCTGCTTTCAAAAATTTTTCTATCATGTTGATGAATTGGGGGAAGTTTGGTTGAGGTACATTCCAAATGCATTAGGAGTACTTTGTGAGCACTTATAAAACAAAATATCATCAGTGCAAATTTTTCTAATATTGACCCAAACTTCAATAGATTAAAAACTTAACAGGGGACAGAGGAAGAGGTAATCAAAGTGGGAGCCTAATTAAAGGAAGTAGCTTCCTGCATGAGGAGTTTAGGTCTTGAGAGCTGAAGAGACAGGAGAGAAGAGAGAATTCCAGATCAGTGGAAAGATTTGAACAAGCCTTAAGGGCAAACCTCTAGCCGGTCTTGTGAAGGAGGTACAAGCACATTACCTGAGTTGAAAACAGACCACATTGAAGAGAAATAAGGGAAGAAGGAGAGATGTAAAAATAAAGCCAATTGATGGAGGTCTAAAGTGATATGCTGAATTTTTCTTGTGTCATTAGATGCACTGCAAACAGCCTTTGCAGAATCTTGTTTTGGCAATTATGTGGTAAACTGATTAGAAGCTGCTTCCACCATCCAGATGTGAACCTGGTTTGAGGTGGTTAGTAGTAATGATGAGGAACACGAGATGACGCACAACTTTAGAAGGTGAAGGGGGTCAGGTGTTCAAAATCATACTGAGGATACAAGTATTAGTCACACAGATGAGAAATCTGAGACTGGGTGACCACCTGTTGGAGAAACTGATGGTTTTAACTTGTTCTGTTTGACATTCAACAAGTTTTAGGCCTGGTATTTGGGCAACACCAACTCACCTTTGCAGCGACTGGACCACAGAGAAGGAAAAAGGAGGATAATCCCACTCCGTTCCTTCCTCTGGGATATTTTGAATCAGTAAGGCTCACGACTGCATAAAGTTGAGACCATTTCACCCACACTTGCTATCCTCTAGGCACATTTAATGTATACATTTGCCCTCCAGGAGAAATATAAGAGAGACAATTAAGACAAACCTGGAGAAACTGATGGGGTCATCACTTTCTGGCCAGGTAAAAGGGGCCTTTGCAGCTTACAGGTCTGACTGAGCCCTTGTCTGCAAACATTTGAACATCCCTGATTTGGAGCCAATAAACGAGAGCCCAAGAACCTCCTACAACTGCACATCAGAACTTAATAGCAGCAAAAGCTAGACAGTGAGATGATCGTATCCCTTTAAAAGGTGCCCTATGATTAATAACTGTGTTTATATCTTACTGTAGATATGCCAGCAAAGATAGACACAGTCAGAACAGATTCTTCAGGGTGAGAACTGATACACCATGGAGTTCATAAGATCCTCGCATGCCATGGAGAGCAGTTATTTCATAATTGCCCAGGTGCATCCCTGGTGGTCTCTTTTCCCTAAATTGTCAAATACTAGAAGCAAATTAGCAGAACTGAAGAGGCAATAACAAAGTCTGACATGACCATTCTTAGATAGAGAAAGTGGGAGAGTATATTTCACCTCTCGGGTCTCTAAGCTGCTGACTGTGGATGTGAAAATAACAACAACAACAACAATAATACCCTCCAGGCTCTGGAGGACACACAGTGTCCTTGTGGCAGCAAAGAAGGGAACATAGGGGCTAGGTGACCTTTTTACCAGGAACTCCTCCAGAAAATTGTTCAGGTAATTTATGTCACTGAACTATACAAATTGTCATCTTTCAGACAGCAAAGAAACAAAGGAAAGAAAAGGAAATAATCAAAATAGAGCACAGAATAATATTCTTTGCAATATAGGATTTTCAATGCAGTTTGCCCCTATGATCTTTTTTTTTTTTCTTAATGAAATGAAGGACTCCCAACATACTTGTTCCTGTTCTGGTACAGTGTTAAAAAAAATATTTTATTGTCACTAAGATAGGATTAATGCATTTTTAATTTGGGCATAGCATTTCTCTCTCTCTTTTTTTTTTTTTTGCTACTCTATATAAATGGTTCACCGAATTAAGCTAAGATTTGTTGCTTTGCCATGATTACACCACAGCCAGACACCCACTTTCCTGTTGCAAGCTACTTTGATCAACTACAGTGACTAAATGGCAATGGTAGCCCAAGTTCATGATAGGTAATGAACCTAGCATTTTAACTCAAGATATGCACCATAGAAATGTGGAAAATATTCATCATTTCAGGCATACTTTGCCTCGTACAAGTCAATCTCAGATTCCACTTGGTCAAAAATTCTGTTACACAGTATGGACGTTCCTTAAAAAACTAAAAAGAGAACTACCATATGACCCAGAAATCCCACTACTGGGCATATACCCTGAGAAAACCATAATTCAAAAAGAGTCATGTAAAACAATGTTCATTGCAGCTCTATTTACAATAGCCAGGACATGGAAACAACCTAAGTGTCCATCGACAGATGACTGGATAAAGAAGGTGTGGCACATATATACAATGGAATATTACTCAGCCATAAAAAGAAATGAAATTGAGTTATTTGTAGTGAGGTGGATGGACCTAGAGTCCGTCATACAGAGTGAAGTAAGTCAGAAAGAGAAAAACGAATACCATGTGCTAACACATATATAGGGAATCTAACAACAAAAAAAAAAGGTTCTGAAGAACCTAGGTGCAGGACAGGAATAAAGATGCAGACGTAGAGAATGGACTTGAGGACATGGGGAGGGAGAAGGGTAAGCTGGGATGAAGTAACAGAGTGACATGGACATATATATACTACCAAATCTAAAATAGATAGCTAGTGGGAAGCAGCCGCATAAAACAGGGAGATCAGCTCGTTGCTTTGTGTCCACCTAGAGGGGTGGGATAGGGAAGGAAGGTGGGAGGGAGACGCAAGAGGAAGGAGAAATGGGGATGTACGTATATGTATGGCTAATTCACTTTGGTATACAGCAGAAACTAACACACCATTGTAAAGCAATTACACTCCAATAAAGGTGTTAAAAAAAAAATTCTGTTACAGCTGAAACAGTATTGTTGTGGGAATTGGCAAACTATAGCAGACACCAGAGAAAATTCTGTGAAGCCTCTGAAGTTATGACTGAAGTTGGGATTGGCTCTAAGTAACATTGTGAAAGAGGCAAAATGGGTCTTTGATGCCTCAATTTCAGAGGTATTTTTATGGAGGATGAAGGGCAAGGAAAAGTGACCAGTAGCCTATGTTCAGAGGATCATTGGTGGAGGAGAATTAAAAGATAAATCAAAGGGCTCACTTGCCAATCAGGATAAAGTATAGTCTCTGTTTGCAACAACAGAGGATCACTGAGAACAGAAACAACAACAAAAGCACGTGTCTGTTCATGTGCACCCAGACTCCATTACCCTTTGTTCCCAGGGATCTGTCTTCCTTTCCTCCTTTTGTAATAGAAAGATTATTTAAGTTAAGGTGGGGAGAAATGTGTCCTCCAAGCTGAAGCTACAACAAAAGTATTTTCTCACTTTGGTATTTTTAACATTCCTTGTCTTGTCATGGAATTTGTTTGGTGGGAGCTAACGTGTGCATCAGGTCTTAAATCCAGGAATCCCGGGGTAAACAGAGGCGGTAGAATTGGCTTCTGCTAAGGGCAAGTCTATTGTTCCTTGGGCTCTAAGTGTTCAACAAGTAAAAGCATAGTAAGAATACCTCTGCGACTAAGAATAAAACACCCATAAAAGTGAAAATGAGTGACCAAATCCAGTTTACAATCTGTGTTATTCAAATTTCTTGCAAATAACACTGAGCAGTAAGCTTCGATGCTTGCCCATAAAGTTAAGGTGGGGAGGAATATTCTATCTTACCCTTAGCCAGAACATCCCATTAGGGTATTAAGAGTGATTCAGAGAAACTCAAAACCCATTCAAAACTCATTCAGAATACAGAGCAGCTCCTGGCCTGAGCATAAGTCTAGAAGTTCAGGGGTTCTAATCCCAAATTGCTAAACGCACTACGGTTCGACTCCCAGAAGCCGCCCAACACCCAAAACCAGCCATGGTCACACATTCTTTCATTGACTCATTTAACAAATATTTATTGTACCTTTGGTAGGAGCAAGGTACTCTGTTAATGCTTTGAGGGTGAAAAGATGAAAAGACACAGAATCAAGTGTGGGAGGGACGTGTAAATCAGCAATGAGATTGTACAGTGCTGGCGGGCTGTGACAGAGGTATGGCCCAAGGAGACCACACAGGTGGTGGCACCTAGCTCAGCCCGGGAGGCGGCAGGGAAGCTGGGGGATCGCATTCCAGGTGTGAATGAACACAGTTCCTCGAGATCAAGAACTTCAGGAGCACGAGGTGTGTGTAAAAGGGCAACAGGAGATGACGTTGTCTAGTTTAGGGCATGTTAAAGACCCCTGCGCCTCAAAGTGTTTCCTCATTAACTCCATGCTTGAAATGCTCTCGTCTCTGATGACTATAAACGAAGGTTCTGTTCATATGGAAATATTTCCTTGAATGAGTAAAATATCTGAGTATTATTTGCCACCAGCATTTTAGCTTAAATTAACAAGGCTTGAGAGAATGAAACATTAGATAAGAAAGTGTCATGGGGGAGATAAAAAGAAAGACAAGATTAGTCTAGGCATAAAAGGTTTACAATGGACCAGTTCAGTAGGACACCCAAAGTCAGGGAAAGTGGTCCTGGATGCTCGAAGAAACTGTAGCAACAGAGAAAAGGAGAGTGTAAGAAGAAAGCAAATAAGACATTAAAAACAAGCAACGTCATTATTGCCAGCTCATTTAGATAGATGTCGTGGCACCAGAAAGCACTGGCCATAGTCACTGAGCTGTTGTGATGCCTGAACACAGGGTCAAGGTCTTCTCTCATTTCACCCTACCAGGCAGGCAGCCTTAAAGCAGTGCTTTTGGAATTTCAAAGGGAGCACATGGGTCACTTGGGGGTCCTGTCAAAATGCAGAGTCCGATTCAGTAGAACTAGGGTGGGATCTGAGAATTTACCTTTCTCACAATCTCCCAAGTGATGCTGAAACTGCTGGTCCCAAGACCATGCTTGGAGTCACCAGGGTCTAGCAGGCTGACCTCCCTGGCACCACCCACATCTGTTCTCTTGTAACCGTGCCCTCTGTTACTGCCTTAGTTCAAGCCCTTCCTCTCTGCCTCTCTCCTGGAGAATTATTTCTGGGCCAATTGATTGCCCACACAGCCCAGAGTGATATATATTTTTTAAAATAATTATGTTGTAGCCCCGCTTAAATCCCTTCAAATGACCCCCTTTGCCAAAGAAGCTATTTTAGAAGTTTTTCTAGTTGAACTCTTAATACAGAAGCTTTCCTGAAATCTAATATTTAAAACGTATACAAGTGACACTGCTCTGGAGAGGAGAAAAGCCTAGATGCTGTATCCTCACTCACCCAGCCTACTCTGTTTCCTCCTCACTCACCCAGCCTACTCTGTTGCCTGGTGAAGCCCTGAGAGACCTCCATGTAGTCCTGGATTCTGATGAACCAGGGGTCTAACAATTAAGTCCAGAAGCTATTTCAGGCTGAAATCATTATGTACCTTAAGAGAGGTTACTCTCGTTTTCCTCCTTGGGTAAATGAATATAAAACTGCCTCCGCACAGAATTGTTCCGAAGATCAAATTAGACCATGTGCACAGCATGATACCTAGGACATAGTAAGCACTCAATAATTCCTTGTTCTGCTACCCTTGAAACTTTGCAGTTAGATATGTTTTCCTTTGACTTAAATCTTCTTTCCCTTGATAAAGATAACATGCCAGTATTATTGGAAGAGGTAATATATTGAACTTTTTAGTGTGAATGGACTTGGTTTCGGCTTTTTTCCTGTGAACAGGTTTTGACTGGGGGTGGGTGTTGTTCAAAGAGATGAAGAGACCACCTCTGAGCAACTAGAGAGAGGGGATGGAGAGCTGGCCCGGCGGGTAGAGAAATGCACAAGATATGGGGCCTAGGCCATTGGAGGGGGGACCAGTTTCACACTAGTGTTTATCATCAGTCCGATGGCCTTCATATTAATTTGTATATTGAATGCTTAGAAATTTGGAGCAAGTTGAAAGTAACTAGACAAAGCTCTTGCAGTGTATATATACTCAAGGCATCAAGCTTCCTAGAAAAGGGTCTAGTCCTGTTTGCCTCATTCAGGCTGTTTGTGACAGCAAGTTAGGGCTGAAGCAGGTTCCTTAGACCTGTAGCCATGCTCCACAGACGTGAGCACTGTGTGGAGTCCTCACGACTCACGGGCAAAAGCGGGGGCAGTGGTCCTTCTACTTGTCCACGTCTCTCTCCCTTTGACCCCCTAACCCTTCTCCTTGCCTCCCAGAGTCCACGTCGCATCCGCCCCACAAGAACTCTCAGTACACAGTCCCAGAGGCCTGACTCGAGATGCATCTCCAGAATCGTCCTTCCCTTACTCTCCGCAAGGAGCAGGTTGCACAACACGTGTCTGAGTGTCCTCGGCAGCCCGGAGAAGTGGGCCACAATCCACGTGAACAGGCTGCTTATTTTCACCCAATAGGACAGCTCTACCTGAAACCCGAACCTTGTTGCCACAAGGCTTTTGGCTGTGCGAGGTTCCTGGTGTCACAGGAGGGCACTCTCCCTGGCCCCCTCCCCCCACTGCTCGCCGGCAGAGCATCGCCTCTGCAGGAAAATGGGTCAGGCCCCCTGTAGGGCCATGGTTCCGTGTCAGGCTCCTGGGAGCCCCCAGGAGCACAGCCTCAGAAGGTCTTATCAAGCCTCGGCATCTCAAAGCCCCCTGCAGCGCTACTAGCATAAAATGATAACCTATCCTATCCGGCAAAGTTAATAATTACTTACAAGCCGTGAAAAGCCAAACACATTCCCGGCTCCAGTCAACAAAAGGGAGGCAGTAGAAACACCAGCCGGCTGGGACCCTGGCAAAGCAGATGAAAGACAGACAGTTAAGGACAAAGGAAATATCCACCCAAATCCACAGACTCGAGGTTATGTAGGCCAGGAGGGTGGAACTCATCTCACAGACTCATGCAGTCTCTCTCTCCCATCAGAAATGCGTTAGTAGCTAAAATTTTGCACAGACAAGAACTGTGACCGACCATATCTTTCCGCACAATGGGACTGATTCCAACGATGCCCGCCGAATCCCCACCAGAAGCAGCTGGCTGTCTCTCAGCCCTTTTGCAAATACAACGAAATCAGAATATGTGCACCTAGAAAATCTTTCAGGTGTCAAGCAACTGCAGATGGATTTTCCCGACACTCTCCTTACACTTGCTTCTGACAACACCCAGGGGTAAATGTCTAAGGCAATATATCCAGAGACTATCACGCCACCCGTTTCTCCAGAGAGCTAATTTTGTAGCAAGTGAGAAGAAGCATGGAACTCAGTATTATATCCAAAAGATGCACAGAGGACCTCTGCAAGTTTTCTGGGTTGGATGTTAATTGTAGCAAGTCCTCAAGGAGTAGGAAGGGCACTTTCTACTCCTGTGAATTGCAATTCATTACAAGCCCAGATAATAAAACCTTTATTCACGCTTTTAAAAACTGCTTTCCTGTGTGGTCTCCCAGTGGCCACACACCACCTTGAGAGGGAGTCACGTCGTGGTGAAGGAAGAAAAGATGCTAAGTGGTCTGAGCTTGGCTCTTTTGATCCCTGGCCTGGTGCTTCTCCTCTATGGGCTGCTATGACTCAATTCAAAGCCAGGCTGAAAAAACAGGGAGCGTCATTGAACAAAACGAATCCAAAACCCTGACCTGAGTCAGTACGAGAGCTTGGGCCTCAGCACGTCAATCATTCGTCAGAAACAACACTGAAGGACTTAAAAGACGCTGGTAAACATGGAAAAGAAATAATACTTTCATTTTCCCCTTTTGATTTTCCTAATTTTTTAGCAGAAGGAGACTTCAGAAAAAAGAAACAACGCAAATTATGCAATGAAGGGGTTCCTTTTCTTCGATTAACAGAAACACAGACTTGCTGTTCCTTGATTGTGTGTTTTTTTTTAAGTAAGGTTCCAAAGTAAGAAGAAGGTGAAGGTTTTTAGGGAGTGAGGTAGTATATTTGAAAGCATTTTGTATATGACACAAATGAACTTATTTACAAAACAGAAACAGACTCACAAACATAGAAAACAAACTTATGGTTACCGAAGGGGAAAAGCGGGGGCGAGATAAATTAGGAGTTTGGGATTAGCAGATACAAACTACTATAAATAAAATAGATAGGGCTTCCCTGGTGGCGCAGTGGTTGAGAGTCCACCTGCCGATGCAGGGGACACAGGTTCGTGCCCCAGTCCGGGAAGATCCCACATGCCGCGGAGCGGCTGGGCCCGTGAGCCATGGCCACTGAGCCTGCGCGTACGGAGCCTGTGCTCCGCAACGGGAGAGGCCACAGCAGTGAAAGGCCCGCGTACCGCAAAAAAAAAAAAAAAAAAAAGGGGTGGGGAGTGGGGAGAAGTGAAATACAAAGCTTGTCACTCCTGTTACTTTAAAAAACAAAAAACAGGACTTGCAGCTTCAGGGTAAGTGCAAACTCCTTAGACAATTCATGGTGCCGCTCATCTCTAAGTCTCCCTTTTCACCACTTGCCCCAACGAAGATGACGCTGTCCCCTCTTCCCAGAACACCCTCCCCTCTGACCTCAGCAGCAGCGCCTTCCTCAGGCCTCAGGTGCCATTTCCCCCACCCCGCAGTGATGTGTCCCTTCTCTAAGGTCACAGGCTCACTGGACCTGTGACCCATGGCTCACATCCTGTCCTAAAATTGCACTTTTACCGGCTGGCCCCCTTGACAGTGAGGCTTTGAGGACGGAAACATCCACTTCAGTAACTGCGGCACCCAGCCCCGGGCCTGCCACACAGGTGCTTTATTCATGTGGAATGAATGAGCGGATGAATGTACATTTTTATTCCCGAAAGCAGCACAAGGGAAGCGAAATGCATTAAGACGTCCCCTTGGGAGTCTGTTAACTGTTTAGATCCCTGGGCCCACCCCAGTGCCCCTACACCAAAGGGAATCTAGGAACACATATTTTATTTATTTATTTTTATACTTGTGTCTCTATATTTTTTTAAATTTTTATTGGAATATAGTTGATTTACAATGTTGTGTTAGTTTCAGGTGTACAGCAAAGTGAATCCGTTATACATATATCCACTCTTTTCTCATATAGGCCATTACAGAGTATTGAGTAGAGTTCCCTGTGCTATACAACAGGTTCTTATGAGTTATCTGTTTTAAACATAGTAATGTGTATACGTCAATCCCAATCTCCCAGTTTATCCCTCCCAGCCCCTTATCCCCTGGTAACTATAAGTTTGTTTTCTACATATTTTCAATAAGTGTTCCCAGGAATTCTTTTTTTTTTTTTTTTTTTCGGTACGTGGGCCTCTCACTGCTGTGGCCTGTCCCACTGCGGAGCACAGGCTCCGGATGCTCAGGCTCAGCAGCCATGGCTCACGGGCCCAGCCGCTCCATGGCATGTGGGATCTTCCCGGACCGGGGCACGAACCCACGTCGCCTGCATTGGCAGGCGGACTCTCAACCACTGCGCCACCAGGGAAGCCCTCAGGAATGCTGATATGGAGAGGAGCTGAGGGTAGCACAAACCACACTTTGGAAGGCATATGGTCTATTACCGCCAGACAGAGATAATTACTGATGGACAGGGAAACCGAGTGCCAGAGAAGGTTAGTGACTTATTCAAGACCACACGGTAAAGTCATGGCGTGACCTGCATTTCTGGGAGAGGAGTGGGGAAGGCTGGGGTCACAGTCATTCACGCTGGCCCATGGTGGGGTGTCCCGGGTCCAGGGCCAGCCCCAGGCTGCCATGCCTCCAGGACAACACCCTGATTAACAGGATGGGGCCCCTGGTGTCCGAGAGAAAGTGAGGGAGGAAAAGCACCTGCTGTCTCTCTGCAGCGGCCAGGCCTCAGCAGACCCACGGCCCTGAGGACTCACTGGTGACCCCAAGTCAGCTCCCACCCTCATTTTTCTCCTGACTGGACAGTTCATTCCAGCCACTGAGCTGCTCCACAGGGGATGTCGAGCTCTCTGCTGGGCTGACAGAGAAATGTCATCTGCACATTGTTACCCGGTGGAATGCCTCTTCCCCACGTGTCAAATGAACAAATGAATCAGCTGACAAATGGCCCAGGTGGGGACACAGCCAGGCGCCCAGCCTCCGGCTCCACTTCCAGGCAGGCGGCATTTTCATGGCACCTCAAGCAGAACTTTCTTTCTCCACCTCGACAGACCCAACAGCTGATGAATCATCGGAGCGAGTTGCCGCCATCCTGATGAACTTTGATCTTCCCAAGAGTCCATTTATCACCGATGAGCGGACCTCCCATGGATGAGGCTGCAGAGAGAGAAGGGATGTCAATTCTCCCCAGAACAGAGCAGAGTCTCTGCAGCCCCCGTCCCTCCCCCCTCAACAAAAGGTGACACTGAGTGACCAGAGTCCTCCGGCCTCTGGCCCCAAGACCAGAATCCCAGGGGAGACAGGACTCGAGCCAGCCCTCCAGGGGAGTCTGTGTCCTGCATCACACATCTTTACCATGGCAACACACAAGGGCTCCCACCTCCAATTCCACTCAGTCCCCTTGAAGTCCCTGACAACTCTCGTCTACTCCCAGTATGGATCAGAGAGATGGGGTGTTGGGGATGCAGGGGTCCCCAGCTTCACTCCAAGAGCCTCTCCTAGCCTTAGAGGCTCACTGTGAGAGGAAGCAGACGGTGAGGTATTTCTCATGCCTGTTGGAGTCCTGCTGCACAATGACCCTGGGCAAGCCACTTCATCCTCTGGGCTTCTGTTTCCTTATTTGTAAATCAAAGGGTTTGGATTAAGTTGCCTTTCAGTTCACTTCCAGCTTTGTAGGTTATGAGTTCACCCCTCCCATGTCAGAGACCTTGAATTTGTTTTTTTTGTTGTTTCCTACTGGGTGCAGATCCAAGAAGGGCAAAGTTCTAGCAACCATTCCAGGCAGGAGGGTAGAAACCTGTTTATAAGATTCTTAATGGCAAAGCCCTTACCTTGTTTATCTTTGCATCATTAGGACAAAACAGGTGTTCAATAAATGCTTGTAAAATGCTTGTGCAACTCATCTGAAAAACATGGCCTATTCCTGACCTGCTAGTCTATTCAAAGGAACCATGTGTAGCCACCAATAAAAATGTAAAAGTAATGACAATCATTAATATGTCCCTTGAGGAAGTTTTAGGGAGGAAGTCTAATTCACAACCCTCAGAAATCCTTCCTAAAACTGTGCTCCGCAACGGGAGCTGTGCTCCGTCTGGAGCCTGTGCTCCGCAACGGGAGGGGCCGCAGCAGTGAGAGGCCCGTGTACCGCCAAAAAAAAAAAAAAAAAAAAACTCCCATCTGTTTCTCTCCAGCTCCTTTCCACACCTGCTACTCATGAACCTCTTACCCTGTAAAAGTCAGATGCAAGCAAAGACCACATTTCCTTTGCATACTTGGGGGAGTAAGAACCGGGAGAGCAAAGGAAAAATTGTTTCTAGGAGACCAGGGCTGAGGGAAGGGCTGGAGAGAAGTATAAGAGGAAAGATTAGGATGCCCTAGTTATTAACGTTTTTCTCTCTTATTGAGTGAGTGTCAGTGTCAGTGGACAGATACCGGGGTGTCGGCATCATCAGTTTTGTAGATCTGTTGCCCACACATCAACAGTTTTGAAGGAGCTACCTAGGTGCTCTGATGTCCAAAAGAGTCAGAAAGTTTTCCCAGCCTCTGTCAACTGTAAGATCTATTATTCTAAATAGACACCTTCATTGCCTTAAGTCTCAGAGGCTTCTGGGCTTCAGTCAGTCAAATAACAAAGGAAGCAATGCGACCAGTAACTTTCCGGGGACCCTAGACAGTTACCCAGCGTCTCCAGGGTTCTGTTAAATTGAAAGCACAGGATTGGGTGAGGAAGGATGACACACGATTCCACCAGAATGGGCTGCAAGAACGGGCTTGGGAACGTTTTTAATGCTTAGTTTCAGACCGTTCCTGCATTAAGTGGAGACACTTAGAGCTATCGTGAGGTTTCAATCAAATAATAAAATAGAAACATTTAGCAAAAGTCTTGGTCCGTAGAAAGCACCCAGTACGTGTTAGCTGTTATTATTAATACTATTATTATTGTTAGTGTTGTTGTGATTCTCCAATGTTGCTTTGAGCTTGAATGGCCCATGGATCTCTAGGTGTTGTCTGACTCAAACTAGGAACTACCTAGGTGAAGATGGTAAGTGAAGTGAGTATGGGTAGCCAGAATTTACATATGACAGTGTCTGGAATGGAAGAGGTCTCATTAAGTGGGCGCTTGATTAAGTAGTCCATCAATTCTAATTGGAAAGAGAACTACACAGGAGGAAATAAACATTCAACACTAAATTAGTACTGGACGATTCCCCACTTCACCTGTCAAAAGGTAAATTTTCCCTGTAGGAAAGTGACAAGGCAACTGTGGTATCAGCTGGCAACCGATACCACAACACTGCCTAGGTGAGGGGTGTGGGATGAAGACCCAGAGACAAACCCTTCATTCTTTCCCTGCCGTGCTTAGGGCATCTCTGTGGCCTTGTGCCAAGCAGGTGAAATGTAGTTGCTTGTAATAGCTTCAAGGACTGTTTCTAGGTTCTTTCAGGTTTGAGGCCAGGGTTGCGTGACTGCAGAAGCAATTTCAAGTGATTTCTTGACTTCCAGCTGTTTCTCTGTTTGCTCTTGTGTTATGGCTACTAGTAAAAACTCCTCCTTTGTTTATTTGTTTGTCAGTAGGTATGTGAGATTAGGTCAGCTCTCAGCCAGGCTCTGCCCTGAAGGACTCTGCCCGGGAAAGGGTTCACTTTACCACCAGGGACCCACCGGGAATGTCTGGATGTGGTCTTTCCTCATTCCAGCCCAAAGAAGCAAAAAAGGAAGAAGCATACAAATAAGGAACTTTTGAAAGCAGGCAAGATCGAAAGATTGGCCTGAGAAAATAGGGCAGTTGGAAAACCTGGGCTGTTGAGAAAAGACAAAATCCCTGAGTTAATCGCAGAAGAGGACAGATCTCCATCCGCTTCTGCGGGGAGGAAACCTAGGGTGGGATTGGCATCGGCTCACATTTTCTTCTCTGACCTCTCTCCAGGGCTGAGGGAGCAACCCTTGAGAGGCTCAGTTAATCAGTCCACCCAAGGAAACCCTGGAAGCCCAGAGGACTGGTGTTTTCATTGTGAGTGCAGTGTTTTCAGGAGCCTGGAGGGACGCCAATAAAAAACCCACTGTTCGCTTTGATAAGCGAACCCCTTGTGCTAACCCCTGCCTCCATTTGCCCATCAGCCTGAGCAATGAGCAAAGCAATACCACAGCATACCCGCTGCCATGTTCCCACCCTTTGCCCTGGTCCTCCTTTGGAGAAGCAATGATCCCACATGGGCGACGGCAGAGTAGCACTTTGCGAATGGCTCAGTGGCGTTCATCCCAGGAGCCACCAGCTCTTCTTACTGCGTCTTCAGCTCCTTTAATAATTTTGTTTGCAGCTGCTTCCCAGTTTGGCAGGGCCTCTTTTAAGGATGAGCCCAGTTAGCGAGAATGTGTCTATAATCAGCAGAGGCCCCTGTTCTGCCGCCCCTCATAACATGATGTGAGACAAAACTTTAAAAAGGTCATTAGTTCTGAACCTGTACCTCCCTAGTCAGAGCTCCAGCTGAACTCTTCTGTCCTCTTTCCCTGTGCATGAACGCTTTGCTGATCCTCGGGCACCACTCCCCCAGCACCCCTATACCTGGGTGAGGGATGTTGGACAGAGCCCATTTTCACGTGCTGCAGGTGGGAGTGTGCTAACGTGTTTGCTCTTGGTTGATGGACAAGTTAGAGGCCAGGGAGTGAAAACAGTCAACGGTGAGAAGGGAGAAGAACTAGGTGTCTGATTCATAGCCACTTCCCTTTGTGTGAAGGTTAGGGTAATGGCCTCTCCCCACTTCAGTGTTCTCAAGCAGACTCTGGATACCTTCTCTCTTCCCAGAGCCCAGATGTCTTACAGGTGAGCTCTGATGTGGAAACAACAGGAGGTGTGGGAAAGGAGTGGGACTGTGTGTGTTTGCACGAGTGCGTTTAGCTTCGGGCCTTGGGAATTGGCAAGATGGGGGGAAGGAAGGAGAGCAAAATCTTTGGAAGGTATTTCTTGTACCTGCAGATCCTGCTCTGAATCTCCTCCACTGTGGATTGGGATGGGGATGAGGGAGCGAGGGGGCGCTGGGGAATAAATCTTGTGTGAGAACAACAACAAAAAATGTCTCCTATGAGATAACAGGTTCTAGTGAACAGAACAAGGGCTTTGGAGTCTTGGCTACAACTCTCTCTGTTTACTAGTTACGTGAGCTATGGCAAATGATTTAACTTCTCTTAGGCTCTCTTTCATTACCTATAAATAATAATAATAAATTAAAAGAAGAAGAAGAAGATTTGTATTACAGGGCTATTGAACATTAAATCTGAGATAAGAGATGACTTGTACTTGGCACAGTGTCTGGCCCAGGGCAACCCTCAATCAAAGTTGTTTATTGAACACCATGTAATAAACTGGCCCTTTTAGGCTGGCCCTTCACATTGAATGCTCCTAGACTTGCAAGAACTTTTTGGTTGGACTTCACATGTGACCTTCCAGAAAGGAAGCAAACCTAGCAGCCTATTAGCGTATAGTGGGCCAATTTCTGTGGTTAAGTAAATAAGTTACTCACTAAAAACATGAAAGCTACTCTGGGAGCATTCTGGTTGCTATTTGGAATTACAGGAGTAATATAATAATTGTCATAAGAATAAGCATACTGGAACTTCCCTGGTGGTGCACTGGTTAAGAACCCGCCTGCCAATGCAGGGGACACGGGTTCCAGCCCTGGTCCAGGAAGATCTCACATGCCGCGGAGCAACTAAGCCCGTGCACCACAAGTACTGAGCCTGCACTCTAGAGCCTGCGAGCCACAACAACTGAAGCCCGCGCACCTAGAGCCCGTGCTCCGCAACAAGAGAAGCCACCACAATGAGAAGCCCACGCACCGCAATGAAGAGTAGCCCCTGCTCACCGCAACCAGAGGAAGCCCATGTGCAGCAACGAAGATCCAACACAGCCAAAAATAAATAAATAAAATATAAATAAATTTATTTTTTTAAAGAAAGAATAAACATACTAATCCAGACAAATAAGTGAAACCTCTAGGGTTTTATTATTCAATTCCAAGTAATTAGAAGTGCCTGAATCTTTAAACATAGAGTAACAAGAAGTGGAATCAAAAGGCTGGGATTTTCCCTGAGCTTTTTTAGGGATACTTTAGGGTAAATCCTGTGCTTCAGATTCTAGATGTATCAGATTCCAATACACAAGTTGAAAAATGTGTCTTGAGGTGGGAATTATTTCTCTTAGAGGCCAAATTGCTAAGGAAGCGTTTGATACTCTGCCTTAAGGGATTAAAGACTATTTCCTGGAGGAATATAACAACCAGTTTTTAGTTTACCATTCACAACGTCATTCATTCGTTCGTTCATGCATTCCATTCATCATAAAAAGAGCATTTATCAAATTGAAATGTTACATGTATTATTTACTTATATTAAACATCAGTAGTACGGAAAAAAAAAAAAAGAGCATTTATCTACTCTATTTCAGGCACCATGCAAGATGTTGGAGATACAAACGTGAACTGGACAGGAACTAGACATGGTTTCTGCCCTCAAGGCGCCTGTGCATGAGTCAGGAGTAGAAGCCCACAGAGTTAAAGGGCTTAATGTGACAAAGCAGGACAATGGGTATGGGGTACGCTGTTGTGACAGCTGAGGGGAGGTGCCCTCGAACAGAGGCATTGGGAAAGTCTTGAGAATGCATGAAATCGCTTTTGAGTTGGTTCTTAAGGAATAAGTGGGGTTTGTTAGGTACAAAAGAGGAAACATGAAAATCCAGGCAGACAGAACAGTCCGAAGGTATAAACCACAATAGATGTTCCAGGTACAGCATTATGCGGATTTGTGCCAAGTGGGACATGGGACTGGGAATATGGGCAGCTGGAATTCACTGTGAGAAGTTTAGAATGCCATCCTAAGTGAGAAAGAAGAAGAAACACGTGTAAAATGGAAAAGAGGAGTTAGGTCCAGGGAAAGGAGGACTTTCTCTCAAGACAAAAATACTCAGACATTGGTAGAATTAGGAGAGGGGCATCTTAGGCGATGAATCATTCCTTGATGAACCCCAGGACCAGAGATGAATTGTGCTGTGTGATTTCTCAGCCTTCCCTGGTCCTCCAGATATGTGTTTATGCAAGTTTTTGAAGGTAGGTTGGAGATTTAATAGCAAGTGCAAAGAAAAGTCAACCTAAGGGCTTCCCTGGTGGCGCAGTGGTTGAGAGTCCGCCTGCCGATGCAGGGGACGTGGGTTCGTGCCCCGGTCCGGGAGGATCCCACGTGCCGCGGAGCGGCTGGGCCCGTGAGCCATGGCCGCTGAGCCTGTGTGTCCGGAGCCTGTGCTCCGCAACGGGAGAGGCCACAAAAGTGAGAGGCC